>NC_083875.1:52968503-53295170 GCF_032452875.1 Bos javanicus | reverse complement strand
TTCCATTGTTTATATTTATCACATCTTCTTTATCCATTCATCTTTTGATGGGCATTTGAATTGTTTCCATGTCTTAGCATTGTAAACGGTGCTGCTATGAACAGTGGGGTTCATGTATCTTTTTAAATAAGAGTTTCTGTCTTTTCTGGATATATCCCAGGAGTGGGATTGCTGGACCATATGCTAACTCTATTTTAGTTGTTTTTTGGAAATTGAGGTACAGTTTATTTACAGTGTTGTGTTTGTTAGTTACTGCTGCTGCTGCTAAGTCACTTCAGTTGTGTCCAACTCTGTGCAACCCCACAGACAGCAGCCTACCAGGCTCCTCTGTCCCTGGGATTCTCCAGGCAAGAGTAGTAGAGTGGGTTGCCATTTCCTTCTCCTTGTTAGTTACTACTGTATTGCAAATGATTCAATTTTACACTTACATTCAATTTATACATTCTCTTTTATATTCTTTTCATTACGGTTTATCATAGAATGTTGAATATAGTTTTGTACTATACAATAGGACCTTGTTGTTTATCCAGTTTACATGTAAAAGCTTACATCTGCTAACCCCAATCTCCAATTCCACCCCTTCCTCAAGCTCCTCCCCCTTGAAGACTACCAATCTGTTCTCTGTCTGTGATTCTATTTCTCTTTTACAGATATGTTCATTTGTGTCATTATTTTAGATTCCACATATAAATGATATCACATATTATTTGTCTTTTTCTTTCTGACTTGCTTCATTCAGTATGATAATCTCTAGTTGCATCCATGTTACTGCAAATGTTATTATTTTGTCCTTTTATGGCTGAGTAGTATTCCATTATATATGTGTACCACATCTTCTTTATCCCTTCATCTGTTGATGGGCATTTAGATTGTTTCCATGTCTCGGCTATTGTGAATAGTGCGTCTATGAACATAGAAGTGCATGTATCTTTTTGAGTTATAGTTTTGTGTGGATACATGCCCAGGAGTGAGATTGTTGGATCAAGTGGTAATTCTATTTTTAGTTTTCTGAAGAATCTCCATACTTGTTTCCACAGTGGCTGCACCAACTTACCTTCTCACCAACAGTGTAAAGGGTTCCCTTTTCCCCACACCCTCTTTAGCATTTGTTATCTGTAGACTTTTTAATGATGGCCATTCAGACTGGTGTGAGGTGGTACTTCATGGTAGTTTTGATTTGCATTTCTCTAGTAATTAGTGCGGAGAAGGCAATGGCACCCCACTCCAGTACTCTTGCCTGGAAAATCCCATGGATGGAGGAGCCTGGTGGGCTACAGTCCATGGGGTCGCTAAGAATCAGACAAGACTGAGCGACTTCACTTTCACTTTTCACTGTCATGCATTGGAGAAGGAAATGACAACCCACTCCAGTGTTCTTGCCTGGAAAATCCCAGGGACGGGGGAGTCTGGTGGGCTGCCGTCTATGGGGTCGCACAGAGTTGGACATGATTGAAGCGACTTAGCAGCAGCAGCAGCAGTAGTAATTAGTGATGATGAACATCTTTTCATATGCCTTTTGGCCATCTGTAGAAATGTTATTCTTAGTTTTTTAAGAAACCTTCATGCTATTCTCCCTAGTGGCTGCATCGGTTTACATTCCCACCAACAGTGTAGGAGTGTTCCCTTTTGAGAAATGAAATTTTATTCAAGTTGTTTTCATATAGAATGAGGGTCAGCAAACTATGGCCTCCAGGCCAAATCTAGTTGGGCACCTATTTTTCTACCTAGTTTTATTGGAACACAGCCACGCCCCTTCATTTGCATGTTTTATGGCTATTTTTGTGCTACAGCACAGTTGAGTAGTTGTGACACAGACTGTATGACCTGCAAAACCTAACAAATTTAGTATCTGGACCTTGACAGGAATTTTGCTGACCCTAGCTCTGGAGAAGTCAAAGACTTAATTCCCCTGCCACACCCTAGGGATCAACAAATATAACTGCTTGAGCAGCAGTTGAAAGAGTATCTCTTTGGGCTCCTGTTGTTCATATTTCTGGGGCCAGACTGTCCACACTCCTGAGTGACTAAGGGGAAGTAAAACCAAGGCAGTGAGGCCATTGCATTGCACTGCTGGGGAGAGGAATCCTTGTGAACAGGTTTCCTCAAGCGGGAGGGTAGCGTAGGGGAGGCATTTACAGACTCATTTGCACAAACCAGAAATCCCAGGTGGTGCCGAGCTGCTGGTGAGGAGGACGGGCAGGGTTTCTGGAGTCAGTGCTCAGACTCTGGACACTTACTTGGTCAACCTCCAGAAGCTGCTGACTGCATTTCTGAAGACAAACAGAAATTTCCATTTCTCTTCCTCTTCATTTCACAAAACCCTCATCCTTATTTAGCATGCCCGCCCCCCGCCCCAACCTTCCCCCTACCCCAGGGTGCTCCTAATAGCATCAGAGAGGTATTTTTATCACTGTGGGAGAAAGCACTGTAAACTGTACACTGGCTGAGCTTCACCTGATTATGTTTAGAGCAATTGCTCTTCTGCGATCATCACTTTTTTAAGAATCACCCAGATTTCTGAGTTGTGTTTTTGTGTTTAAATTTTTAAAAAATTGCTTTATAATATTGTGTACATCCATTGTACTAGTTATCTAGAGGGGTGAGATGGGGTGGGAGGAAGGCTTAAGAGGAAGGGGATATATGTATACATTTGTCTGAATTATGTTTTGAAGAAAGTTTAACTTGTTATGGAAAGTGATTTGTTGGTAGAGAATTTTGGTGGTCAAGTTCCATTACGTGATAAGACTTTATGAGGAACTCTTTGCTAGAAGAGCAGGGCATCCTCACATCTCTAAATAAGGGTGTTTATTCAGCAGCTAGTTATTCACCTCCACCACATGCTAGGCCCTTTGCCAATTACACATGCTAAGCACTGGGAGAACCTGCCCTCATGGACCTCTGTGTGTAAGTGTGGAGGTGGGGAACAAGAGTGGTCATGAGTGTGGGAGGTAGGGCAGACAAGCTAGGAAGAGATTGTTGTAAATCATGAAGAATATCTATTTGATGTGAGCTCAGGGTACTGTGGAACTTGACCTAACTGTGCAGGTTGGGGATGAGCCCTGTGGCCGAGATGTCTAAGCTGAGTTGTAGATTGTACTTGGCCCTAAGCGAGGGCCAAGTAGGGAATGGGCACTGGCCAACGTAGGGAGTGTCTGAGGGGAGAGTAAGCTTGGGTGTATCCTGGGAAGCCAGACCGTGAAGTCTGGTGAGCCACACTCTGGAGCCAGGCCCCTTCCTTTGGGGCAATGGGGATGTGAAAGGACTGAAACAAGGTTAGATTGAGAAGGTTGGATACTGAGCAATGTGGAGGGGTGGGGAGTGAAAACAGAAACAGGTTTCTGCTAGGAAGAAAATGAACTAAGATCGTAGCAGTGAAAGTAAAGAGGAGAAGATGAGGCCAGTGTATAAGACTGGATTGTCAGGATGGTCAACTGGATTGGGAAGAAATGGTAGAAAAAGAAGGAAAAGAAGAATGAATGCTCATTTTGGGGATTGGGAGCTCAGCGACATTCACCGGGATGGGAAGATGTTAGCTGACTATTACCATGTAATAAATTGTCTCAAAATTTACCTTAAAACAACAAACATTTATACTCTCATGGTTTCTGTATCAGGAACTAAAGAGCAGATTAGATAGTGGTTCTGACTCGGGGTCTCTTACGAAGTTGCTGTTGAGACATCAGTCATCTGAAGACTTGACTGGGGCTGGAAGACCTGCTTCCAAGGTGAGCCCCTCACATGGCTGTTGGCAGGAGGCCTCAGTTTCTGCCTGGATTTTTATAGGAAGCCTCAGTTCCTTACTACATGCTTGAGCATCCTCTGGATGTGGTGGCAGCAGGCTTCTCCCAGGGTGAGTAATCCGAGAGAGACCAAAGAGGAAGCAAGGCACGTGCTTCTTGGGACCTAGTCTTAGAAGTCACACACTGTCACTTCTACCTCATTCCATTCTTTAAAAGCAAGTAACTAAGTTCGGTCTATGCTTAAGGAAAGGAGGATTAGGCTCCAACTTCTGAGGGGAATGTCAGAGAATTCATGGACATTTTTTAAAACCATCGCAGGGAATGTAGGCTGTAGCAGACCTGTGTAAAAGAAAGCGCTGAATTCAGTCTTATACATGTTGAATTCAAAGTGCTTATGAGTCATCCAAGTTGTGAACTGTATATTGGCTTCAGAAACAAGTATATGCCCCTCTGCAATGTGATATTACATCATTTAATTTAATCTTCTTAACAACAAATACATTATTGATGTCTTAAGGTCTTAGAAAAAAATGTGGGACTAATATATACCCTGCAGGCAAGAGGTAGAATTCTCCATGCAGCCCTGTTCACAGCCAAGGATCTAATTATTATCTGAAAAGCAAAGGGTTTAAATGATATTTAGGCTTTCCTTCTATCCCTCCTCAGTGTTCCTTAAATGGTAGTGCTCATAAGGCTACTACAAAGGATTTTATACAGAGCGACATATGCTATCATTCAAGGGTCGTTTGGATGACAAGCGATTTTTGCTACTTGGCTATTCTGAGAATTCAACTCTGAGTAAGGAGACTATATTATGTCTCTCTCCTCTGAGAATCGGAGAACAGATGGCTGTGGTTTGTGGGGTTTTGCAAAATCCCTAGAGAAGGTAGTAACTGGGTGAGTGCCAAGTGCTTATCTTCTATTTGTTTTCTGTCTTCTCCTTTCCCTGTTCTCCCTTCCTTATCTGCCCTCAGCTGACTGGCTTATAGGAGTCACCACACTTATGTGTTCTGGGGTGAGTGAGGTCCCATGGGGTAGCCAGTTGTTGGCAAGAACCTCATTTCATGAGCTCAGACTCAGCTTCCTAAGCTCCCATCCTCTCCTGATATCAGCTTGATTAAGCTGTGTGTGATCCCCAGTACAGCCTGTTTTACCCCCAGTTGAGTAATGTGGTAAGAGCTCTGGAGCTTACAGAGTAGCATGTACCCTTACCTTAAATTGTGCTGCCCACTTTATCAGATTTCCCTGATAATTCAGTTGGTAAAGAAACTGCCTGCAATGGAGGAGACTCTGGTTTGATTCCTGGGTCGGGAAGATTCCCCTGGAGAATGAATAGGCTACCCACTCCAGTATTCCTGGGCTTCCCTTGGCTCTCAGTTGGTAAAGAATCCACCTACAATGCGGGAGACCTGGGTTCAATCCCTGGGTTGGGAAGATCCCCTGGAGAAGGGAAAGGCTACCCACTCCAGTATTCTGGTATGGAGAATTCCATGAACCATATAGTCCATGGAGGCACAAAGAGTTGGACACGACTGAACAACTTTCACTTCACTTCACTTTATCAGACAGGGATCCTAAAATGGAAACTCTCCAACCCTTGGTCTTTAAGGGGCTAATTTATGTATTTAACAAAGGCAGGCAAGCACCTGGTGAAAGATTTTCTTCTTTTTTCATTTTATCTCCATGCCTAGAGGAAGCAACCTTACCAGTCCAGTGTGTCTTATTTGACTAGAAGAAAATCAGGAGAATTTTAGGAACTCTGTCATGAAAGAACTTTCTCTTTATGTAATCATTTCCCAAAATAAATAAGCATAACTATCCAGTATTTTTTTAAGAACAATTAACATGCTTAGCCTGCTACCCTATTTCTATGGAGCTGTATTTCTTAATGGTCAGTCTTATAAAAATGATTATTCCCTGGAAATGGTGTTGTCAGCTGCTGAGTGTGCACACCTGTCAGGAAACATGAGCATCTAGAAGTGCTGTGTGTGTGTGTGTGTGTGTGTGTGTGTGTGTGTCTTGGTTCACTGCTCATTTGCTGTTAAGAAGACCCTGATCCTGGACAGGGCTAATCCTACAACAATTAAATCCCTCCAGCTTCAGAAATGCTGGAAGGATATACAATGTAGAACGGGCTTACCTTTGTACCTGGTCTAAAGGCAAAAGGGTGGATTTAACCAGGTACCAAAGTTTTGCTGTCGTGATTAGTCTTTTACTCTGTGGTGTCAGGACTGCCATGCTACAGCATGCTGGTTTCTTTATGAAGACACGTAAGTACCAGAAACACAAAATCTGGTAATAGAAATTCTTCTAATAGAAATGAGATCCATTCTCAAATGGAAGAATTCCATTTATATCACTGGCCCCCACTTGGTGCTGTTTGTGATGAGATAGGTGCCCACATTTAGTATAAATAGCATGAAGTTACCTAAGGGCATGGTTCTTTTTCTAACTTCCTGGATTGAGTTGAGCCCTAAGCTAATTCATTCATTTTATTTTCTAATATTTGAGTTCAAGGCTATTTATTTTACTCTAGGAATTTCTTTAGCTACTTTCACAAGTTTTGGTATGTCATACTTTATTGTTCAACAACTTACAAATATGTTTTCCAGTTTCCAGTCTTTTTATGATTGATTTCTTATATGTCATCCTGAAGTCAGAAAATAAAGTACATGCAGTATAGTGGCTCAGATGGTAAAGAATCTGCCTACAATGCGGGAGACCTGGGTTTGATCCCTAGGTCAGGAAGATCTGCTGGAGAAGGGAATGGCTACCCACTCCAGTATACTTGCCTGGAGAATTTCATGGGAAGAGGAGCCTAGTAGGCTATAGCCAATGGGCTCACAAAGAGTCAGACATGACTGAGTGACTAACACTAACTAAGATTGACTTTTGGTATTTTACATGACATTTTATACAATTTTCAAGAGTTTAAAAAAAAATGTGTAATTTTCTTGAATGTAGATCTCTCCATTAGATTAAGTTGTGTTAGTACTTTGTTCAGATCTTCTGTATCTTTATGCATTTTTTTTCAGATTTATAAATTCTTGAGACATATTCAAGTTCCCACCCATGAAATCAATTTCTCCTTATAATTGACTTTTTTCCGCCTATGTTGTTAAAAGCATATTGACTCTGGATCAATATACCTTCTGAGAAATTCCTCCTTTTATCATAAAGTATTAACTTTCTTAACCCTTAATAATGCTTTTCTGCCCAAAGTCTATTTTGTTTGATACTAATTTTGTGACACTTGCTTCTTGTGGCTAATGTTTTTCTGATATTTCTTTTTATAACACTTTATCATAAACACTTCTGCATTATTATTTTTAGATGTTCCTTTTTTAAGCAGCATGGCTTCTCAGGGTAAATGACATTACCTGCTATGACCGACAACCCAAATCTCAGTGCTTCAACACCATGAAGATTTTAATTCAGTTCTGTTCAGTCGCTCAGTCATGTCCGACTCTTTGTGACCCCATGAATCGCAGCACGCCAGGCCTCCCTGTCCATCACCAACTCCCGGAGTTCACCCAGACTCACGTCCATCGAGTCAGTGATGCCATCCAGCCATCTCATCCTCTGTCGTCCACTTCTCCTCCTGCCTCCAATCCCTCCCAGCATCAGGGTCTTTTCCAAGGAGTCAGCTCTTCACATGAGGTGGCCAAAGTACTGGAGTTTCAGCTTTAGCATCAGTCCTTCCAAAGAACATCCAGGACTGACCACCTTTAGAATGGACTAGTTGGATCTCCTTGCAGTCCAAGGGACTCTCAAGAGTCTTCTCCAACACCACAGTTCAAAGCATCAGTTCTTTGGCGCTCAGCCTTCTTCACAGTCCAACTCTCACATGCATACATGACCACTGGAAAAACCATAGCCTTGCCTAGATGGACCTTTGTTGGCAAAGTAATGTCTCTGCTTTTCAATATGCTATCTAGGTTGGTCATAACTTTCCTTCCAAGGAGTAAGCATCTTTTAATTTCATGGCTGCAATCACCATCTGCAGTGATTTTGGAGCCCAGAAAAATGAAGTCTGACACTGTTTCCACTGTTTCCCCATCTATTTCCCATGAAGTGATAGGACCGGATGCCACGATCTTCGTTTTCTGAATGTTGAGCTTTAAGCCAACTTTTTCACTCTCCACTTTCACTTTCATCAAGAGGCTTTTTAGTTCCTCTTCACTTTCTGCCATAAGGGTGGTGTCATCTGCATATCTGAGGTTACTGATATTTCTCCCGGCAATCTTGATTCCAGCTTATGCTTCTTCCAGTCCAGCATTTCTCATGATGTATGCTGCATATAAGTTAAATAAGCAGGGTGACAATATACAGCCTTGATGTACTCCTTTTCCTATTTGGAACCAGTCTGTTGTTCCATGTCCAGTTCTAACTGTTGCTTCCTGACCTGCATATAGGTTTCTCAAGAGGCAGATCAGGTGGTCTGGTATTCCCATCTCGTTCAGAATTTTCCACAGTTTATTGTGATCCAGACAGTCAAAGGCTTTGGCATAGTCAATAAAGCAGTAGATGTTTTTTTGGAACTCTCTTTTTCAATGATCCAGCAGATGTTGGCAATTTGATCTCTGGTTCCTCTGCCTTTTCTAAAACCAGCTTGAACATCTGGAAGTTCATGGTTCATGTATTGCTGAAGCTTGGCTTGGAGAATTTTGAGCATTACTCTACTAGCATGGGAGATGAGTGCAATTGTGTGGTAGTTTGAGCATTCTTTGGCATTGCCTTTCTTGGTGATTAGAATGAAAACTGACTTTTTCCAGTCCTGTGGCCACTGCTGAGTTTTCCAAATTTGCTGGCATATTGAGTGCACTTTCACAGCATCATCTTTCAGGATTTGAAATAGCTTGACTGGAATTCCATCACCTCCACTAGCTTTGTTCGTAGTGATGCTTTCTAAGGCCCACTTGACTTCACATTCCAGGATGTCTGGCTCTAGGTAATTATTATAATCTCATATTATTTGTTCATTAAATGGCTTTTATTACCAGTTCTTCTGTTTACAGCATCTGCTGGCAATCTTTCATAATGTTTTTCCCTAGTGTAATTTGTAGCTTAGGGGGTGTGGGTTGGGGGTGTTGGTGTGAGGTCATCTTTTAGAGGGTTTTTAACTTTCTCCTAAGTGGGTTTCCAGTGAATCCTAGTTAGTGCAAGTAGCACTGCCAAGTGGTTTCATATTTGATTCTTCTGGAACCTTGGGAATCTTGGCTTTTAATGGTCCTAGGTGAATTTTAATTTTAATTTCTTGACTTGTGTTTGCTACATCATTCAGGTAATATAAATCAGACACACTTGGCATACAAATAGTGTGTCTAATTCTCACTGGTTGCTTTTTATTTTCTACCCAAGATTCCAGGCAGACTATGCTTTCTGAAGCCAGAGGATAGAGTTTGTTCTCACTCTCTTTTCATTAAGAGGGCGGTTCTTTAGGGACCATGGCCTTATGTGGATGTTCAAATCTAGGTCTTTCTTCTAGCACCTGGAGGTCTCTTCTCCTGTGGGGCCCTAAGGCCTATGTCCAGTCAAGAATGCTCCAGACTACCTTTCTTCAGCTTTCTAGAATAACTGTTCATTTCTGGCACCTGGAATTTCCCTTGGTCTCTCTCAAGTTTGGAAATGTATTGATTACTTTTAGGGTGTTCTGTCTTACATAGCATTTCTTTGCATTTATAACGATAAATGATATTACACCTTGTCAGACACTTTCTAATCTCTTCTTTTCAGCAAATAAAGTCTCAAAGTGACAGCTCAAGGGTTTCTACCTTGAATGTAATAGCATTGTTTTATTTTGATTAAACTTATGCAACTATTTCTTTTAGGCAAGTGATTCTAAGTTTCCATGTATAGTGATACAAATCTTTGAGAGCAAACTTGAAAAAAATAAGTCAATTGAAATAAAAGTATTAAGTAAACTGACAAGGGCTAGGTGACTGTGACAAACCCATAAAGGTAGTATATTAATATTCAAGTTTATAAATACTTGAAAGCCTTTGATGCTCTTCTGAGCTTTGTCCTCATCTTTTAAAGTGTTCTTTTATGTTTTAACAACCTAGACAGGAAGATGTGTACATCAGCCTGAGCCTGGGCTGAGAGTGTAGGAAATCAGCGCATAGTGTGAGTCAGATACTCCCTTCAAAACAAGCAATAAAGATCGGAATATACAGTAGTACTACTCAGAATGGGTTGGATTAGCATGTTTGAACAAAGAAACCCAATATCTCTGGGTAAGACAAAACAAAAAATTCTTTCTTGCTCATATATCCAGTGAGCTTTGTTTAGAAGGCAATGGCACCCCAGTCCAGTACTCTTGCCTGGAAAATCCCATGGATGGAGGAGCCTGGAAGGCTGCAGTCCATGGGGTCGCTGAGGGTCGGACACGACTGAGCGACTTCACTTTCACTTTTCACTTTCATGCATTAGAGAAGGAAATGGCAACCCACTCCAGTGTTCCTGCCTGGAGAATCCCAGGGACGGGGGAGCCTGGTGGGCTGCCGTCTATGGGGTCGCACAGAGTCGGACACGACTGAAGTGACTTAGCAGCTGCTCCCCGTAGCCGTCGGGCTGAGCTCCTCCATAGGCACCAGGGTGGGGAACAACACGTGGCACCCATGCTTTCTCCTAATTCTTCTTCCCAGAAGTGAAACCTGCCACTTCAGCCACCATTTCATTTGTCAAAGCAAGTCGCATGCCCACCTTAATTTCAGAGGAGGACAGGGAGGTACACTTGTACCACGTGTGCAAAAAGTGGAGAGCCAGAACCGTTTGGTGAAGATCAGTGATGTTTATAAAACTGCCCAGCAAACAAACAATTCCAGATCCATCCTCTAGATGGAGATGTGGAGCTAAGCATCTTTTGGAGAGGATGGCCACAGTAGAGTCAGTCTTGTGTTTACAACTCCCCCCAACCTGTTTGGTACCTCCGTGCTGTATACAGAAAACCCCAAATTAAGTAGTGACTACCGATGGATATGGTAAAATACTTACCTTCACGATGGATTGATTAGTTACCCAACCGGTCCTGAGAGGCGTCCATTACTGATGTAAAACTCCATGCTATTTCCTTGCCAATTATTCTGTTTGGCTGCTTTATTTCTACAAATATTTATCGGCCTAATGTATGAATGTGGTAGTATTGACGATGGCTGCAACTTGGGTTTCTCCCAGGTTTGCCTCTGGTCTATTCTGGTTCAGTGTTCCTTCTCTCTTTCCTGGAGTTTCCTAAAAAAGTCCGCATGGCCTTCTGTAATATCTGTGGGTTTGTGGGTCCCTGGCTTCTGATCACTGCCCGATCACAGCTTCAGTTCTTCTCTTCCCTCAGGTATGTCACTTTTGCTTTTCTAGCACCTCCTTAACAGGGTCTCTGCTCTGTGTTGCAAAAAGACATTGAGAGACAAAGGCTCTATTTACTAACTTCAGTGCATCCGGGGCACTTACAGTCTCTACGGAGATCTGTTTAGCGCTGAAACTTACCCTTACCTGGGCTAATACTCAAATTTTAGGAAACTTAATTATGTTTTGTCTAACCACGACACACACTTCAGTTAAATTACTGATCCTGCATTATGTTTAAAGTGAGGGGACATAATACCTTAAACTTACTTAGTCAGTGCTTTATAATTTTCAGAGCACTTCCTTATTCTGTTTATTCTCCACAGTCCCTGTAATGTTGGGTATTTATTATCTTCCTTTAAAATCACAAAGATAATTAATTTTCTCAAGGTTAATCAGCTTGTCAGTACTAACAGTAGAACTATAACCCATAACTAGACCCTCATATCTAGGACTCTTTGAATTACTCCATGATGTTGCCCATAGCTTAGAAACATCAACAAAACCTGCAAAAATTTAAGATGGATACTATCTGTTTTTAAACTTCGTATTGGGCCTATGGCCAGCACCCTTATGTGCTCTCTGAAGCAAGTAGATATGATGCCTTTTTTTTTTTTTAAGGTTGACTTATAGGCAACTAGGGAAAATCATGTATGTGTGCATTTAGGGAAGTTCAAGTTCAGTAATTCAATCCAACACATATTTATCGAGTGTTTATACCAGGTGCTGGAGATGTAATAGTGAAGAAGACAGACATGGTTTCTGTCCTCATGAAGCTTCAAGGCTAATGGAGAAAGCAGTTACAATAGACAGCAAAAGGAACTTCAATAAAGGAGACAGCATTTTTTTCTTTCGATATTATTTTTAGGCATTGCACAGTCTTTTTTTATTGGTGAGGGAATGGAGACAGAAAGATTAGATAATTTGCCATATGACACAGTAAGGGATGGAGCTAGGATTTGAATGTAACTCCTCTCAGCAGCATTTCGCTGTGTCACAGGTACTACAGGGTTGATGTCAAGGAGAACACAGACAGATGACAAGGCATCATTGCAGGGAGATCTGAAAAACTGCAGCAGTATAGGAAACCCAGACAACTATCCCTCTGGGTTCCAAGTCTTTCAAAACTGGGGCCCCTGGAAGGCCTTCTCTTTGCCCACCACTCCCACCTCCACTGCTGGACAGTTCAGTTTGCTGCCTCCCAATGCAGTGTGTCTCTGGCAGGAGTTATCTTATTCCTGCCATTACATTATTGTCTTTGGCTCACATGCTGACCCCTCACTCTTTTCGACTAAGCTGCAGGACTCATTTCAGAGAACATACACAGCAGAAGCCATAGCAAGTGTATGGAGAAAGAAACTCCGTATGTTTTTGAAGAGGTGTGTAGGGTTGACAGGTAAGGATGAAGGCATTTACTTCTCTCAGGAGCAGCTCTGAGTTTTTGGTAACAGTCATTATTATTTTAACTCCATCATCCCATTTTCACGACAAGAATGAGACTGGTCTATTTCAGTCTTCTGTATCCTTAGCACAGAGTAGACACACAGTACATATTTATTGAATAAGTGAAGCAAGTTGTTATCACTAGGGACATAGGATTCTGTTTACATCATAGGCTTTATTGACAGTAAGGGGTTTAACTTGGATCCTGAAAATATTGATCATCCAGGTAAGCAAACTTCAAATGTTTGGTAGACCTGGATTGAGGTGGAGAGGAGTCGCAATAAGAGAGGGAGGGGGAGAGGGAGGGATTAAATTTAGGACTTTAACACAAAGGTTTATAATGTTTAAATTTAGAAGGGTGCCTACATCAGAGGTATTTACCCTAGATGAGAGAAATTACATGAAAGCGCCCAAGAATAAAAATATATAATTGTGACAAATGGGGATGTACTGAATGAAGGTCAGGAGATAAAAATAAGTCAAGGGGAATTTATTGTGAACAGTGGTTCAATTCAGTTCAGTTGCTCAGTCATGTCTGACTCTTTGCAACCCCATGGACTGCAGCATGCCAGGCCTCTATCACCAACTCCCAGAGTTTACTCAAACTCATGTCCATCGAGTTGGTGATGCCATCCAACCATCTCATCCTCTGTTGTCTCCTTTTCCTCCTGCCTTCCATCTTTCCAAGCATCAGGGTCTTTTCAAATGAGTCAGTTCTTTGCATCAGGTGGCCAAAGTATTGGAGTTTCAACTTCAGCATCAGTCCTTCCAATGAATATTCAGGACTGATTTCCTTTAGGATGAACTGGTTGGCACTCCTAGCTGTCCAAGGGACTCTCAAGAGTCTTCTCCACCACCACAGAACAGTGGTTAGCTTCCTACAAAAGCACGTGAATTTGCCACAGTTTCCTCAGTATTTGTCTGTTCCCTTCCACTAGTCTTACCAAGTGGGCTAATATAAACAGTCCCAGGTTCAAAACTGATTAGAAAAGATAGTAACTCATGACCAAAACCATCTTCATCAATGTGTAATTCACAATGAATTTTTAAATATTCAAAGGAAAGAAAATATTAATAGTTGGTACCTCCTCAGGGATGCCAAGCACTTTACATTCATTGCTTAATCTTTCAACAGCTCAGTGAGGTAGGTGGTATATCCCTATTTTACAGAGAGAGACCAGCAGAGTATGCTTTCCTGTACCCATAGTTTAGGTAGTATGCTCAAATTTACACAGAGGAAGAGATACATACAAAGTCAGCTCTGTCCTTACTCCAGAGCATGTATTACATCTCTTGTTGGAAAGAAACAAAGTTACATGTCTCCTTAAATATATTTTATTAATTATTTACTTTTCCTGTTTTTGAATTTCTCGAGGTGTGTTTACTTGTGTGAGCTGACAGAAGTGACTGTCTATGTGCACAGAGTAAAAGCTGTGTCTGTGGTTCTCATTCACAGTAACTGCAGAAAGTCTGTTTTCTAAGTTGGGGCCACTTCCAGTGAATTCAGTACGTGTACTAGGTTTATTGAAAATACTATCCTGGAATCTTGGGGTTTCCTTTTCAAAGAAAATGAAATCCCATGCAGTGTTTTACACCATTTGCTTTTTTTCTTTTTTCCAGACTGCTGTCAGAGGATGTGGGAATGGACATCCACTCTGAGGAGGGGATGCTGAGTCCCACTGCTGCAGACATGAGGCCAGGTGAGAGAGTGTTCGTTCATTTCTTTCAGCGGTGTTCTATATCCAAACGTGTTCATTATTCAGTGAGAGAACCATTTCCTGTGCATCCAACTTGTGATTTCAGTGATAGAGGTGAAGAGAGTGAGGAAGGTGTTAGGCTTGATGTAGTTAATTACAGAGTCGACTTGAATAACCAACAAACGCAGGCTACCCTTTGTCTCCCAAGCCGTGCCTAGATCTGCCAAAATGTTTTCAGTTCCTGTGATAATGGTTGCTTTTTATCATAATACCAAATTCTAACCAACATCTAAGTTCACCAAATTTATACTTAAGTGTGAAAATATTTAAAACTAGTGATTTACAGAGAAATGCAAATCAAAATCACGAGGTACCATCTCACGCTGGTCAGAATGGCTGCTATCCAAAAGTCTACAAACAATAAATACTGGAGAGGGTGTGGAGAAAAGGGAACCTTCTTACACTGTTGGTGGGAATGCAAACTAGTACAGCCACTATGGAGAACAGTGTGGAGATTCCTTAAAAAACTGGAAACAGAACTGCCATACGACCCAGCAATCCCACTGCTGGGCATACACACCAAGGAAACCAGAATTGAAAGAGACACGTGTACCCCAATGTTCATCGCAGCACTGTTTACAATAGCCAGGACATGGAAGCAACCTAGATGTCCATCAGCAGATGAATGGATAAAGAAAGCTGTGGTACATATACACAATGGAGTATTACTCAGCCATTAAAAAGAATACATTTGAATCAGTTCTAATGAGGTGGATGAAACTGGAGCCTATTATACAGAGTGAAGTAAGCCAGAAAGAAAAACACCAATACAGTATACTAACGCATGTATACTGTATACTGTATTGGTGTTTTTCTTTCTGGCTTACTTCACTCTGTATAATAGGCTCCAGTTTCATCCACCTCATTAGAACTGATTGGGAGAAGGCAATGGCACCCCACTCCAGTACTATTGCCCAGAAAATCCCATGGATGGAGGAGCCTGGTAGGCTGCAGTCCATGGGGTCGCTAAGAGTCAGACATGACTGAGAAACTTCACTTTCACTTTCCACTTTCATGCATTGGAGAAGGAAATGGCAACCCACTCCAGTGTTCTTGCCTGGAGAATCCCATGGATGGAGAAGCCTGGTAGGCTGCAGTCCATGGGGTTGCACAGAGTCAGACAAGACTGAAGCGACTTACCAGCAGCAACACATGTATAATGGAATTTAGAAACATGGTAACGATGACCCTGTATGCAAGACAGCAAAAGAGACACAGATGTATAGAACAGTCTTTTGGACTCTGGGAGAAGGCCAGGGTGGGATGACTTGAGAGAATAGCATTGAAACATGTATATTATCATATGTGAAATAGATCTCCAGTCCAGGTTTGATGCATGAGAGAGGGTGCTCAGAGCTGGTGCAGCGGGATGATCCTGAGAGATGGGATGGGGAGGGAAGTGGGAGGGGGGTTTAGGATGGGGAACACATGTACACCCATGGTTGATTCGTGTCAATGTATGGCAAAAACCACTACAATATTGTAAAGTAATTAGCCTCCAGTTAAAATAAATTAATTAATTAAATAATAAAATTAGTGATTTAATATTAAGAATGCTTAGTATCCTGATTATTAAAAAAAAGAAAAACCCTAAACTACACTCTAAGTTATGACCCAAGGCGTACACAAAATGGAATTTAAAGTTTTTAGTTGCAACCTGTATGACTCCCACTTTGTACTAGGCTCTCTCCTTTGCACTATACCAGCTATAGGATCTTACCTAGATCCTGAACTCTTGAGATTATTAGTCGAGCCTAGATTTGAAAAAGAAGGGAGTCAACTTTTTCTGTCCAAGTATTTAAAGTATATTCTTCAAAGTACTAATCACGTGACATAACTATTCTTAAGTGTTCTATGGCAGAGTAAGCATGGTAGCCACTGCTCCACTCTACTCCACTCTTCAGATTCACAGTTCTCTCTCTTTTCTCTTTTTTTAAATTTTGGCCATGCTGTGTGGCTTGTGGGATCTTAGTTCCCTTACCAGGGATCAAATCCTGGTCTCCTTCGGTGGAGGTGCAGAGCCCTAACCACTGGACCATCAAGGAATTCCCACAATTTGCCTTTTAAATTTAATTTTTATTTTATATTAGAGTGTAGTTGATTTACAATGTTGTGTTAGTTTCAGGTATATAGCAAAGTGATTGTTATGCATAAACATAATCCATTCTTTTTCGGATTCTTTTCCCACGTAAGTTATTCAGAATATTGAATAGAATTCCCTGTGCTATATAGTAGATCTTTGTTAATTACCTGTTTTATATATAGTAGTGTGTACATGTTAATCTCAATCCCACAATTCACTTTTGAGTAATAAAGGTGCTAAAGCTTTCATTATCCTGTAGGGTAGCTGTTAGCCACTTGTGGCTATTAAAGTTAATTAAAATTTAAAATCAACTTGAAACGTACAGTTTGTCAATTGCACTGACTTCATTTCAAGTGCCTAGAAGCCACATATATAACATTTCTATCATCATAAAAAATTTTTTTTGGACAGCACACCTCTGAGAATCCCTGTGGAATCCCAATGTTTTACAAACTTACTAGTCAACAAGTGTGTTAATCAGTCAGTCATGTCCGACTTTTTCTGATTCCATGGACTGTAGCTTGTCAGGCTCCTCTCTCCATAGGATTCTTTAGGCAAGAATACTGGAGTGGGTTGCCATTTCCTTCCCCAGGGGATCTTCCCGACCTCGGGATCAAATGCTGTCTCCTGCATTGCAGGCATATTCTTTACCATCTGAGCCACCAGGGAAGCCCCTCAATGTTTTACAAACTTACTGGTCAATAGAAACTTTTTTCCCAAGTAATACATAAAGATAGTACATGCAACACAGTTTGGGTGTTGTTCTATACAGAAAAAAAATCTTAATGACAAAGAAACAGTGTTAGCTTCCTTGGGACAAGACCAGAGTTAGAACTGCAGAATTGATCGGTATACTACATGGCCTTCAAACCTTTTGTTACAGGGAATCCTGAAATGTTTACTGTTACTGTGTCTCTGTACCATTGTTTAGCTGGGATCAACTTGGTTAAAGATTACTTCTCCAGCTCTGCTTCTGATAAGTGAAAGGCACTTGAGCAACAAGATGCATATTACAGGGAGCTAATTCCATGAGCCTTACATGAGGAGACTATCACTATGGTACAAGAACCAGTTTCAGGCAGTATTGTTATAAGAAGTAATGACTGCTTGACCAAGGAATGTAATCTGGGAGGATACCTCAGTTTTTTTGAAAAAACAAAGAATGCCAGCCAAGGAAAGTTCATAACAGAGTTGTCAAGAACTAAAGAGATGTATGTGGGGAGTATCTGTAAACATAACAGATAAAGTTCATATCCTCTCACAGGAATAAAGTCTACTTGAATCATTATGATAAGTTATGTGTAAAGCTTAATTGTATCTCTTAATATGCATCATAAAAAATGTAATCCAATATTGTCAGTGTCAGGTTTTCAAACCCGAACAGGGCAGTTCTAAAGACTAGATCTCTGCCCATTTAGCACTGACTCCCACTTCCTATTTCTGCATGACCAGAACTGATGTGGCTGGAGCAAGCCAGTACTGAGGCCTACTGGTCACGAAGGGGTCCAGACCCTAAGTAAGGACTTTTAGCAGGTGGAGCCTTCACTGAAAGGGCCTTCAAATTGTTTTCCACTGGGGCCACACCCACTGTTGGCAGTCCTGTGTATGATGGTCTAACACTTACTGCTGCTCTTGATCTTCTTTAGAACCGCCTAATTCTCTGGATCTTGATAGCACTCATCCTCGGAAAATCAAACTCACAGCCCCAAATATCAATCTGTCTCTGGATCAAAGTGAAGGGTCTGTTCTCTCTGATGATAACTTGGACAGTCCAGATGAGATTGATATCAATGTGGATGAACTTGAGACTCCCGATGAAGCAGATTCTTTTGAGTACACTGGCCATGGTAAGTTGCCAAGTTGGCAGGCGGAAGTTAAGTGAAAGATTATCTAATCATATCTAATGGCATCTAAGTGGCATTAGGAACAAACCTCCCATTGTGTTGCTGCTGGCTGCTTTCTTGTGCTGTCTAGAAGCTTCTGTTTGTATCTCAGGTCATAAGTGGTCATGATTGATGGTTTAGATCTGGACAGAACAGGTATGGTTCACAGAGGTCATACACAACCATCACGCCTTTGTCAAACCCCTACGCTATGCCAGGCCTTGTGTTTGGCTGAGATTGGAAGTAAACTGTTACATGCTGTGTCATAAGAAAATTGGGACTGGGTTTGCAGAGAAAGAGAATTTAATCTGGAAGATAAAACTTGAAGTGGAAAAATTAGAGCTTACCAATTTCTCTGTACAACCTCTCATGGTCTGGAATGTTCTTTCCCACACATTCTACATGGGTGGTTCCTTGTTTTTATTCGGATCTTTATCAGATGTGACCTCCTCAGAGAGGCCTTCCTTGACCTCTGTAATCAAAGGTATCCACGCCACCCCCACCATCTAGTCACACTCTCCCTCAGTATTAATTTTATTTTCCATGTGTCACACTAATTGAAATCATATAATTTAACTGTTTGCATCTCACTTATCTTTCTCTTCCCATTAGAATGTCTGCTCCATAAGGCCAGAGACTTTCTTATGCTTGGTGCTATATCAGCAATAAAGTAGGAAGGAAGGAGGGATGGGGTAAGGTGTGGTGGAGGGAGAATAAAAAGTCAGAAGATTAAAAACTTGCTTATCAAACCTGGACATTCCTGATATGATTACCAGTCTTATTATATGATTTAATATATTATATCATATTATATGATTACCAGTTCTTTCTCTTGCTCAATGAAATTGCTTTTGTTAAGAAATATATACACAGTATTTGCTTTAAAAAATGGCATCATGTAGTTTCAGCTTTACAGGGTGGCATTCTTTGACTTTATAAGTTTGAATTTGAAAGTAAGAGAATCTACTATATCTATATCTATATCTACTGCTTTGATATATTGTGAAAATTAGTAAAAAGAGAAATACCACAATTGAACAGATGCCCTGACTTTTAGAGCCATACTGATTCCAGCAGTTTCCTTCATAGAAAAACGTAACTAGGAAATTAGGAGAGTAACATCAAATTACTTAATTAACTCAACCAATGGTCATTGAGCAGCCAGGGCTACAGCCACAACCAGCCCTAGACTCAGACCCTGCTTTCACAGTGTGGAAAGCTTTATTTCCTCAAGCTAAGAGAACAGGATGTAGCTAAACTACTTGTATTATAGTTTATTATGTTTAAGTAGAGATTTGATATTGCATTTTATCATGTTCTTAGATTCATATAGTTATCAGGATATCTGTCCCTGTGAGTTGAAATACACGAATAGGAGGTGAAAGGTCTTGACTTCATATTCTTTTCTGCCATCTCAGACACTCTTCCTCAGCCACGCCATCCTTTCCAGCTGCTCCCAGCTGTCCCAGTCCCTTTCGTGCTAATAAACCTTCAAGTGTAAAAATCATGCATTGACTTAAAATCTCAGAGAAGACAGCTGTGGCATGACCCTGCAGGTCCCACCCTCTCCTCCCCCTGTACTTCTCTGTTGCCCTGGAGAACCGTGTCACCCCACATCTGAACCTTTTATTTTTATAAATAGTAAAACTGTCAAGCCAAGTGGTGGTGGCTGAGCGAACTGGTAATTAGAGCTGCCACTTGCTGACATAGTTCTTTTTATTTAGTTGACATAGTTATGTTGAAAGAACCAGTTTAACAGCCACAACCCTGCTTTTAGGTCTTAAGAGAATTTTAGTGTAAGTTGAATTTTAAAGTCCACCTTGATTTTCACATGAAAGGAGTATGTTCAGTCACCATTTTAAGTAAACAACAGCATTAAATGTTGAAAACACTAAGTATATCTGAATAGCTATATTTTATAATGCAGACATAGATAACTTTCTATAAAAGAGTAATGTATATTAGAGTCTCAAAGTATGAAAGTAATGCTTGAAAGCTGCACAGTTTTGTTGTTTTTGTTTCTTATGTGAGTGTTCTAACTAGGCATATACATTCTAAACAAAACTGGAGTTTTTAAGTCACAGGGTTTAAAAAGTGTTTGGTCAGTAATTAATTTTATTTAATGAACACTTCGTAGTGCTTGCTGTGTATCAAGGATCTGTGCTAGCTGCTTTATAAATATTAACTGTATTAATCCTCATGTCAACTCTGTGAACAGGTATTATGTTACCCCCAGAGGTTTAGTGATCCACCTAAAGTCACATAGCTAGTAAATGTCAGAGCCAGCACAAAACCTGAGTTGTTGTCTACAACTCCTGGGCCATGCTCCTTTTCTACAAATACACTGACAGTGAACGGGAGGGTCTCTTTCTGCGTTAGGATAGCATACCTGAAGTCAAGCCTAATGACCCACCTTCACATTTACATGCTCTTTTAATCCCTCCATTTTGGGGTGACTTGAGGGCCCTTAGTTTCCCAAGTGCTTGAAGGATGTTCACACCATTTGCCTGTTTTAGTCAGTAGCTCATGACCAAGCATTGATGCCAGATTATTTGTCCACGGTGTGATTTTGCTTATGGAAAAAATTCCGAAGCTCATTATCAAAAGATGTTAAGTTGGTCATCCCTTCCAAGCAACGTTCTTTAATAATTGTGTCCGAACTGTTGGAAAATACCATTCAAAGGATGATATAATGGAGGCTTGATGTCCTTTGATATGTATAAATGCCAAAGATATCAGAAATATGTAGATAGTGAAGGATTTAACAGATTAGTCTTTTTTTTTTTTTTACTAAGGGAGCTCAGATTTTTTAAAGATACTTTATTTAACTAATTCTATAAACTTAAAAATATCCAAAGGTCATCAAAAATTATGATGACCTATTTCTGTTTTCAAACTGACCACAGAATTATTTTTACCATAATTCAGATCTTAGCAAAGGCATTTTGTAAGGGAAATGGAAAAAATGATAAAGAATTTTAGCCAGAATATTTCTGGTAAGAATGCTGTAAGAAACATTCATGTGCTCATGTATGTTTTCTTCCTAGGCTCCTAGCAGTGTTTAGTGACCTCGTTTATCTTTTCTAAAACTAACCCCTAATGACGGACAGTTTCCTATGTGAATAAGGTAGCCTCACATTTTTTCCAGATAATCAGGTAGTCACTTCATATAACTTCCATTTCTGTGGTCATTATTTTCACAGCCTGTAGGCAACCAGCTTATGAAATCAACTCCCTGTTTTAACTCTGCTTATAAACCAGTCAAGTGTGGAGCTTATTCTGTTTTACCCACAAGCAGCCTTACATGATAATGGTGATGTGGTCTGAAAAGACGATTTTTCCTTATATTTTTGTGTGCTGAGTTTTCACATTCCAATTAACTACATACCTGTTCTAAAGAACTTTAAAGACTTTCTTAATTGTGTATAGGATGTCTTTCTTCTAACCAAAAGTTCAAATGGAGTGGGGGGCAGGGGGTGGAGTATGAAAAGATGAAAGTGGGAAGACCATCAGAAAGTTACTCTTGTCACCTGGGAAAAAGATGTGCTTAGGACTCTAGCCGGAGAAGGCAATGGCACCCCACTCCAGTACTCTTGCCTGGAAAATCCCATGGACGGAGGAGCCTGGTAGGCTGTGGTCCATGGGGTCGCTAAGAGTTGGACACGACTGAGCAACTTCACTTTCACAACTCCAGCAATAGCAAGGAGACTGGAGAAAGCCCATTTGAATCCTAGCTCTGCCCTTTCCAACTGGACTGAAACATACTTCGACAGGAAAAAAGTATTTTCTCAGTTTGTGATACTGACAGAAGATGAAGCTTCATTCTGTCAGGAAAAGTCTGTAGAGATATGTTCATATGCTTTTGAACAATTTGGAAAAAAAAAAAGATTATTTTTCTTAAAAAGCTCCCTCCCCCTAAAATTATATAAGCTTCTAACTCAACAAAACCTGAATACACATTGGATACTAAGTAGCAATAAAAGGGAGAGATGAAAGGTATATTAAGAATGAAAATTAAAAACTAGTTAATAAATCTACTTGAGTATTTAGCATAATATTAAACATGTCTGGAATGATGAAGTGTCATTTAGGAAGCACTCCTACAAATTAAATGAGTAACATTCAACCTATTCTCTAGGTCAACAGTCTAGATTAATACATAGTATGTTCAAGATTTATATATTAATAACTATGGCTATGTTAGTGATCAAATATGTCATGAATAATAATATCTAAACTCATTTTCTTCCTGGGAGTGATTTCTAAAGAGAATACATTTGGGGAGGGGGGGCTCTTTGGCTTAAAAAAATTAGAAGTTCAAACATAATGAATGTCTTTGAAGGCATTTTCAGATTATTCCCATTGTCAGTGCAAGGGCACAGCATAGAGACCAAGTCCCCTTTACAGATCTATGTCCCTACTGGAGGCCACAGCTGACCTCATCTTCCAATGGTTCATATGATCATCGACGGTAGAGTTCTCACTGTGATCTTTCAGCACAGGGTATTCAGAGCCTGTGTACTAAATCATCTCATCAAAGACAAAAGGGAATGTTCAAGTTGACTTCTCCCTTGTGTACCAGTGCTAATTGACTTCAACAGCAAGCAGCAAGGGAGAAAAGCTTGTTATTCAGAAAAGAAGACAAAGAAAATCAAGCATTTCTTAGTGATGAGAGCATGAGACTGAACATTAAATTTGGAGGGCCTAGGGACAGAGATTTAAATGAGACCTGAAACTTTTGCAAATAGTGAGAAAATGATGGCAGGGGGAAAGATGGTAATTTATAGTTGTAGAAAAAGAATTATTAAGATCAGGAAGATACTGTTAATTCAAGGGAGTAGAACAACTTACCTTTACTTCCTACTAGCTTATATTGTTGACTTTTAGAATTCAACACCTTAGGAGAGTGTACTGTACTCCTAGCTATTTCTTTATTTAATTTACATCAATCAAAAGAGGTAGGGAAAGGAGGTCCCAAACAGGGTAAAAGGGTGTTGGCGATGATGCCTACAATGTAGATAAGAGCAGGTGTATACTGGAACCTCAGAAGACAAACCCACATCTGAGCCCAGAGGTCTGAGAGAACAGAGACAAGTGGGAAAACAGGGTCCTGGGAAGGGGAGCTGTGAGGGGCATCCAAGGGCCCTAACTCAAGTGGGAGGGGGAGAGCTGGAAGGGATCTCAGATAGGGAGTCCAGAGCAGATGGATGGATTTGGACAAGTGACACAGTGCTTAATCTGAAGCCAAGGTTGCTAGTTTCCTGTCCTGAGTAAGCAGTGAGCGCTGGTGGGAATACAGAGAAAGGCAGAGTGAGGCCAGGCTCTGTAGGCGGTGGTAGCTACTGGTGTTGGCAGAAGCGGCTAGGACTGCTTCCCAACTGGGCTTCACTTTGCTATTCTAAGTCACAGGTAATTAGACATGTTTGAATCTGTCTTGTGACATCTTCTGGAACATAATTGTCCTGTTGTGGCTCCCTTACAGATTACCTATATTTCCAGGAACTTGTCCAAGCTTTATTTACTCACTCACCTTCCCAAATTCTACTGAAAACTCTGTGCAGGTTTCCAAGCTAAGTGTGAAGTGGGTTGGTGGAGGCAGATATTAAAGATGAAATTGGCATGATTCCTTAGCCCAAGGAACTCACTGCATTATAGTAAAATAAATGAGACCGAGACAATTACACATTCAGGGTGCAGTATGATAGCTTAGAAGAGTAGAAAAGGTAAGGGTTTGATTATATTTCCTTCCTGATTCTGTGATCTGAGGTAATTACTTCAGAGTTTTTGCATTGGTATCACATCTTCCACTACATCTTCTCTGCCTGCTAATTTGGTAGATGCTTAATAAATATTGCTGTTACTGTTATCAAAGTGCCATTAAAAGAATGCAAGTGTGGTGTAAATCAAAGGCAATTTCTTATGAAATGGAAAGTTAAGAATGATAACACCTCACAGAATTATTGTGAAAACTATAAATAAGCCTTTATTACCAAATTACATAAACATACAAAGAATAACCATTGTGAAATTCTACTAGTACTTGAAGTAAAAAGCGAAACAATTATTGCTTATTATTTAAAAAAACTAAATATAGTTGCCTTTTTTTTTTTTTTTTTTGATGCACAAGAGTGAGTAGTAAATTTTTCCCCAAGAATGCTCAGTGGGCTTTTTCATTACCTTGGGCACCCACAAGTAAGAGTCCTGTGAATTTGGGGGCTTGGAGCACTTCTGGTTTATAAGGTTGTTTCTTACTTACTGTAAAATCTTTGTGTAGCATGTTTTGAAAAACTTATAAGAAGTTATATCAAATTAATCTCCAGATGTGCTCCCAATAGAGGAGGTTCAAGCCCATTGTTAGAGTCTTAGAATGCAGGTCTAGGCTGGCAGTATCATCAAGCTACCGAGCTGAGGGGCCCCAGAACACTCTGGGCACTCAGGTTACACCAATATATGTGGCACAAGGAAAATAAGGCCTGATGAATAATAGCTTTTCACACCATCAGAAAGACCACAGACCACAACCCGTATGATCAAGGGAGGAGTTAGCACGCAGTCTATCCCCATCTTGGACCACTACAGACACAAGACAGCTCCAGCCCTTTTACTGTCCCCACCCTCAGCTTAGCCTTACCAATGGATTGGTCATTCAGTCTGTCAATTAGGAAGACCTCACTGAGTGTCCTCGATGAAGTCAGGATGGTGTCAAGCTCGCTCCAAGCTGTACAGAACAAGGAGTTCATCAGGTTGAGCCTGCCGGGAGGTAGCTAGTTGTTGAACTGCCTCACCTGTGGAGGTCCTACCCATTCATCCTTGCTCTGTGCTTCATTTACAGAGGATTCCACAGGCAACAAAGATTCTGGCCAAGAGTCAGAGTCTATTCCAGAATATACGGCAGAAGAGGAGCGGGAGGACAACCGGCTGTGGAGGACCGTGGTGATCGGAGAACAGGAGCAGCGGATTGACATGAAGGTCATCGAGCCCTATAGGAGAGTCATTTCTCACGGAGGTAGTGGAGCTCTGCAAATCTGGGAAGCCGGGGGCCCATATTCTGTTTTTTTTTTTTTTAATTAGAAAACCAAACTAGGGTTCTCTGCAGCATGACATCCCTATCAATGCTGATGCTACTAGACAGTCAACATTCAGGGCACTGTAGAGCTGTGTGTATTATTCATATGCAATTCAGTGAACACCGGAAAGCCTACTATACAAAAGTAACTTTCCAAGGTGAAAGATGCCTTTCACACCACA
This sequence comes from Bos javanicus, assembly GCF_032452875.1. Taxonomy (NCBI): domain Eukaryota; kingdom Metazoa; phylum Chordata; class Mammalia; order Artiodactyla; family Bovidae; genus Bos; species Bos javanicus. The sequence goes on along the minus strand of NC_083875.1, from coordinate 53,269,675 downwards.
TATGATAGCTGTCATCTGTGCAAAGTTCTTGAAAGCCACAGTTGTCAATTCAATAGCATCTGTATGGAATTCCTATGGATTTCTTGTAGGGTTTTAACTGAATTGTTTTCAAGTCTGTTTTCGACATGGCCTGCAGTAAGAGGTGCTTTTAATTCCAGAACAATCTTTTGAATCCTCTTCAGAAGCTTTAGGAAATCTTTTGAGACTCAGGCTGGTCCCTTCCCCACCCCACCCCACTTAAAGTTTGCTTTTCTATAAACTCCATTACCTTTGTGCCTGACAGTAGCTCGCTCTAGCCACAGCCTCCACCTGCTTCATGAGGGACAAGGGAGAGAAAAAGCTCTGTTTTATATTTTCACTGCTGTCTTGGAACTACAGGAGCCTGAATTTTGGGTTCACAAAAAAATAAATAACATAAGCACAAATGACACATTGAACATTGTCAACTTCAGAAAATATAAGTGGCTTTGGGGGCTTTTTTTTTTTTTTTTTTTTTGCTGCTGCATGCACAACTCTCTTGCAGCCCTAAGGCACCACCCTAACTGTTCTAGGAAAAGTAAGCTGACAAGGCAATTGTTCTGTCTTCCTTAACAAGGACAGGGGAATAAATGTCTTGGCACTGCATTAAACCTCAAGCTTTGGTTTCCTATCAAGCAGAAGGATGTTTTGCTTTTTCCTTCCAAGTCCCCTTCACCACAGATTTCCCACTTTCTGCCCCATGCGTTGCTCCCTCCTTGTAAGTATCAAGACCACCCAGGGCTCCCACCCATGACAGAGAAGGGAAACGCCTATGGGTGTTCCTGGCCCCGACCTTCCTTTTTCCCTATTTGAGCTGAAATGGTAACATGGCTCAGTGAGAGCTCCTCTAAGAAAGATCTTTCCCACAGGCCTTTGGAATGAGAACAGGCTTAATCTTGCTGAAAATGACAGGCAGCTGGCCATAGAGTCAGTCCTGTTGTTGTTCTAATGAAAACAACAATCGGAATTTACCTAGATTTTCCCAGAAGATCCTTTACACCACCCGTCAGGTATTTTTGATTTGTTTGCGTTTTAGAAAAAAAAAAAAAAAAAAAACAAAGGCTAATATAAACTAGCCTGTGTACATTGTAAAAAGTATAAGAAACGTAGAAAAGTCTGTCAAAGTAAACCGAAGTCGCCCAGTGATATGCCCTGTACATTTTTACCATTCAGGTCATAAGTTAGTAGTCCCTTTGTTGTAAAGAAGGCAGGCTCATGGCTCCTGTGCTTTTATAAGGCCAAGTTCTCATTAGCTCAGCAGACTGGCCTGCTTACTCCCTCAACCACAGTGAGGTTGGGTGGATGGAGCCCATGGTTCTATTCCCTGAATCAGGATAGAGTGATTATCGTCAGCACACTGGAGTCCAAAAAAGCGACTGCTTCTGCCCATCATGTTCTTTGCAAAGACACCTGCTAGCTCAGGGATAACCTGGTTTGCTGTGCCCTTCCTCCCTGCCACCCCTCCCACTGGCACTGCCCCTCTCCGTTCTGTTCCGTGTTGTGAGCTCCTTATCTGTCTGTGTGACCGTCTGGTTTGTTGGAGAGAGAAGGCCACCTTCCCTCTCTGCCTGGCTCTGCCTCGGCCTCCTCTAGGCGCCGGCCTGCATGATGTGCCTCTGGCTGCACCCAGCAGATCATGAGCAAGATGCCACCTCTTCCTCCACCCTGACCAGCCTTTTGCTCTGTAGGTAAAGACAGTTCACACGTTACTTCTGAATTTGCCAAAGCTTTGCTGTCTTGGAAACTCATATCACTTTCTTAGACCTTAATGATGACACTCCCTAGTTCTCAGTCTATTGGGTTTGTCACCCTGGCTTCTGATGAGCATTTAAAAAGCAGCACCCAGAGCGAACAGAGATGTCATTTTGGTGTCTGGCACTTTGCTATGAGAACATTTTTCTCACTCAGGCCAGAAAGAAAGTGCCAGCTGTCTGGTGCTCTGGACAGCTAGCTGGGAGTGACTAAAAGCTCTGCTGAGGTCTGCTGCAAAGCCAGGCCCTGCAAGTGTCTGCACCAGTTGGGAACATCTGTGTGTGAGAGCAGTATTTGAACAAATAACTCAGCCTCCAGCTTTGGTGACTTCATATGAGCTGTGGCCGGAGTCCCTGTACACAGTGTAGAAGAACAGAGTTCAAGATCTATCTTGACCACCACTCACACTGTGACCGTGGTCATCACTTGACTCTCTTGGGCCTTGGTTGCTTCCTCAGTAAGAAAAGGGTGAGCTCGAAGCCGGTGTCACCTCCTGCGAGCCCACGAGTAACATTCCCGCTATCTGCTTATACAGAAAAGCAAGGAGAGGTCTGGGTGGTTTGGATTAGCCCACAGTGTGGGGTCACTTTGAGGCTAGAACTGGCATGTTGGAACCTGAAGCAGGGAACACAATGAAATAGCCAAGGGCACTCATGCCAACGCGTTGTAACGAGGAGTGTCCTGTCTTGTGTTTTTACTTCTCATTTCATTATAGGAGACTCAGGTAACCCTCTGCAGTGTTGCTGGACAAATGACCCTGGAAAGGCTGAGGAGAAGAGTTGCAGGCTGGTGTGTGTGTGTGTATGTTTTGGTTGCGCCTGTGGCATCTTTCCTTCTCTCTCCATTCCATTTGCTGGCCAGCAAACTTGTGTTCCGTCCCTTTCATGCCTCTCTGTCCTGCCTCAGGTAAGGTTTGCATCGTTGCTTACGAGGGTCCCAGGAGACACCACGGTGGGATAGCTCACACACCTCAGCACATACACTCTGAACTCAGTTACTGAAAAGAGAGTCTGATAAAATACATGGTCTAAAGAGCCAAACTTCACTTGAACTCTGCACTCACTGACGGGGAACTTCACTTGAGTAAGCTGCATATTTAGCACAGAAACTGGGTTAGCTGACCTCCTTGGAGGCATTGGCAAAGAACAAAATTCAAATGGTCCTATTCATTCACGTTATTACACTTTGCCAGCAGTTGCTGTCTGGAATAGCTCCAAAGCCTGACAGTGACGGCATGGCTCTTGATTTAAAAGGAAAACTTTCATGACAAAATCTATCTTTTTCTCTTTCCTTCCTTACACACTACATCTCTTCATTGCCTTCTCTTTCTTTTGCCTCTTCTCTTCCTACAAATCCTCTGCCCACAAATGCAAAATCCATCATTTGTCAATTTCAGTGATTTCTATAGAAAGAGCCATTCCCAACTTGGTCACTGATCAGGACATGGTAAGTTGACCATTCAATATTCCTTTGGCTAAATAAACTCAAGCAAATGCATTACTACAACATTCCAAGGACAGACAGCAGTGACACAAAGAGATGAATTGACATTTAAGATGACTTCTGAAGTAGTTTATAAACCTGTCTTTCCTTAAAAAAAAAAAAAAAAGACAGACAGACATTCTTAGAAATTCTCTAGAAATAGAAAAAGAAATCAAACAAACTGAGCAGTCATGATCTCGAAATTATCCTGACACTCTGGAGCCTGACATCTACATTTAAAGTTTTTAAATTTAATTTTTATTTTTATTAGAGTATAGTTGATTTACAACGTTGTGTTAATTTCAGGTGTATAGCAAAGTGATTCAGTTATACATATTCTTTTTCAGATTCTTTTCCCATATGGGTACATGGGAATATCTACAGAATATTGAGTAGAGTTCCCTGTGCCAGACAGTAGGTCTTCGTTGGTTGTCTGTTTTAAATATAGCAGTGTGTACATGTCAATTTCTCCTTTTATGGCTGTTGGCATTTGCCTTATATATTGAGTTGCTCATGCATTTGGTGTATATATAGTTACAACTGTTACCTCTTCTTCTTGGATTGATCCCTTGATCATTATGTATTGTCCTTCTTTCTCTCATAACAGTCTATTTTGTCTATCAGTATTGCCGCTCTAGCGTTCTTTTGATTTTCATTTGCATAGAATACCTTTTCCCATCCCCTCATTTTCAGTCTGTCTGTGTCCTCAAGAGCTGAAGTAGCTCTGTTGTAGACAACATTTATACATGTTTTGCTTTTGTATACATTCAGCCAGTCTATGTCTTTGGGTTGGAGCATTTAATCCATTTACATTTAAAATTATTATTGACATGTATGTTCTTATTGCCATCTTGTTAATTGCTTTAGATTTGTTTTTGTAGGTTTTCTTTCCTTTTTTGTTCTCTTGTGATTAGATTACTATCTTTAGTATTGTATTTGGATTACTTTTTCTTTTTTTGTGTGTTAATCTATTGTAGATTTTTGGTTTGCAGTTACTATGAGGTTTTGATATAGCAGTCTCTATATATATACATACATACACAAGATTGGTTTAAGTTGCTAGTCTCTTAATTTCAAATGCATTTCCAATATCCTGCATTTGTACTCTCCTTACAATTGCTGGTTTTGTTATATTATTTGTGTATGGATTATTTCATACCTTTACTGCATGTTTGCCTTTACCAGTGAGCTTTTCCATTTGTAATTTTCTTGTTTCTTGTATTGGCTTTTTCTTTTCTGCCTGGAGAAGTTCCTTTAGCATTTGTTGTAACATGGGTTTGGTGGTGGTGAATTTTCTCAACTTTTGCTTGTCTATAAAACTTCTGATTTCTCTACTCAATCTGAACAAGCCTTGCTGGGTATATTCTTTGTTGTAGATTTTGCCTTATACCACTGCAAATAATCCTGCCAGTTCCTTCTAGATTGCAGTTTCTGCTGAAAGATCAGCTGATAACCTTATGGGGATTCCCTTGTATTTTATTTATTGCTTTTCCCTTGTTGCTTTTAATATTTTCTCTGTCTTTAATTTTTTTTTTTTTTTGGACTGGCAACTCGTTTCCTACATGATATTTTACATGTTTCATTGCCATTCTCCCAAATCTTCCCACCCTCTCCCTCTCCCACAGAGTCCATAAGACTGTTCTATACATCAGTGTCTCTTTTGCTGTCTCGTACACCGGGTTATTGTTACCATCTTTCTAAATTCCATATATATGCGTTAGTATACTGTATTTATGTTTTTCCTTCTGGCTTATTTCACTCTGTATAATAGGCTCCAGTTTTATCCACCTCATCAGAACTGATTCAAATGTATTCTTTTTAATGGCTGAGTAATACTCCATTGTGTATATGTACCACAGCTTTTTTATCCATTCATCTGCTGATGGACATCTAGGTTGCTTCCATGTCTTGGCTATTATAAACAGTGCTGCAATGAACATTGGGGTACACGTGTCTCTTTCCCTTCTGGTTTCCTCAGTGTGTATGCCCAGCAGTGGGGTTGCTGGATCATAAGGCAGTTCTATTTCCAGTTTTTTAAGGAATCTCCACACTGTTCTCCATAGTGGCTGTACTAGTTTGCATTCCCACCAACAGTGTAAAAGGGTTCCCTTTTCTCCACACCCTCTCCAGCATTTATTATTTGCAGACTTTTGGATTGCAGCCATTCTGACTGGTGTGAAATGGTACCTCATAGTGGTTTTGATTTGCATTTCTCTGATAATGAGTGATGTTGAGCATCTTTTCATGTGTTTGTTAGCCATCTGTATGTCTTTGTTGGAGAAATGTCTATTTAGTTCTTTGGCCCATTTTTTGATTGGGTCGTTTATTTTTCTGGAGTTGAGCTGTAGGAGTTGCTTGTATATTTTTGAGATTAGTTGTTTGTCGGTTGCTTCATTTGCTATTATTTTCTCCCATTCTGAAGGCTGTCTTTTCACCTTGCTAATAGTTTCCTTTGATGTGCAGAAGCTTTTAAGGTTAATTAGGTCCCATTTGTTTATTTTTGCTTTTATTTCCAATATTCTGGGCGGTAGGTCATAGAGGATCCTGCTGTGATGTATGTCGGAGAGTGTTTTGCCTATGTTCTCCTCTAGGAGTTTTATAGTTTCTGGTCTTACGTTTAGATCTTTAATCCATTTTGAGTTTATTTTTGTGTATGGTGTTAGAAAGTGGTCCAGTTTCATTCTTTTACAAGTGGTTGACCAGATTTCCCAGCACCACTTGTTAAAGAGATTGTCTTTAGTCCATTGTATATTCTTGCCTCCTTTGTCGAAGATAAGGTGTCCATATGTGCGTGGATTTATCTCTGGGCTTTCTATTTTATTCCATTGATCAATATTTCTGTCTTTGTGCCAGTACCATACTGTCTTGATAACTGTGGCTTTGTAGTAGAGCCTGAAGTCAGGTAGGTTGATTCCTCCAGTTCCATTCTTCTTTCTCAAGATCGCTTTGGCTATTCGAGGTTTTTTGTATTTCCATACAAATTGTGAAATTATTTGTTCTAGCTCTTTGAAGAATACCGTTGGTAGCTTGATAGGGATTGCGTTGAATCTATAAATTGCTTTGGGTAGTATACTCATTTTCACTATATTGATTCTTCCAATCCATGAACATGGTATATTTCTCCATCTATTAGTGTCCTCTTTGATTTCTTTCACCAGTGTTTTATAGTTTTCTATATATAGGTCTTTAGTTTCTTTAGGTAGATATATTCCTAAGTATTTTATTCTTTCCGTTGCAATGGTGAATGGAATTGTTTCCTTAATTTCTCTTTCTGTTTTCTCATTATTAGTGTATAGGAATGCAAGGGATTTCTGTGTGTTGATTTTATATCCTGCAACTTTACTATAGTCATTGATTATTTCTAGTAATTTTCTGGTGGATTCTTTAGGGTTTTCTATGTAGAGGATCATGTCATCTGCAAATAGTGAGAGTTTTACTTCTTCTTTTCCAATTTGGATTCCTTTTATTTCTTTTTCTGCTCTGATTGCTGTGGCCAAAACTTCCAAAACTATGTTGAATAGTAATGGTGAAAGTGGGCACCCTTGTCTTGTTCCTGATTTTAGAGGAAATGCTTTCAATTTTTCACCATTGAGGATAATGTTTGCTGTGGGTTTGTCATATATAGCTTTTATTATGTTGAGGTATGTTCCTTCTATTCCTGCTTTCTGGAGAGTTTTTATCATAAATGGATGTTGAATTTTGTCAAAGGCTTTCTCTGCATCTATTGAGATAATCATATGGTTTTTATTTTTCAATTTGTTAATGTGGTGTATTACATTGATTGATTTGCGGATATTGAAGAATCCTTGCATCCCTGGGATAAAGCCCACTTGATCATGGTGTATGATCTTTTTAATGTGTTGTTGGATTCTGATTGCTAGAATTTTGTTAAGGATTTTTGCATCTATGTTCATCAGTGATATTGGCCTGTAGTTTTCTTTTTTTGTGGGATCTTTGTCAGGTTTTGGTATTAGGGTGATGGTGGCCTCATAGAATGAGTTTGGAAGTTTACCTTCCTCTGCAATTTTCTGGAAGAGTTTGAGCAGGATAGGTGTCAGCTCTTCTCTAAATTTTTGGTAGAATTCAGCTGTGAAGCCGTCTGGACCAGGGCTTTTGTTTGCTGGAAGATTTTTGATTACAGTTTCAATTTCCATGCTTGTGATGGGTCTGTTAAGATTTTCTATTTCTTCCTGGTCCAGTTTTGGAAAGTTGTACTTTTCTAAGAATTTGTCCATTTCTTCCACATTGTCCATTTTATTGGCATATAATTGTTGATAGTAGTCTCTTATGATCCTTTGTATTTCTGTGTTGTCTGTTGTGATCTCTCCATTTTCGTTTCTAATTTTGTTGATTTGATTTTTCTCCCTTTGTTTCTTGATGAGTCTGGCTAATGGTTTGTCAATTTTATTTATCCTTTCAAAGAACCAGCTTTTGGTTTTGTTGATTTTTGCTATGGTCTCTTTTGTTTCTTTTGCATTTATTTCTGCTCTAATTTTTAAGATTTCTTTCCTTCTACTAACCCTGGGGTTCTTCATTTCTTCCTTTTCTAGTTGCTTTAGGTGTAGAGTTAGGTTATTTATTTGACTTTTTTCTTGTTTCTTGAGGTGTGCCTGTATTGCTATGAACTTTCCCCTTAGGACTGCTTTTACCGTGTCCCACAGGTTTTGGGTTGTTGTGTTTTCATTTTCATTCGTTTCTATGCAAATTTTGATTTCTTTTTTGATTTCTTCTGTGATTTGTTGGTTATTCAGCAGCGTGTTGTTCAGCCTCCATATGTTGGAATTTTTAATAGTTTTTCTCCTGTAATTGAGATGTAATCTTACTGCATTGTGGTCAGAAAAAATGCTTGGAATGATTTCTATTTTTTTGAATTTACCAAGGCTAGCTTTATGGCCCAGCATGTGATCTATCCTGGAGAAGGTTCCATGTGCGCTTGAGAAAAAGGTGAAATTCATTGTTTTGGGATGAAATGACCTATAGATATCAATTAGGTCTAACTGGTCTATTGTATCGTTTAAAGTTTGTGTTTCCTTGTTAATTTTCTGTTTAGTTGATCTATCCATAGGTGTAAGTGGGGTATTAAAGTCTCCCACTATTATTGTGTTATTGTTAATTTCTCCTTTCATACTTGTTAGCATTTGTCTTACGTACTGTGGTGCTCCCGTGTTGGGTGCATATATATTTATAATTGTTATATCTTCTTCTTGGATTGATCCTTTGATCATTATGTAGTGACCTTCTTTGTCTCTTTTCACAGCCTTTGTTTTAAAGTCTATTTTATCTGATATGAGTATTGCTACTCCTGCTTTCTTTTGGTCCCTATTTGCATGGAAAATCTTTTTCCAGCCCTTCACTTTCAGTCTGTATGTGTCCCCTGTTTTGAGGTGGGTCTCTTGTAGACAACATATGTAGGGGTCTTGTTTTTGTATCCATTCAGCCAGTCTTTGTCTTTTGGTTGGGGCATTCAACCCATTTACATTTAAGGTAATTACTGATAAGTATGTTCCCGTTGCCATTTACTTTATTGTTTTGGGTTCGAGTTTATACACCGTTTTTGTGTTTCCTGTCTAGAGAATATCCTTTAGTATTTGTTGGAGAGCTGGTTTGGTGGTGCAGAATTCTCTCAGCTTTTGCTTGTCTGAAAAGCTTTTGATTTCTCCTTCATACTTGAATGAGATCCTTGCTGGGTACAATAATCTGGGCTGTAGGTTATTTTCTTTCATCATTTTAAGTATGTCTTGCCATTCCCTCCTGGCTTGAAGAGTTTCTATTGAAAGATCAGCTGTTATCCTTATGGGAATTCCCTTGTGTGTTATTTGTTGTTTTTCCCTTGCTGCTTTTAATATTTGTTCTTTGTGTTTGATCTTTGTTAATTTGATTAATATGTGTCTTGGGGTGTTTCTCCTTGGGTTTATCTTGTTTGGTACTCTCTGGGTTTCTTGGACTTGGGTGATTATTTCCTTCCCCATTTTAGGGAAGTTTTCCACTATTATCTCCTCAAGTATTTTCTCATGGTCTTTCTTTTTGTCTTCTTCTTCTGGAACCCCTATGATTCGAATGTTGTAGCGTTTAATATTGTCCTGGAGGTCTCTGAGATTGTCCTCATTTCTTTTAATTCGTTTTTCTTTTATCCTCTCTGATTCATTTATTTCTACCATTCTATCTTCTAATTCACTAATCCTGTCTTCTGCCTCTGTTATTCTACTATTTGTTGCCTCCAGAGTGTTTTTAATTTCACTTATTGCATTATTCATTATATATTGACTCTTTTTTATTTCTTCTAGGTCCTTGTTAAACCTTTCTTGCATCTTCTCAATCCTTGTCTCCAGGCTATTTATCTGTGATTCCATTTTAGTTTCAAGATTTTGGATCAATTTCACTATCATTATTCGGAATTCTTTATCAGGTAGATTCCCTATCTCTTCCTCTTTTGTTTGGTTTGGTGGGCATTTATCCTGTTCCTTTATCTGCTGAGTATTCCTCTGTCTCTTCATCTTGTTTAAATTGCTGAGTTTGGGGTGTCCTTTCTGTATTCTGGCAGTTTGTGGAGTTCTCTTTATTGTGGCGTTTCCTCACTGTGTGTGGGTTTGTACAGGTGGCTTGTCAAGGTTTCCTGGTTAGGGAAGCTTGTGTCGGTGTTCTGGTGGGTGGAGCTGTATTTCTTCTCTCTCCTTTCGAAGAGTTGGGTTGCTTTTCTGGGTGCCTGATGTCCTCTGCCGGCATTCAGAAGTTGTTTTGTGGAATTTACTCGACGTTTAAATGCTCTTTTTCTCTGTCTTTAATTTTTGTCAATTGGATTAATATGTGTCTTTGAGTGTTCCTTCTTGGGTTTATCATGTATGAGACTCTCTGCACGTCCTGGACTCTAAGTGTTTCCTTTTTCATGTTAGGGAAATTTGGGGTTATTTTCTCTTCAAATATTTTCTCAGGCCCTCTCTCTCTCTCTCTTCTCCTTCTGGGACCCCTGTCATGTGAAAAGTGTTTGTCACTCAATTGTGTCCAACTCTTTGCAACCCCATGGACTGTAGCCTGCTAGGCTTCTCTGTCCATGGAATTCTCTAGGTGAGAATACTGGATTGGGTAGCCATTCCCCCCTTCTCTAGGGAATTTTTCTGAACCAGGGATCAAACCTGGGTCTCCTGCATTGTAGGCAGATTCTTTATCTGAGCCACCAGGGACGCCTAATAATGTGAATGTTGGTGTGTTTAATGAATGGCAACCCACTCCAGTATTCTTGCTTGGAGAATTCCATGGACAAAGGAACCAGGTGGGCTACTGTCCTCATTTCTTTTAATTCTTCTTTCTTTCTTATGTTCCACAGCAGTGATGTCTACCATTCTGTCTTCCAGCTTGCTTATGCGTTCTTCCTCATTTACTCTGCTGTTGATTCCTTCTAGTGAACTTTTCATTTTACTTATTGTTCATCTGTGTTTGTTCTTTAAAGCTTCTAGCTCTTTATTAAACATTTCTTGTATCCTCTCTGTACCTCCATTCTTTTTCCGAGATCTTGGATCATCTTTACTATTACTACTTCAAATTCTTTTTCAGGTAGACTGCCTATCTCCACTTCATTTAGTTGTTCTGGTGTTTTACCTTGTTCCTTTGTTTGGAAGATATTTGTCTGTTTTTGTGGTCATCTCCATTCCTCCATCTGAGCCACCAGGGAAGCCCCTATTCCAGATGCAAGACTGCAATTCTTGGTTCTGGTGTCTGTCCCCTGGTGGGTGAGGTTGGTCCAGGGACTTGTGCAGGCTTCCTGGTGGGAGGGATTGGTGCCTGCCCACTGGTGGGTAGAGTTAGGTTTTGTCCCTCTGGTGGGCAGGGCCATGTTAAGGGGTACATTTTTAGCTCACTACTTGCTGGTGGGAGGGGCTATGTTTCCACTCTGTTGGTTGTTTGGCCTGAGCATGCAGGTTGCTTAGTGGGCCCAGGTCTCAGTTCCAAAATGGTAACCTCCAGGAGCGCTCATACCAATGGGTATTCCCTGGGATGTCCACCACCAGTGTCCTTTCCCACAGTGAGCTACTTCCAACCATGCCTCCCCAGGAGACCCTCCAAGACCTGTAGGTAGGTGCTTTGCCCTGGGCCCCAATGCACATTAAACCATGTGTGTCCTCCCAGAGTGGAGTCTCTGTGTCCCCTAGTACTATGGAACTGCTGTACTGAAGCACCCCTGGCCTTCCAAGCAAAATGCTCTAAAGGCTCCTCCTCCCAATACCAGACCCCAAGCTGGGGAGTCTGATGTGAGGCTCCCACAGGCTACTCTTACTCCTGTGGGAGAACCTCTGCAATATAATTATTTTCTAGTATGTGGTTCACACACCCAGGAGGTCTGACATTTGATTATATTGTGAAAGAGTCCCTTCTACTGTTTCTTGAGGCTTCTTCTTTGTCTTTGGGTATAAAATATCTTTTTTTTGGGGGGGGAGGGTGTAGATAGGCCCTGCTCCAGTACTCTTGGCTGGAAAATCCCATGGACAGAGGAGCCTGGTAGGCTGCAGTCCATGGGGTCGTGAAGAGTCAGACATGACTGAGCGACTTCACTTTCACTTTTCACTTTCATGCGCTGGAGAAGGAAATGGCAACCCACTCCAGTGTTCTTGCCTGGAGAATCCCAGGGCCGGGGGAGCCTGATGGGCTGCCGTCTATGGGGTCGCACAGAGTCGGACACGACTGAAGCGACTTAGCAGCAGCAGCAGCAGCAGATAGGATTGAGTCTTTTTTGTTGATGGTTGTTCAGCAGTTAGTTGTGATTCTGGTGTTTTCATTGAGAGGAGGTGAGCTCAAGTCCTTCTACTCTGCTATCTTGTCTTTGCCTTTCCTGATGTCTTCAAAAGGATGCTTTTGTACTTGTATTTAAGATGGATTCATTATGTCATTTTTTCTTTTAATGAACTCTCTTTTTCATTGCACTGAGCCTTAATTGCATATTTTAGTGGAGTTAGGATTAATGTCATTAAGCCACCCTATCCTTTGTGGATTTCTATTCAGTTATGAATCTTCCTAAATGAAATTATTTGTGGAACAAACACTTCTTGTATGAAAATATATCTCCTTATGCCATTTTCCTTCATACCACCTTCTTTAAAAAGTTGGCAAAATACCTACATATTGGAAAAGATGGGACTAAAGCAAAAAATCCAGAGGGAAGCTACTGCGGTCCTGTTTTGCAAACATGTTGCATCAGGTATACACTTACATAGGTAGCATCTTCTAAGATATGTAGCATTATCTGCAGCAGCCTCAAATTAGTAATATACACAAACCCATAATTTGATGTATTTTTAGTTGGTATCACTTTCTTCCCCCACCTCTTTTGTGGCAGAGTCATACTCTCTATCCTTGTAGAAAACATCTCATTAAACTGCTTTTCGAGAGTTAAGCCCATCCAAATCTATATCTAGCCAGTATTTTACTGCCTTGTAATCACCAGAGGGGTATTTAGAGTTCTGAAAAAGTGAAACACGCCAAATTCTGATCAGGCTTGAGGGTGTGTTCTGTCCTCCTACTCAAAGCTTTGAGGAAATCTCTAATGTTTCTAAAGCCTAGAACTATGTTATATGATACAATCACAAATATTTTTAAATGGATGTTAAAAAATGAAAGTACAGTGCATTGCTTCCATTTTTTAAGTCTGGAAGACACGTGAGATTCTATAGACAAATTTGTAGAGACTTGACCAACGTCTGCCACGTGTTTCAAAGATGAGTTTTCAAGGAACACAGAGTTTACTACAACTAGGAAATACTAAACAGAATCAAATAGAACCTCTCTCTTAGCAATTAAAGGAAAGAGTGTTATACAGATTAGCTTTTTTATTATATAAATTAGAAGCCCTTAAGTCAAAATGTGTTGCCTCACCATCCTTTGTTTTTAAGTTGAATATTTATAACCCACTTACATGACTATGTACAATACATATAATCATCCATAATACTTGGGTGCCCTATATATGCAAATATATTCACACTATGTATTGTATCTTAACCACTGCAAGACAATTATATGTGTATATACTTACAGAAGTATATCGTCTTTATAATAGTCACTTAAAGATATATCTAATACATCCACACACATACACTTGCCAAGGCTTCCAGATTTATCCTTTAGGTTAAATAGTATCTTGTTAAGAGTTTCAGTTGGTTACAAATGTCTTTTTGTTTGTCCCCCAGGATACTATGGGGACGGCCTAAATGCCATCATTGTGTTTGCCGCCTGTTTTCTGCCAGACAGCAGTCGGGCGGACTACCATTATGTCATGGAAAATCTTTTCCTGTGAGTGATGCTTACAATAAAATGTTTTGAGTTAATGTCTGTGGGGATGCAATGGCAGAACATCTTTAATAAAAGGAAACAGATGATGTACAATTTGATGTAGAATTTTCTAAGCCTTTGATTAAAAGTCAATGAAATATGTATCAAGGAAAATTGCTCAAGAGACTGAAAGCTTCAGAGGAGCTGTTTTGTCAGGAGAATGCACTGAAAACAAAATGAACACAGTTTGGCCCATATTTTTAAATTTTGTAACGTTTTTTTTGGGTGAAGTGTTATTTTGGTTTCCTGATAACATGTTCTTAGTCAACTGATAATAACCTGACTTCATTTATATCTGCCTTTATTTAATCTGACTTGTCCTTTAGTGTACAATAGCATTGCTGATATTTTTGAAAGTTGGGTTTCTAACCCACAGACTTTTCAAGTGTACCTGCATTAAAAAAAAAAAAAAAAGATAACTGTGCAAATAAATGAGTAATACTCTCAGAGAAGTGATCTTAGGTAACTGCATTCTTCTCAAGAAGAAGAGGTAATATGTGCAACCATTCTTAAATGTTATGCACCCTGTAATTTAAATATTATATAATTATGGTGAAATAAGATGAACTCTATCATGTGGGAACTTAAAACACTTCTCTTCCTTCCTGTGATCAGATATGTAATAAGTACTTTAGAGTTGATGGTAGCTGAAGACTATATGATTGTGTACTTGAATGGTGCAACCCCAAGACGGAAGATGCCAGGGTTAGGCTGGATGAAGAAATGTTACCAGATGATTGACAGACGGTATGTGGGGCTCTATTAGCTAATCACTATTTTGACTTCCTCAATAACTCCCATCTCCAGTGACCTTTTAGTTTACCAAAAATGCAGTCACAATTTAGGAACATTGAATTAATGCTGATTTGAGATAATAAATTTTAAAATATTAAAGTATCACTCAAATTTTAAATAAAGCGAATCTTCCTCAGATTTTGTTAAATGTTACTAATCTCAAACTTAGTGACAAGCATTTTAAAGTATGCTCATGCTTTTGCCATATGGAGGTGCAATTTGAGCTGATAAATCAAAGTCCACGATTCTTCACTGGTATCATGCGGCCTTACTGCCCTTTTTGTGCACTAGCATTATTGTGACTCAGGCAACCCACGTGCCCTTATTTCAACATTCACTGTTAATTCCAGCCTGTTTGGTGACTGTGTGTGCCCCTTCCTCAAGATACATCACGTCTATTCATACTGGTTTTATTAGAACCAAACACATTGTTGCCATCTACAGGAAAACTCATAATAAGCATACAAATTTATGATGTTTTCTATAGCATGGCTTACTCTCGGATGTGGCTCCCTGCAAAGCAACGTGCGAGTGCCCCGATATAGTAACTAAAATCCGTTCATCATCCAAACATACATACAGTAGCACTGCTAACGCTGAAAAATATGCCAGGATATCCAAAACGTTAATCTGAAGGCCAGATAACCACATGCTTTCATTATACACAGGAAGAAACCCAGGCTCAGTAGAACAGGGTATTCATTTCAAAATATTAAAAATAATGCTGACAAAAATGAATAGCATCGTCAAACAAAAATATGCCATGATGGTTATAGATTTTTGCACTCCAAGAGTATGACCATTCTATTTTACATTTATTTCTGTGGGAAAATTAGGTTTGAATTATGCAAGTTTCAAATTATATCTCATTGCATTCTATACCTGCCTACCAGATGACAGTAACTTACACAAGAATTCCCTAATATTTATATAAATATATATATACACACACACACAAATACTTTAATTCCCATTCAAAATAGGTTATGAGTAATTTTTTTTCTTTTTCAAAATAGGTTGAGGAAGAATTTAAAATCATTCATCATTGTTCATCCATCTTGGTTCATCCGAACAATCCTTGCAGTTACACGACCTTTTATAAGGTATAGTCATTATTACAGTAAAAGTACTAGTTTTTTAAAGTATGTAATTCATTGTTCCTCTACACAAAAATTCATAAACCAAGAGAGTATTTAGGATAATATGTTTTGCCTCTGCCTTTCCTGAAAATATACTTTGGACTGCCCAGCAAGAGACTCTAAGAGTGAGTATATTTTCATAGTGATTATTTTTCCCCTATAATTATAAAACATGATCTCTATATTGCTTGCTGTAAACACAGAAAATGAAATAGTGAGGTTTCTGTATAGATAGTACTATTAAAGCAATAAGGGCTTCCTTGATAGCTCAGTTGGTAAAGAATCCACCTGCAATGCAGGAGACATGGGTTCAATCCCTGGGTTAGGAAGATGCCCTGGAGAAGGGAAAAGCTACCCCACTCCAGTATTCTGGCCTGGAGAATTCCAGGCTGTGTAGTCCACGTATAGTCCATGGGGTCTCAATGAGTCAGACACGACTGAGCGACTTTCACACACATTAAAGAAATATGGTATTTTGTAAAGAATCAAAGAGGTAGAGTATACCATGACAATGGAAATCAAAGACACATCAAGGACAGAAACATAAGTCAGACCTTAATTATTTTGTTTCTTCTGAACAAATACCATGGAGGTCACCTAAAGTGGGTTAAGAGTCTGTGCCGCCATTTTGAGAGCTTTGTTTTGATCATCCATGAGCCTTCTAGGTTTAAATTCACTTCAAATCAGTAAATATTTGTTCATCATCTATTTTATGTTAGATGCTATATAACCTTACATTTTCGGGATGAAAAGAAAAGTAAGATATGCCTCTTACATAGTAAAACTGAGACAGTTAAATGAAAGGGACACTATAGATTTTCTAGAAAGCTTTAAAAAATAGAATAGGGAGGGGCAAGATAGGGGTATCAGATTAAGAGGTACAAACTACTAGGTATAAAATAAATAAGCTACAAAGATATAGTGTACAGCACAGGGAAAATATGCACCATTTTATAATAACTTCAATGGAGGATAGTCTATAAAAATAATGAATCACTAAGTTGTATGCCTGAAACTAATATAATATTGTGAATCAACTATATATCAGCTAACTAGAACTTGCCTAACATCAGAATACAAATTATATAAACTGAAATTTTTGTCTCAGTGTTATTAATGAATCTGTAAGAAAAATTCTGATCACTTTACTTCTGGAGAAAAAATTAAAGGTTAAAATCTTTTATATTTTTGAATTACTATATATATATTTTATTGAAGTATAGTTCGTTAACCATGTTTCAGGTGCACAGCAAGGTGATTCAATTATACATATACACATAATTACTTTACAAATTATTTTCCATTATAGGTTATTGCAAAATATTGACTATAATTCCCTGTGCTATACAGTAAACCTTTGTTGCTTGTTTCATATCTATTTTTTTAAGTTAGAAATTGAGCGTTCTGTGCCTTCCAGAATCTCCTTTTTTTGTCTGTGTTCACTTATATTTATTTAGCATTCCCATCCACTACTTCCAACAACTGGGTAGCAGGATTCAACTAGTTTTCCTCTGGCAGGAGAGCTCTTTAAATTACTTTAAAGCATAATACAAGCCTTTAAGATATATTTTTAAAAAGCTACTAATTTTAAGATTAGCAGAAAATGCTTTGACAGGCACTAGGAATAAATGTACAATGAAGAGCTTATACAAACTTTTAATGAGTAAAAAAGCAAACATTAGAATTGATATTGATTCACTGATGTTTGTTTAATAATTCAGTTTCTATTTTAAAATAAATATATTTCTCCTTGGTAAATATTTATTATGGCAAGAGTATGAGAAAGAATTCTAATTCAACATTTATTGAAGGGAGTTTCAAGATAATAATAATTCCCTTCTCTAGGGGATCTTCCCAATCCAGGGATCAAACCCAGGTCTCCCACATTGCAGGTGAATTCTTTACCAGCTGAGCCACAAGGGAAGCCCCAATAATTAAAACAAAAATAATTAAATTATGGCAAGTAGTGTTGTGGTAAATTACATGTAATAATGGTTTACATTTATTGAGTACTTACATGCATTATTTTATTTAATCCTAATGATGGTCTGAAGGAGGCACTGTTTACCATTTCTGTATTGTAGCAAAAAAACCCTAAGGTTAAATGAGGTCAAATAAATTGTTCAAACCAGGAGCCAGCAAACCATTCTGTAGAGAGTCAGATATTAAATATTTTAAATGTTATGGGCCATACAGTTTCAGTCACCACTACTTAGCTCTGCCATGGTAGGACAAAAGCCATAGATAATGTGTAAATAAATAAGTGTCCCTGTGTTCCAATATAACTTGATTTATGAACACTGAAGTTGAATTTTCTGAAATGTTTTACATGTCACGAAATAGTTTTATTTTAATCATTTTTCAACCATTAAAAAAAATGCAAAACCAGTCTTAGCGCAAAGATATAAAAAACCAGTAATAAGTTGGCTTTGGCTCACAGGCCATAGTTTACCAACCCCAGGTCTGTGGTAACATAGCCAAGAAATGATAAACTCAGGCTCTGAACCCAGTGTCCACCTAATTCTAAAGAACACATATTTCAAGTACTTATGTTCTACAGTTTCAGCATATAAAACCCTTTTGAAAGATCCCTGTGAATCAATCTATGTTAGTGTAACAGATTTTTTGACCTGAAAAAAGAGGTCACTAAAATGTATTATAGGTCTTTTCACTGCTAAAGGGTAACACCTATGACAGAGGTATATAGCAAATTCTTTTTTTTAATTCATGTATTTTTAAACTGAAGTATAATTAATTTACAATGTTGTGTTAATTTCTGGTGTACAGCAAAGTGATTCAGTTTCTTGTATTCAGATACATATTTGTAACTAAATACGAAAAAGAGTATTTTTTTCAGTTACGTATTCTTTTTCATATTCTTTTCCATTATGGTTTATTGCAGGATACTGACTATAGTTCCCGTGCTGTAGAGTAGGACCTTGTTGTTTACCTGTTTATTTTAATATAGTAGTTGGTATCTGCTAATCCCATCCTTCTAATTTATCCCTCCCTCCTCAAGTTCATTTTTTTTAAATGAACTGTCTGTCTGTGTCAAGCACTGGGTTAGGTGCTGCAGGTTGAGAAATTAAATAGCTCAATTGATTTCCTCAAAGAGGTCACAGCCTGACAGCTGACACAGGTAGACAAGAAAGCAGCTGCAATAGAGGGAACAAAGGAAGCTGGAGGGTGATAACTCAGAGTGAGGGTGAGTTTTAAGGTAACAGGTGAAGCGTGAAGACAGAGAGTCTGCATCGAGAGAGGCTTTCCAGAAGAATGCATCCTCAAGGTGAGTTTTGAAGAATAGGATTGGCTAGTTAAAGCCAGGTAGAGGACATAGCAGGTACCAATACACCAAGAAGAAAAAATATTCTTTTTCATATTCAGTTACAAATACATATCTGAATATGAGAAACTGAATCACTTTGCTGTTTAGAAAACTGTACATTCCAGTGTGGAGGTGTCCTCCTGGCATGACTTCTTCTGCCTTCTTATTCTACCCCCTCCATTTTTTAAATCAAAATCTGAATTTAGCTCAGAAATTCCAGAGGAAGGAAGTGGCCTAATGTGGCTTATCGTTAGTAGTGTGTGTTCACCCAAGGCTTATCAGGACTTGAAGTGACTGTTCGCAAGCCACAGCCAGTAGCCCACAGTCAAAACTGCAAGTAAAATGTGAAAGCTGGATGTATGCAGAAGTGACCTTGAGAGCATCTTCTCAGTAGACTGGGGAGGCCTTTTCATTCGAGACCATTCAAGGGAGTTTGATGCCTGATCAAGTTCCCTTTCAAATGGAATGATATATTTTTAGAATTAGTTTGCTATTACACTAGTAATACAAAAATGTCACCTTCTTATAAAACAGCCAATCATTATAGGTAAGTGGCACCTTCTGCCACTGACTGAAGGTGAAATCTGGGCAAATACATAACTCTTTATGTCTAAATTTCCTTATCTTTAAAAAGAGAATGATAACAGTACCTACCTCATTAGGCTATCACAGAAAATGAGTTAATATGTGTCTGTGTTAGTTGCTCAGTTGTGTATGACTCTTTGTGACTCCATGGACTGTAGCCTGCCAGGCTCCTCTGTCCATGTAATTCTCCAGGCAAGAATACTGGAGTGGGTAGCCATTCCCTTCTCCAGGGGATCTTCCCAATTCAGTGAATGAACCTGGGTTTCCTGTATTGCAGGCAGATTCTTTACCATCTGAACCACCAGGAAAATCCCCAGAGTTAATATATATTAACCAATTAGAACAGAGTCTGGCACATAGTAACTACTCAAATAATATAGCTATTCTTCTAAGTCAGAGTGCTGGGGGCAAGGTGATAAGGATTTTCAAGAAGAGGCAGAAGTCTGAGGGATGGAGGAGTGACTGAAATCTTTCTTCTTTTCTTTTTTTCAAGTTCCAAATT
Organism: Bos javanicus; assembly: GCF_032452875.1. Classification (NCBI taxonomy): domain Eukaryota; kingdom Metazoa; phylum Chordata; class Mammalia; order Artiodactyla; family Bovidae; genus Bos; species Bos javanicus. Next base: position 53,249,760 of record NC_083875.1, on the reverse strand, counting down.
CAGCAGTAAAATTAAATACGTTAGTAGTTTAGCAGAACTCAGTGGACTGATCCCAATGGATTGCATCCATATTCCAGAGAGCATCATCAAGTAAGTCCTGATGGTTTTGAAGATTTGGTAAGAAATACTGCATGTCTGGAGAAGGAGATGAGAAAATAACTCACTCCTGGAATATGGGGAAATGCTTATCTTTTGTTTTACATTTAAAACAAATAATAAATATTCTCCAATAAATATATTTCTTTTCTTATAACCTAGAGATAACTGTTCTGTTCTTGTAGATCTACTTTCACATGATCTTCTATGGTGTTATTGAGATTTGCTCACTTTCACCTTGAATTTACTACCATTTTGGGGAAAGCATAAATTTAACACTAATCAGTGTATTTGTTACTTCTGTCTTGCATGCCACACAAAAGGTAGATTTTGTACACAGCCTGGATTTCTTCATTGCCTTATATAAAGTAATTTATCTGCTTGACCCAAGGAAAAGAGACAAAAGTTACCCCTTTCTCTGATTTCTTCATGGTTGCCTCCAGGTGAAAGATAAAGCAGAGTGGTGGGTGGTGCAGTCAGGAATGACTTCCTTACTCGGGACCTGGTAAATAAAGCCTGTAGGTAGAAAGCATGGATACTTAAAATTGTAGGATTATACTGCAAAAATAGTAAAAAGTCAACTGCTTGGAGCTGGGGCTTAAAAATGTGATGCTGGAAAATGAACCCTCCTAACTGGTTAATTGTTGCAAAGAACTATCGTTTATTGTCGATCATGTTTTTCTTTCACTATGTCTAATTTACTGGCTTTCTGTGTGATTAAAAGTGGGAGGAAGGTAACCATCAACTCAAAGAAAACAGTCAAGGATACCCTATCTTCCTCCATAAGATGGAGAGCAGAATGGACCTCCCAATTCAGGCTTCCAAAAAAAGAGTTCCCTCACTTAAAAAAGGCACAGAAACTGGAAGGAAAAGACTCCCATTTAATGCATGTCTCCTGTTCTGGGTACAAGAAATGCTTTATTTATATCCTTTATTTAATCCTCAGAGTAAACGCCCTGTTTACATATAAGAAATGTCACTTAGGAAGGGGATGGTTACTTATGCAAAGTAGAAGCAGGAACAAGGAAGAGATGGAACTAGAATTTAAATCCAGGTGAGCCTGGAATCAAAATTCCCAGATTTCTTTACCTCCTGTAAAATATCCATCTAAATAATGGGTATATTTAGATAAATATAAGGGGTATATTTAGATAAAATATCCATCTAAATAAATACCCATACCCTTCTGGGTCACAGCTCAGAAGTAGCTGCAAGTTTGGTTTTCCTGCATCCCAATATCAGGTGTGAACAGAAGATACAGATTGGGTTGATAACTGCCAGTTGGCTTAGCTGAATCAAGCTGAGCGTGCATAAGCTCCTGATGGTGGATGTAATCCTCACTGGCTTTATAGAGTCCCCAGACCAGCACAACTCACAGCTCTGGCCTGCTGCCTCAAAAAGAAGACACCCCATCTCCAAAAAAAGTACTAGCACACCCACCTCCTATTATGCAAAAGATGACAAGGATATTCCATCTTCAAGTGGACATGACCACTGGCCACTTTCTAAGTGAGTATGCTCCCTGCCAGTGTGGCACTGGGAACAAGAGAAGAGAATGTGCTTTGGAGGATCAGCATTAGATTTGAACCTTCTTCCCACTTTGCCTCTCTGAGACTTCAGGAATCCTATTTAGAACTCTCTGAGTCTCAGCCTCAGCATCTGTGAAATGAGAAAACAAGGAGCAATTAATTCATGGCAAGGTCCTGAGAACAGAATGAGAACCATGAACATAAAGCACTGAGGAGCCACCTGGCACAAAGTTGACAAGCCAGAATGTTATTTATTGTAATTGTGTTGCTTTTCAGTTCAGTTCAGTTCACTCACTCAGTTGAGTCCGACTCTTTGCCATCCCATGAATCGCAGCACGCCAGGCCTCCCTGTTCATCACCAACTCCCGGAGTTTACCCAAACTCATGTCCATCGAGTCGGTGATACCATCCAGCCATCTCATCTTCTGTCATCCCGTTCTCCTCCCGCCCCCAATCCCTCCCAGCAGCAGGGTGTTTTCCAATGAGTCAACTCTTCGCATGAGGTGGCCAAAGTATTGCAGCTTCAGCATCAGTCCTTCCAAATTTACTGTTCACACAGGGAAGTTCAGTTGAGAAGTTAAACTTGCCTGAGGTGCTTTTCATTCATCTACAAGTCAGGTTTTCTATTTGGGAAAAGTTTCCTCCAAAGGAAGGTTCTATTTGGAAAGATTTTCTTCTGGAGGAAGAAACTTACAACCGTGCATATCCTCCCCATGTGTCCTGTCTTTCGTAATCCATCTCCTTTGGCTGTCCTTTCTCTCATTTCTGTAACTGACCCTTGTTGCATCATTTTCATATTATGCCATTTTCAAACTGGTAACAAACCATAACTCTTTCCCATTACACAAGAGCAGGATCTCATCCAATCCCAAGGCCAATATTCAGCTGGGATAGAATGCATCAAAGGGCTTAAAGGAAAGAAAATTGAGCCCAATCTGAAATCAGGTTTATAATCACTGATTACAGTCAGTTCTTGTTATTTGTGGCAGTGATGTTCTTACAGATCTAAATAACATACTGAACCATTGTTTTCAGGGGGAACACGGGGCTAAGTTTCTGTGAGTGCTTGGTCACAGCATTCTCCTTTGCCAATTAGCATACAACCTTGTTTTATGTCCATTTCTGTTTAAAGATACCTTACTTGATCTGTATTGTTGATTCACTAACTTTGAACTCAGGGCCAACAACACTATAACCTGTGCCTGAACAAAGCTTATCTAACACACACATACCTCCCTAAGGCCCATCACAGCCATCCTGTACTCAGGAATACTAGATGATACTTAAGCATAATGTTTGGGGAACATTCTTAAAGAGATCACCAGCAAAAAAAAAGCACAAAAATAATAAAAATAAACATGCCATGACACAGACTGTAAAAGGCCATTTGTTTGCAGCGTGAGAGCTGAGACGAGAAGGCAGAGCCCCACTGGGCTCCACCTCAGCTGGGAACCCACACAGCAGGTGACTGAAATTTCTGGGCACTCTGTTAAAGTCCACAAGTGACCATGAAAGTGCCAAAGTATTGCTTAGGAGGTTGCAACTATGGTTTAGCAAGTAGGTGAGTTTGTGAACACTCCATCTGCAAATCATGAGGATTGGCTGTATATAACTATAAATTCAAAATAATTGATTGTATTGAATATAAATAGGTTTCCTCCCCAAAGGCAATTTGACTATCATTTAGGTTCGTCTCTCACGTTTTGACTGTCCTGTCATTTTTTCCATCTGTCCACTCATTTTCCTCATTGCATTCGTTTTTTTATCCTGTAAGGTACGATGAAGAAAGATCTTATAAGAGAAGTGTGAGGTAAACGTCTCCTGTTCTTCAGTTCACGCTGGATCCTTTGTGTGTGTGTACACCAGTGTCTTACTTGTGGGTGACCTCAACAGGCTACCAGAGGAAGAGGTCCTGGTATCAGTCCCTTGTAGTGTATCATTTCCAGTCTTTGTCGTGTGTCTAAAGCTGTTGAGGTCAACCTAATTTGCAACTGAAACCTACTAAACCAGATACATCCCAGACTTGGCCCAGGCTGCAAGCTAATTTTAACTAGCCCTGACAACTGCTGTGGCTGTTTTCAGCTTTATTTCAGCCAGCATGCTTCCAGTCTCCTTGCAAGTTTTGTATCTCCCTTTATGAAGGACTTTGCAAAGGAAACGTACATAAACACAGACTTGGGAGTTCCTAAAACACCATATGTAATTGAAGGCATGTGTCTTAGGCTCCAAAGGTTGGTTTTTAAAAGCACATACGCTCCACTTTCATTTGGCTCTGCTTTGACTTCTTTTTTGTGACTCTCTCACGCTCTGCTTGCTTCTTGTTTCTTTTCTACACTGATAATTTTTGCTCATGCAGACTGGATGAAGATCTGAGGGAAGCATCTGAAGCAGCTAAGTAAGACTTGGTTTCCATTCAGCAGCTGGCAGTGATGTTGGCTTGCATTTCAGGAATGAATTGGGAGAACCTGCATGCCTGGTGTTTTATTCTTGCATCCTGATAATAGTGCTGCCCTTTTAAAGTTTCCTTTGTTCCATGATAGATGTAATTTCTCTTATTTGTACTACAATCTGTTTGTCCCCCTAATGATCGTGGTTATCTTGTTAAACATTTTTTTAAAATATATATGCAATTTTAGGCACCACAGCAAAAGAAACACATCACAGGCAGTGCCATGAATAGTGTAACAGCCAGATGATCACTTGCATCATCTGACTAAGGCAATAAAACCTCACTAACTCATACTAATGCAGAAAAATGGTAGCAACGTGAAATACTTCTATAGAACCAAATTCCTGAATTTCCAATATTTTTTAAAAAACTACTATTCAGTGACTGGGAAATATAGCTTAACTAACAGCTTCTGACTTATTTGCATGAGTACAAAAAATATTGCTCACTATTATTATAGTTTTAAAAATAGCAAAATCATAACTTTAATGCAAATATAAAATGAATACATGCCAATAATTTTATTCAACTAATTACTTAATCAAGGAACCAGGAAGCTGTTAAAAACCAGTTCAAAGAGTATTTGAAAAGCTAGATATCTATAAGCAATTTATAAAGGAATATTAGGATAAAAATGTTGGTTTAGATACAAAATTGATTAATGTTCAACAGGGCAATAAACTGTACCTCAGGGTGATCTTTTCCACTGGACAGAAACTATTGCATCTCTGCTCAGTAAAAATCTGCAAGTTAATATCTGCCTCTACAGAGCTGTAAGATCAATAGGAAGTCAACTCAACAGTTCTTCTAAAGAACATCCAGTAATTTTATTTCCAGTTCACAAATAATTTTTCTGACACTGTTAAATATAAACAAGAATATTTGCTGCATCAAGCTTCTCCATTGCAAAAGTTGCTTACACTGTTAATTTTTATAACTTGTTCCTATTTTAATAGATAGTGCAAAAGCAGAAAGCCTGGACAATGTCTAAACAACTACAAATTCTGAATAAGTAAGATCTAAGTTAGTGAAGCTTTTCCTATATAGATATAAATGCCAGTTCGTCATGAAAACAATCCATTAAAATATTTTTCCCTACATTTTTGTAGCAGGTAATCTGTAGAATTATTTACCTAAAGCATGGATCTTTTGGGTTAAAAATTCAAGGAAAGGTTTTTGCGTAGAAAGCTTAGCATTAGTGTAGATTACCGTTAAATGTGCCTATATAGTGGTACAGTGTACCCTGTTAGCATTTATCTGTGCTCAAATTGCACTGTCATGAGATTCCCCAAAGAGATAGTGAGCAATTAGTTTCCCTTTCAAATTCTTTTTTTTTTTTTTTTTTTAGGATAACAGATTTATTAAATTAAGAAGCTGTTTTCAAGACAAAAATATAGGGAGGGAACATCAGTAACTTTCCAGCCAAACCCACTATGGAGTCATAGTCATGTGCTCTCATTATTACCCTAAAATCTTGCCTCCTTCAATAGATACCTTCCCTCTATATTTCTACTCTTCCTGCTTAGCTACCATAAGAGAATGTTTATCACTTTTGGCTTAGTTGTGTAGCTTTCTTTTTTCTCTCAAATTCTTCATGGTTTACTTATCTACCTCCACAGACCCTCTCCCCAAAGATCTAAATGGTCTTGGCTGGTCCTGAGATGTCTTGATCGCCTTCCTAAAGGAAGCAGCAAGCTCATGCCTAGTACATAGTAGATGCTCAATAAATTTCTGCTTCATCAATTGGTGAATGTGCATAAGACTAAGATCACTGCTGAGGCAGTGCTTCTCAAACTTAACAGCACATCAGAATCACCTACAGTGTCCTGGGCCTCACCCCCAAAGTTTCTGATCAGCAGGCCTGAAAATCTGTATTGCTAACAAGTTCCCAGTAATGCCAATACTGCCAGTCTCAGGACCTTGCTTGGAGAGTCTGGCTGAATAAAACTAATCAGATTTGTCCTCAGAAGTCGATGCTCTTGCTTTGAATTCAATGGGTAAGCCATCTGTCTGAATTCCCCATTAATTTTACTTCTTCTGATGGTGACATTATAGCTATGAGGAACTGAAAATGTGGAAGGAGAAAGAATTTTACTGTTGACCCCACAGATCGAAATCCCACAGAATCCTACCATTTCCGCACGCTAACTATATCTTCTTAACTACCTTTGAGCCTCTGAAGTGGTCCCCCAATCCTTGGACAGACTGTAGATGATGACTTGCAGTTCAGAAAACATAATCACTGCAGATCTATGGTTACAGGTTCCTCTTATGAACAGATGCCCCCTGACTTTCCACGTGACCTTAACTAGAAAGCTTCAGGCTGTTTCTAACAAAAGCAAACATATACCCTGTCAGGGAACAAAGCCTATCTGTTCAGTGTTTGGCTTTAGTCCTGTTAGTGTTTTTAAACATTCACCCTTTCCCCGTTAGGGATACCACCTTCACCTCTAACTGACTTTCAGAAGGAGATTCCCTCAGCCAGTCTTATTTTTTCCTTAAACCTTAAATTCTGAACAGGAAAGAAAAATATTTTAAAAAGGATAAATTGTACATAGAGAGTCATTCTTATTTTGCAGAAGGGGAGGAATCTATCTGTTGCCTTTGGAGTGACAGTAGTACATGAACTGTAAATTGCTCTTTGCTTTGGAAGGATTGCTGCTGCCGCTAAGTCGCTTCAGTCGTGTCCGACTCTCTGCGACCCCAGAGACGGCAGCCCACCAGGCTGCCCCGTCCCTGGGATTCTCCAGGCAAGAACACTGGAGTGGGTTGCCATTGCCTTCTCCAATGCATGAAAGTGAAAAGTGAAAGTGAAGGCGCTCAGTTCTGTCCAACTCTTAGCGACTCCATGGACTGCAGCCTACCAGGCTCCTCTGTCTATGGGATTTTCCAGGCAAGAGTACTGGAGTGGGTTAGGGTTAGGGTTAGGGTTATGCAAAGTTAAAAAGCAGAAACGCTAGGTTTAGAAGACTGCCTGCCTTTTCTTGATTCCATTTCAGCTTTACTAGGTTTTTCTAGCACACTGTCAATGCTTGCCTGACTGTTCCCGTTCACTAGAGTTGCCAACTATCTTCTATAAAAATACCACCACCAGAGAGAAGGGTAGGGAGTGAGGGGGAAAAGCCTTCTGACTTTCTCAAGGAACTAGCCTTTTGCCATTTGCAAAATACCTAACGTTAATAACCACACCTCTTATGTGTAGACAGAAACCTTTGCTTGTGAAATTATCACATTACAGAAGGAGCTCTCACGTATAAAAAGGAGCGCTATGCTGTGCTGTGCTTAGTCGTTCAGTCCTGTCCAACTCTTTGTGACCCCATGGACTGTAGCCCGCTAGGCTCCTCTGTCCACGGGGATTCTCCAGGCAAGAATACTGGAGTGGGTTGCCATGCCTTCCTCCAGGGGATCCTCCCAAATCAGGGATCAAACCCAGGTCTCCCGCAATACAGGCGAATTCTTTACCGTCTGAGCCACCAGGGAAGTGCAGAATCTCTTAATATAGTGTTTCTTTGCTGAAAATAAAATATTTACCAGAGGGGGGAAAAGTAAAAAGTTGAAGTGTTAAGTATAATTGGAAATTAAAGCAACTTTGAAATTTGCTAACAGAGGAATCTCACAGAATATCAAAAGCAGCTTAATATTACACAAACAAGCATAAACATGTTCATACACAGTAATAAAACTCTCCTTATTTTATGGTTACATGTTTCTTTCTGGACATGATCAGTTTCGGTTAATGTCAGGACTGGCTTGTTTGACCAGAACACAGCTGAGCTGTGTCACATTTTTTGTGACAATACCGAGGAAAGCTGACACTGGCATTTTCCCTTTTAGTGTCTTGGAAAATCTTCATTGTTGTGAAAACTGCAAGTTAACTGGGTTCATATATGAATAAAATTAGAGGGATTGTCCTTTGTGCATAAAATATTATATTATGTGGGTTACAAATAAAAATTTGTAATACTCTGTTCACCAAACACTATAGATTTAAAAGTCAGGAAGAAAATAACAAGGATAGAAGAGACATGGAGGTCTTGGGAGTTTTCAATCTTCCTTTTATGTTTCTGAATCAGGAGCAATTACTGTTTGCAAAACTGACGGTAAAAGAATCAGAGCTTAGTCTCATCGTCTGTTCAGGCGTAGATTAGACGTGTTCAGTAGTAGCAATGGGACCACATTAATCAGTTTCAGTTCAGTTCCATCACTCAGTCGTGTCTGACTCTTTGCAACCCCATGGACTACAGCACGCCAGGCTTCCCTATCCATCACCAACTCCTGGACCTTGCTCAAACTCAAGTCCATCGAGTTGGTGATGCCATCCAACCGTCTTATCCTCTGTTGTCTAACCGGTTTAAAAAGTTCAAATCTGTCCTGTTTATAAAGTGGTAACAGTAGAGAGAATGTTTACTGCTTCCTTTTTTTTCCCCTTGCGCTCAGAACTAGCTGCCTTTACAATGATCCAGAAATGTCTTCTATGGAGAAGGAGTAAGAATTCACCGTCAATAACAATTATGTGGTTACTCATTGTATTGTATGGCTGGGCTCTGAAAGACAAAAATACATTGAGGATTGGGTAAACACCATTTAGATGTTCAGCTTTCACGTTCTCTATGCCTGAAATTATAAACTTAAAAAAAAATGTGTCAGCTTAACACCATCTCATTCATGATCACCCTTAGATGTCTTAAGGAAAACCCAAGTCTTTACTTGGTGTTCTATTTTTCCAGCCCCAAAATGAGGAGAAAATGAATATTAGAGCCAGATGTAAAAGCATTTGGGCAAGAAGAATCCAACTGTTTTCTGAATTACATCATCCATATTTTAATTAGTGAAAGTAGGGACTTCCATTTGAAATTATTATTTTGGTGGGTGGGAGAGAAAACATCCTTATTTAGAAAATTCAAGAGGCAGCTCGGCCTGGATGGAACTTTAGAAATGATCTTGTCCATCTAGTCTCATCCTGTGAGAAATAAAAATTGAGCATGTGTTTACCATGTGCCAAGTTCTAAGTAAAAAGCTGCACCCACCCTATCTCATTTTTATCCTCAAAACAAGCCAAGGAAGTACACTGTACAGATAAGGAAAGAGCAGCATAGAGAGATAAGCTGTTCAACTTGAAGAATGGCCCGGAGCTGGGACTGGAGCCTTTGCAGTGCAGTTCCAGACCCAGTGGTTGTGGTTTTAAAGTCAGAGACAGGTGGCCTTGATGCTGGAATGGGTGTTCAACCTCTGATCTAACCAGGGAGGACAAAATTTAAGCCTAAAACAAAAGGGTTCACTGCTGTCCCGTCAGTTTCAGGGAATAAGCTGTGATCACTATCATGTTCTCAGAGAGAACTTGGCCCTCCAATCACGGGCTCTTAATTGGGTGTGGGTTGTGGAGAATTTAACATTGTCCTCCTCCACAGGAATCCAGAAGGAGGGGCAAAGATCCGCATTTAAATATATCCGCTATTGTCACCTTGTGTTCTCTTGTGACCTCCTTTTCCCTGGAGGAGGTCTGAGGGGAAACTGGAAAATCCCGGTGCACTGGCTCGGGAGTTGCCACGGTGACCTTATAAGGAAGTTTATGCACAAAAACTCAAGGGAAGGTCTTTACTGACAAAGAACAAAAGCCTTAAAGAAGACCTTTGAAATCGCACAGCTACTTTTCTGAAGGTTTTACTGGTCCCACCTTTTTGAGATGAAGACAGCAATTGCTTCGAGCAAACTGCCACTCGAAAATTCTACAAAACAAAAATACCATAGTCCATCTAAAAAAAATATTTTTTTTTGGCAAATCATCCCTCTCTCAGCAAAGCAGCGCCCCCTAGAGCAGAGTCCTGCACCTACAGCTAACGAGCTGCGTGGGCAGAAGGTCCCTCACTAACCTACAGCTGCTACATCTGCGGGCTTACCCACTCCTCTGCTTGCCTTGTCTGTTTTGCTCCCCATCTGTATATGAGGCTGTCTGGGTTGGGAAGAGGGCAAAACACCGCTTCTGGTTGGGCTTCATTCCAGGGCATGGGGATGGGGGTGGGGGGGATGCAAATTGTTAATGTTACTTGCCATTTCTTAGAAAATATTAGTCTCCCTGCTTCCCCTTTCATCAGCCCTCTCTTTCCTAAGCTCTTTCTTACCAGGCACATGATCACAGTGTGGAGGATGAGATCTGGGATGAGGGGCCAGAGTGGCCAAGATTTTTTTTTGCTGACTTCCTGCTCTGGATTTCTGGCTTTATTTAGCATCAGACTAAGAGGCTTCATTTACCTTCTAGTTTCTGAGTGGAAGCATTTTACACCTTCTATAGCTAGTATTAAATGGATAAGCTGAAAAATGGGCAAAGACTCTTCCAAGGAGCTCAATTAGGCCAAGAATAAGACGTACAGTGTGCTGATGCTGTCATGGCCTCTCATTTCCTCAGAGAGAGAAGGGAAGGTTAAGTCCATCTCCCACTTTTCCTATAGAAAACAGGTTTATCATTAAACAATGTTGTCTGATACTTTGTAAAAAACAAAGAACAAAAAAACCTCATTTAACACATATTAGGAGCCAAAAATAGCCTATAGAAAATTATCAAAAAGTTACTATGTCTCACTGGAAAATTAGGTTATAGAAAGTGAAGCCCATCTGCCCAGTGAGGAATGCTCCTTTCATGTTTGAATTCTGATTAAAAGTTAAGTTTTTTTTCCAAAGCATACTATTTTGAAAAGTAATCCAGATGTTTGTCTCCTTCACACTCAGGTTAGGATTTTATTTTTTTCATTCATCTCCTAAAACCTGCAACATGACTTTTTATATTTTTACATAAAAAGTGTACATGGTCCAGAAGTGGGTCTATGCGGGGAGGCTTAAATTAATAGTGTTGTCCATAGCTTCATTAGCTCCACAAGACCACTGCTGCCTTGTCATCTTCAGGTGGTTTCCTGGATTTACTTAAAAAGCATCCACTTTTGACTATCTTCTTGCTCTTTCCATAAACTCGATGATTAAATTTCAGTCTCTCAGCATTTGTGTACCAAAAACTGAAGGGATAAATTAAACCCTAAAAGGTTTACAAAAAAGTCAGTATGAAAAATGAAGTGCTTCAAAATGGTCTGTTGTTTTCAGATTTTTATCAGGTGCCTTGATGGTGAAACAAAGTGACCATGTATACTTTAAACTTTTAAAGATGCTTTCAAGTATTTTGACCCAGATTCTACTTTTCAGACAGTGTGCTCCAAATTTTGATTTAATAAATATTCTCTTGGTCTATGAAAGACACTGAGCCACCACCATGTAAATACCAATAAAATTCCAATCATCAGTCAAACTTAATATATTCTTTTGGGAATAACTGCAGCTGGGAAACACATTTTTGAAGCAAAAACAAAAGGACCTGTTTTTTGGAAAAGCATATTAGAAAAAGATTGATGGGTCAGAGTGGATAAAAAGAAGACAGACACCTTTTTGGTAAAAACCCTGTTGATAAGGAAACAAGTCAGATCCTTGAGGGCATAAAAAAGAGATTAATATGCATGACAACCTGGCCTCTCCTAATAGTCAGTATGGCTGGGTTTGAAAACTCCCAAAGGACAGAAGATTATTGCAAGTAGAGTAATTAAGCAGTGAGATATGGTTTTCTCATTTCAGAGACACTGAACTGCTACTATTACTTACTCTACTGCTGCTGCTACTGCTAAGTTGCTTCAGTCGTGTCCAACTCTGTGCGACCCCATAGACGGCAGCCCACCAGGCTCCCCTGTCCCTGGGATTCTCCAGGCAAGAACACTGGAGGGGGTTGCCATTTCCTTCTCCAATGCATGAAAGTGAAAAGTGAAAGTGAAGTCATTCAGTCATGTCCGACTCTTAGCGACCCCATGGACTACAGCCTACCAGGCTCCTCTGTCCATGGGATTTTCCAGGCAAGAGTACTGGAGTGGGGTGCCATTGCCTTCTCCACTTACTACTGAACTAATATTACTGCTACTAATAATAGACATGTACTGTATGTTCATTATGTATAATTGAAAACACTTTAGACTAATCCTTAGCAAGCTATTCTATTTTGCAGATATAGAAATGGAGACTTAGAAAAGACAGGTAGCCTGGCCAAGGCCCCAGGGCTAAGAAATGGTAGAATTGCTGAGGGTACCTCAAAGGAGTATGCCTTACTGCTGTACTCTGGATGGGTTAGCTTTATTTGCAGAACTATGAGAATGAACAGGGCTCATTTGCTGCAGATTCCACAAGTAAAGCACAGTAACCTTTGCAACATATAAATGTAAGGCCTCCCTCCCTCCAGAGAGAGGAAGGGCAGATCTAAGCGAAATCCGCACATACTTCCCAAATTGCCCGATTCAAACAGAACATTTTTCTTTCGTTTCCTCCTCTGCGTGTTCACTGGCTGTAGTCAGTTTCTCTGGTAGGTGTCAGAAAACTGTGATATGTTCACAAGAGGTAGAAGAAAGACTCAAGTGGCCCAAAGACATTTTCGGCTTATTCCCTAGATATTTGGAAACTCAACAGACATTCTCTTTCCTTTTTTTCATATATTTTTTTTTAATTGAAGTATAGTTGATTTACAATGTTGTGTCAGTGTAAGGTGTATAGTAGTGATTCAGTGTGTGTGTGTGTGTGTGTGTGTGTGTGTATACATATTCAGATTATTTTCACTTGACCTAGAGATTATCATACTAAATCAGATGAATATCATATGATACCACTTATATATGGAGTCTAAAAAAAATGATACAAATGAACTTATATACAAAATAGAAATAGACTCTCAGAGAAAACATTTATTACATTTTGGTCACCAAACTCAGGAGACATTCTTTAAAAACAAGTTTTTCTTAGGTTATAAGAATCCATCTCATTAAGGTAGCTGTGCCCTTTTCAGGCAAATCCTTTGGCTTTAGAAAGTGTTGGAGGGTGAGAGTGAAAACAGTGGAGTCACAGCCAACAAGTCCCCAACATGTACCCTGGAGGTGAAAGCCAGTCCCTCACACCCAGGGACATGTTACACACACTCTTCAGAAGCACGCAGAACCCAGCATGTGCGGTCATGGAAATCACAGATGATTCGGGAGCAAGGTGGCCTCTGCCTGTGGGGAGGGATGGGTGGCCCAGGGTAATGCTTGCACTTGGCTTATTAGGTTTTTTTTTTTTTTCCCTAAAATATGATAAAATACAGCTAACACAAAATATACTATCTTAACCATTTTCAAGTATACAATTCAGTAATATTAAGTACATTCATGTTGGGCAATCAATCTCCATAACTTTTCGGTCTTGCAAAACGAAAACTCTGTTCCCATTACATCACAACTCCCACCCCACTACACACCACCCCTTCTACTGTCTGTCTTTATAAATTTGCTCTAGTGGAATTGCATGATATTTGTCTTTTTACAACTGGCTTCTTTCACTTGCCATAATGTCCTCAAGGTTCATCTATGTTCTAGTTTCCTTCCTTTTAAAGGCTGAATAATATTCATTATCCTGGAGGAGGAAATGGCAACCTATCATTATAGGTATACACCAAATTTTGCTATCCATTCATCCATCAGTGGACACTTAGGTGGCTTCCTCTTTCTAGCTTTTGTGAACATTGCTGTTATGAACGTGGGTGTAAAAATATCTGTTCGAGTCCCCATTTTCCGTTATTTTAAATATATATCTAGAGAAGTAGAATTCTGGGTTATATGGGAGTTCTATTTTTAATTTTTTGAGGAACTTCTATATTATTTCCCTTAATAGCTGCACTAATTTACATTCCTAACAACAGTACACAAGGGTTTCCTTTTCTCAGCATCTTCGTTAGCACTTTTTTCCTATTTTTTTAGATCATAGCCATGTTCATGGCTGTGAGGTAGTACCTCAATGTGATTTTGAGTTGTGCTTTTTAAAAACAGCTTTATTAAGATAAAATTTACTCATTTAAACTACACAGTTCAGTGGCTCAACAGTGTCACTGAGTTGTGCAAGCAACACCACAATCAATTTTAGAACATTTTCCTCACTTGAAAATTACTCTGTCACTCCCATTTCCCTTCACCTCAAGTCCCTGACAACCAGCAGCCTACTTCCTGACTATATCTGCCTGTTCTGGGCCTTTCCTATGAATGCAGTCACATGAGCTTTAGGGCTGGCTTCTTTCGTTTAGCCTCATGTTTCCAGGGTCATACACGTAGTAGCAAGGTTATAACTTTTCACGTTAGAAATGTACTTTTGATGAATTTAACATACAATTTTTAAAACTCCAAGACACTTTATCTGGGAGGAAGCATCAAAGGTGCTACGCATGAAAAAATGTCAACAGTGGTTTTATTTGGATGATGGCCCAACAAGTAACTTTAAAATTTTATTTTTCTTCATCGTTTTCTGTAATTTTCAGAAATAGAAAAATAAACATGTGCTTCTTTTATAATGAGGAAAAAATGTATTATATGTCTTTCAATGTATCCAGTCTTTTGTCTTTGATTTTATCATTTATTTACTTGACTGTGCCAGGTCCTAGCTGCAGCGTGGAATCTAGTTCCCTGACCAGAGGTTGAACCCTGGCTGCCTGCATTGGAAGTGCAGAGTCTTAACCACTGGACCACCAGGAAAGTCCTGGAAAAAAAAATTTTTTTTTTTAAGAAAATACTGGAGGGTTTTTTGCCATTGTTTTATTGTTTACCACTGTCATAATTTAGCACTTGTCATATATTCCTTATATCAGGCAGATCATTTATTTGCCTCTCAAGAAACAGTCATTTACAAAAAAGGAAAGGTGGATTTCCAAAATGCAATAATATTCCTTAACCCATTTAAAAATGAGCTGGCACAAGTCTTTTGCCCTCTAGATCATTTTGAAAGGTGTAAAATGCTTCTAGAAACAGTTTGGCAAAAATAAACAGACTCCATCTTTTAGAGAAAGCCTTGGCAACTCGGGGAAAACTGTGTTTTTACCAGATTGGTCTAGTATAAGAAATGTGCATGAATTATTTTCAATAAGTCCTCAGGAAAAAAAGCAACAAGCACAGGCTCCCTGAATCGTTACTGTTTCTTATTCAGTTTTTCATGTTGCTCATTTTTTTTTCTTCCTTTCTTTTCAAAGTATTAATCTGAAGCTGAAAGAAAAGCCCTAGTTGGCCACATCTGGATGAAGGGGCTGCTTTTCTGCTTCGTGGTTCTGTTGAAACATACCTACCTGGAAGAGAGAGCACTGATGGTACTCTGTTTCCACTTTGCACTACCTGCTGCCATTCTAAATTTCTAAGGGGAAAAACAGTAAGAGAATCTGTTTACTCTTAACATGTTTTATGGAATTGTGTGTATTTTCTTATTTTGCCAATTATGTGCCTCAAAGATTTTAGTTGAACCTTAGCAAGAAAGTAGGACCTTCCATTTCAATATTTCATTAACCCTTGGTACAGTGGTATTTCGTCTCTTTGTTGACTGTTGTTGACCACTGAGGTAACTGCAGTCCGCTATTCACTGTGAGTGGGTTTCTCCTTGGTGATCACTTCAAGTTTAAAATACACAGGACTTAACAGTCCCTAGGAAAGTTGGCCCCACATAAACTCCACCTTTCAAACCCTAAGCTTGCTTAAGACAGCCATACATAGACACAGGTGTGAGACCACGTCAGTTAAGCATCCACTTGGTTCTTGTCCACATTTATTCTAACATCTCCAAAGGAAGCCAGGTTTCCTAATTCACACCAATTTCGTTTTAGTTATCAAAATGGGCATTGTGTTTTCTGTGAATTTGGTTTTTTAAAAAAGTCATTTCTTCAGTGAATGTTGAGGACCTCCAAACTGAGAAACTTAAGGATCAATGTTCACATTTCTGGTAGCTGTCTTTGATTCAAGCCATGAACTTAGTTCAAGATGTCACACTTTAAGTGCTAAGGATACTGTGGAAGGCAGCCCCTCAGAAATTCATTCTTTGGTAACACTGAGTTATCTGAATCTCTCTCATATGCATTATAAAACATAATCTGCTTTAACACACTCACAGGCTTAAAATTAAATATGAGTATGTACTATCCTTTGCAAAATAGTTCTTTATAGTCTTCATATGTTTTTTAAAATACCAGCATGGTTTAGAACTCATGGGCCTCTAGAGGAGGGAGGGGTTGGTAAATCTAGCACCCCGACCTGTTTCCACATGGCCTTCAAGAACGGTTTTCATGCTTTGGGTTGAAAAAAATTTTTTAATATGTCATGACATAAGAAAACTATCAAATTTCAGTCCCCATAAATAATGTCTGATTGAAACATGGCCACACAAATTTGTTGACAGACTCTCTGCAGCTACTTTCGTCTTACAGCAGCAGAATGCAGTAACTGCCACAGACCATGTGGCCCATGGGGCCTAAAACATTGACTCTCTATAGACAGCATTTGCTGAGCCCTGTGCCAGCCCATGCAACCTTCCTCGGCCTCCCATTTATACTCAGATGCTGGTTTCTCTAACAGTACGCACAAATTAGGCTGCAAACTAATTTCCTCTTAAAAAAGTAAACTTTTGGCATCCACAAATCAGTAAGACTCACACCTGCTGACAAAGGCAAGGAGTCCTAGCCATGAACACATGGCTCAGGTTGTGTTTACACAACCCAAAGTGAAACCTGCTTAGAAGGCTTCTGGCTGTTCAGAGGTGTTTCTGAGGTCCTGTCCTTACCCTGGAAACTATTCACAGACTCCACTATCACATATTGTTAACAAGCTCTTCAAAATTAAACTGTAGTGGAGACCAGGGTTCCACCATAGTCTGAGGGTGATAACTGTCTCTGGGAGAGCTTTCAGGGACATGTCGAGCCCTGGGTATCATAAGCTTTGAAGTAGACATCTTTGCACAGGTTTCTGAATTTCACTGCCTTCATCTGCTTCATGTCTGTCCTGCACCCACCTGCCAGACATGCCTTCATACACACAGGTCAGCTCTCTCTCCTCCATAAGCCATAGTTACTATGTCCCCTTCTCAATCCCTTTCCACTTGGTATCCTACTAGATCATTCTTCTGGGTCTCCACCCTCATAACATCTGGCTTGTCTGATAGAAAAACCCTGGAGCACGTCTTCTTCCACAGCCCACCTCCACCTTTGGCAGCCCAAATTGTGCCTTTCCCAGAACTTAGCATGGACATAAGCGCAATGACCTGGTTTCCCAACTTGTTCACCCAGTTTGCTCACTGTTGCCCTGGCATCATTATTAATAATGCTCTCTCACTCAGTAAAGTCCCATTTTGGAAGATGAATTATGTGGGCCCCTTAGCCACAGGAAGTAATGAAGAATTCAGTGTTCAGCTTAGAGGTATGAACTGGAGGACATACAGCTGTCCATAAAAGGTTCTTGTGACAGTCAACCAGACACAACAACAGCCTTAGCATTTACATTGTCTTTGAACTTGTCCAGCCTGTTCATGGAAGGCTACTCAGGTGGTATTCTGTTTGGAGTTTTATCTTCCTATGTGGAAATTATGAGCATCTTTCCTGATCAATGATTTTGTTTGGACTGTTCAATGGGCTGCATAACCATTCTGATAGTTAGGCATCTGCTATTTTATTATCTTAAAAAGAAAATTTAATTGCACGTGCTAGATAAAAGCTACCATGTAAATTCAAATCAAGTGAATAGAAGCCTAGAAGAATTCTGAAAAAAATAACCCTTCAGCAAATAAGTAGACAGATGTAAACATTCACACCATTAGCTATCTAGCTTTTGCATTCTGAGCATTCTTGCTTTGGTTCTGACTTCTGGGAACTGTTTGCACTTTTCCTGTAGATTTGTTGTTAAGGGAACCAAGGGGTCACTGGGGCCAAAGTATTGTTTTCCCAAAGTGTCAACTGCTATTCACTTAGCTCCTTGATTAAGAGAAAGAACAAAAATCTGCACAGAAGATATTGTCAAGGAGTAAGAAAGTCTGTCTGAGGGCAATAGCTAAGGGTGGAAGAAAACCCAGAAGTTCCTGTTGAAGCCATACAATGTTTTACGGGATTATCTTCTAAGACATAATACCGACATATGTGAGGAAGTCACTACTCCAGGCCTTTGTGTTATTAAGGTCTCGTTTTAAGTATTCAGTTATGGTACTGATTTTGCAACTCTCATCTAATTAATCATAATGCCTCTGTAGTTTGCTCCCTTAGAAATATTTAGATGTGCACAAATGAATCTTTTATATGTTTAAAGGTTTTTTTCTACCATGTATTGGATTGCTCAGAATAAAGTATCTATTAGGTCTTTGTTTTAGTAAATAAATTCTATCTAAATAGTGTGAATTGATAATATAAAAATATGTAACAACACTATATATATATATATATATATATATAAAACCTCTCTGTATAATTCAGAAATAAAAAAAAATGATTCCACAAGTGATGGCATTCTTTCTCTGAGTCAGTAAGAATCTATTTCCAGCTTCACTTTGCAGGAGGTCTTATCTGGATGTCAGTCTAGCTGGGCCCTCAGCTACAGGCATTCTAGTCACCCAAACTTTATTCCCTTTTCATTTTTGTTTTCCATGCCTCAAACAGCTACACTTTCAAAATGTGTTGTTTGCTTCCTGAGAAAGCAATTTCTCACTTTGGAAGCATCTCTCAGTTTCATGGTTACTTGATTTTGTCAACTTTTCCTTTCTCTGTCCCTTATCATTCCAGAGCAGAGGTTTATTTTTTAATTAAAATGGATTAAATACCATTTTAAATTTAGGTTCTTTAATTTTTACTTTCACAACCATCAAACAGCACTGGGAATTACCACTGAGATTTTTTTTTTTAACCTTATAAACAAATGTGTGCCTCTGCCTCTCAGAAGGTTGTTGGAATAACCAAATGAGAAGTTGCTTTACAAAAAGTGAGACACTTCATGTCTTCGTGATCTAAGATTTAGTGCTGGTGAATACTGTCCTCTACCTACCTAAGAGAAGAAGGACAAGAGAAGACTGAGAGGTACTGACAGGCAAATGAAGGGCACGATATTACAAGGTGGTGGTTACGTTCATTCTGCTCCCATCACCTAACTATGGTTGTGGGGATGGGAGGCAGGTTAGGCATCCAGCACTAGGGGAAAGGATGGGTGAAATGTGGAGGATACACACATGGTATTGACACAGCTACCAGAAGCAAATTATACACTGAGAGAGCAACACTTCAATCATGGGGCAGAGTGGAAAAATAAGAACTCAGTATTTATAGTCAAGTGTCATTTATGTAAATTCTAACCCCCCCACACACAATATTCTACAAAGCCCGTGCACAGTTAATGACTTGGCATGCTCATTAGAGTGAGTACGGGGGTAAGGGTAGGAGTGGGGACCCAGAATGAAGCTAGAAGTCTAATTAAAAATCAAAAGAAAGAATAAGCTTTTTAATTGGCTGAAGTTAAAGTAACTAAAATGAAAATACCTTAAACTTTCAGCCATAGATCATAGAAAAGCCGTGTTAAGGTGCTTTGGGACATCAAGGGGCTGTTCCCTTCTACTGCTTCTCCTGTGGTTTTAACATTTCTCTGCATTGGCTGCATCAGTGCTCTGCAGCTGCCAGAAGCCTGTCCTGGGCTACCCAACCCTGAACAGTCATGGAGATTTTAATAAAACTGGTGCCTTCTTACACATCAATCCTCACACAGTTGTAGGCTTTATAAAGCAAGGAGATTGCTCTGTGAAGCTAATTTTCCTAGAGTTTCATTCACATCCATTCAAAACAATTCTCTTTAGTCAAGCAAAATTATTTATTTTCAATATATAGCCATTTTAGTGATACTCAGATGACAGACACCAATAATTGCCATCCACTAACTCTTGTCTTACCCTCAGTGAGACACCTACACCCTCGATGCTTAATCATGCCCTCCTTGTGAAACTCTTCTCCCATAGATTGGTGAATTGAATTGTCCTTTCTCTCCCCATATTTGTTATCTATTGGTACTTAACAAATTACAGTGAATTCTCATTATTTGAGGAAGTTACATCCTATTAAGGCAAAGAGAATATTGAATCAGTGCATACTGAACCACCGCTACTACAGGAAAACAGGGTTAGGTTCCTGTGAGCCTCTGGTCACATTTCCATCAAGTGATCAATAACTAATCTTATTTTATATGTGCTTCTTTTTACAGACGCTTTCTTTAATGGTATCTTGTTGAGTCACATTAACATTGAACTCACAGCCACATTGAATTCACAGCCAAATCCTGAATATAACTCACGCCTGAATGAAGATCATCTGTTACATGAATTTTCTCTGTAAGGCACATTTCCTTGCACTTAGGAACATTAGACAGTACTTCAGCTCTATGCTTGGAGACTAAATAGTAAAATTAGCAAGAAAAATCACAAAATTCCAAAAACATTACACTAAATAGACTATGAAAAAGTTGTGTATTTACAGTGTGAGAACTGGAACCAGAAAGGTGAGTTTTGCTTTGTTCAACCTCATCTGGGAACATGTGCATCAGATAAGTCAACTTTCACCTTTCTGTATATGTCTGTAAATGATCATGAAAACAAGATGAACATGGATTTGGGGTTAAAATAAATTTTAGTGAATAGGGGAATTTGCAGTTATGGGAATTCTTAAATAATGAAAATCAACTGTGTATGCCAAGACTTAGCAGCCTGAACATCACACATTTATTATCTCATTTTCTATAAATTGGAAATCCTGATACATCTTAGCTAGGTCCTCTACTTTAAGGCATCTCACAGGCTGGCAACCACAGTGTTGGCTCAAGGTCTCTCACAAGACTGATGTCATCAAGATGCTGACAAAGTTTATGGCTCCCTCTTGCAAGAGGTTCAACTGGGAAAGAATCTGCCAAGTTCATTCACATGGCTGTTGGCAAGATTCAGTTTTTGGAAGGTTGTTGAACTGAGGGCCTCATTCCTTGTTGGCAGTTAGATGGAGGCTACCCTCAGTTCTCTGCCTCACGGACCTCTGCAACATGGCACCTTGTTTCCCTGACAACAAGAAGAGAGAATTTGCTAACAAGAGGGAGGGGGCCATTTTTATAACCTTATCACAGAAGTGACATCCTGCCAATTTTGCTGCATTCCATTGATTAGAAGCAAGTCACCAGATCCAGCCCCACCCAAGGGGAGAGGATTGCACACGATGTGAACCCTGGGGAGCTGGGACCATCGGGCGCCTTCTTTGACGTCATCCTATCACGCCCCCTTAGCCTTCTGCAAGCTCCTCTTTGTGCTCTTCTCACTGTAAATGATGGTGTTTCTCAATGTTTCTCTTCTTTACGGTTCTACCCTTTCCCCAATGACTTCAACTAGCACGTCTTTTCAAATTATTCAAGATCCAGTTTCAATCCCAACCTCCAAACCCCCACCATCATTTTCTCACTCAGTCTCTGGGCTCCCTCCATTCTCTGGGGAAAAAATTAAATTATTCCTCTTCTATAACCTGTTAGGACCATTTCTCTACTATCCCATTCTCACTGAAATTACACATACTGGGATTTAAATCCTGCTTCTGTTACCAGTTATATTATTTTGGACTACTCAACTTCTTTGAACCTTAGTTTATTCATTTAAAAAATGTGGATAAAACTCTTATCTTACAAACTTATGTAAGAGCTAAATGGGATTTAAATGTCCAGCCTAATACTTAATAATAGAAGGCATTCAATAAATATTAGTTTTCCCCCACCCTGTTCTTCATCTTTGCACTCACTCAATCTTTTGTCTGTTAACTTGCCAACTCCTCCCAAACCAGTGCCAACCCCACCTAACCATGTTAGCCTCTTGTTTTCTCTCCCACTTCCTTTTTTAAATAGACTAATTCTCTTTAATCCTCTTCCTCTTCTCTCAGATATAGCCATTTTATGCCACTTCTGTCTTATTCTACCTCTGCTGCTGCTGCTAAGTCGCTTCAGTTGTGTCCAACTCTGTGCGACCCCATAGACGGCAGCCCACCAGGCTCCCCCGTCCCTGGGATTCTCCAGGCAAGAACACTGGAGTGGGTTGCCATTTCCTTCTCCAATGCATGAAAGTGAAAAGTGAAAGTGAAGTCGCTCAGTCGTGTCCAACTCTTTGCGACTCCATGGACTGCAGCCTACCAGGCTCCTCCGTCCATGGGATTTTCCAGGCAAGAATACTGGAGTGGGGTGCCATTGCATGCTACCTCTAGCTCCTTCCAACTTTTCCATCTCTTATTTTTGCTCAGTTTACTTCTGGTTTTTACTTTTTATTTGGAAACCATCTCAAACTTGCAAGAACAGAAGAAAAAAATTACTTTTCCTGAAATATTTGAGAATAAGTTGTCTACATAATGCCTCCTCACCTCTAGATGTTTAGTATACTTCCTACAATCAAGGACATTCTTCTCATAACCTAATACAACTATCAAAGCCAGGAAATTAACACTGAAAAATTACTATGATCTAATGCCATTCAGATGCCATTCAAGTTTCACCTGTTCAAATTTATCCTTTAAAGTAAAAGGATCCAGTTTGTAGGAGACAGGAAGAATAAAAGAAAAGCAGGCCCCAGCAAGGGCCGCAAAAGAAATTTATAATTATTGATAAACTGGATGCTATAAGGTATGAGACTCTTGGAACAAGTCCAGAGGGAACAGTTCATAATCTTGAAAACAAGATATGATCCTGGGGTCGGAAAACTGACCCCAGACTGTTTCTCAACTGGCGTCTCAGAGCCACATGTTTTACGTATCTGATGGAAAATCTATAGATAAGAATATTAGTCTTAGTTACTGATTTGTTATTGATTACTGTTTCCTAATTACTCAATGGTTAATGATCATTTTGTTCTTTGGCCCTGAAGTCCACATGAGTTATAATTTAACTCCCTGCACATTCTTTCATTCACGGCTGGAAGTCTAATAAAGCTGCTTGGATTCAGTTTCGGGACCTTCACCTTGGAGCGGTGTTGGTTCCCTGATCCTCGCTTTTCTCTGAATTCTAGTGTCTCGTTTCTCATTCTCTCGCCGTATCACACTTGCGGAAACCCCGCTTGTCGAGCTGGTCTCGACACCAGTTCAGAACCACATGTGATATTTAGTTGTCACATGTCTCTAGTTTCCTTCAATCTAGAACAATTCTTTAGTCTTTCTTTGACTGGAAAGACTAGTTTTGAAAAACACTGACACTTAAGATCTCTCACAGTATTCTGTAGAATGTGTCTTGATTTGGGATTCTTTGTTGGATTCAGGTTATTCATCTTCTTCGGCATTTATAACTCACAACTGATTTGTATTTTTCTCATTGTATCCTGGTGATATTCATTTGAACACCTGAAGAAGATTCTGTCTATACGGCTTTTGATGGGGATGTGTCAAAAAATACAGAGCTTGAAGGGGCTCCCACTGGTCAGATTTGGGACAGTTTGAGGATCAAAATAAATAATCATGCTAATAGATTATAATCTGTTGAATAAAATACGATTCCATGAATTTATATCATACTGAACAACAAGATAGTTATATACACTCACAGCAACTCCCCAATACTTATTAATTGTGAAAGGAAAAAAAAGTACTTTTTTTGAGCAAAGGACTCATAAAAAGGCTTTCCTATTTGAAAACTCAATAGAGGAGGAATTTCCAATATAAAAAACATCTGTGGGGACTTCCCCGGTGGTCCATTGGCTAAGACTCCTCGCTCCCAATGCAGAGGGTCCTGATTTGGGTTTCCCTGTTGGATTCATGTTATTCCTCTGGCATCCATCCATCCCTGGTCAGGGAAGGAACTACATCCCACACGCCGCAACTTAAGAGTGCGCATGCTTCAACTAAAACGTCCTTTATGCTACAGTGAAGACCTGGTGCAGCTAAATACATACATAAAAACATCTTTACATTCTGTTTAAAATTATTTCCTCACCAGAATAATAATTTCCAAACGTCCATACTGGTTTGCACCCTTTTCTTATAAAGAGAATGAACGAATTTTGTATAGTTTCATATTGGTTATTTGCCATCATTAAAAGTGATTCATGATCATTTTCTAAAAACTGGAAAATACAGAAGAATAGGAAAGGAAAACGGTCTCTCCTGGTATCACCACCGGAATGCAAGCACAAGTAACATCCTGGTAGGAACTCGATGTTTATGTGACATACTCAAGATCACACAGCTGGTGAGTCAGCACTGGAACAAAAACACAGACCAGTGGTCCTTGCATATTGGAATTGTCCTGATGCTGGTCACTGATACCTCTTGTTCTAATTGATTTTCTCAACATATAAAATAAAATAGCTTCATTTTCTGTTTCAGGAAAAATACATGCTTATTGAAAAATAAATAATATAGAAAGTACAGAGTAGAGAGTAAAATCACCCAGTCTTACTTACCATTCAATCACATCACTGTTTATTAATACATGATAATGCATTTATCTGGAAAATCTTTCCATATATATCATCATAAATTTTTTATGTATGTAGGGAGAAGGCAATGGCACCCCACTCCAGTACTCTTGCCTAGAAAATCCCATGGACAGAGGAGCCTGGTGGGCTGCAGTCCATGGGATCACTAAGAGTTGGACACGACTGAGCGATTTCACTTTCACTTTTCACTTTAATGCACTGGAGAAGGAAATGGCAACCCACTCCAGTGTCCTTGCCTGGAGAATCCCAGGGACAGGGGAGCCTGGTGGGCTGCCGTCTGTGGGGTTGCACAGAGTCGGATATAACTGAAGCGACTTAGTAGCAGCAGCAGAGAGAAAGAGAGGCAGAGTTTGTGTTCTGATTATCTCTCCATGTCCAAAATTCTTTTTGATAATTTCCTAGAAGTAGTATACCTCAGCTGAAAAAAATTTAAATTGTTGACAAACACTGCTAAACCACCTAAGGAATAATTACATTAATTTAGACTGTCACTGTATGAGACACTGCATTTCTCCACATGCTGTCAGAGATTAACAGAACTAGATATTAGTTAAAATGGCTAAGGACAGATTTTAACAAGAAATATGTTATTGCAATGGGGAAGGAGGTTCGGTGTAAACTGAAGTCAGCTTTGATCGGTACAGAGGTAACTGGGTATTTTAAAGAGAAAATGAAGGAGAAGAGAGGAAGGTGAACCGGGGCTCAGCAGAGTAAGGGAAGTGAAAAATCAGAGTGTGTCAGTGTCAGTGCTGATTATGACAGCTGTGTTTGCCAGCTGGCAGTTACTGAAACCAGGAGTCACCCCCCTCACAGAGACTGGGAAACAGGCCCCAGCCTTCCTGATGAATGCATTTTAGTGGAATGGGTTTCAGGTCCTTTAGAAAGACACTCCTGAATTGTAGGGGATAGGCTATATCTCAAAGGGACAGAGGTAGGATTCACAGTTGTAAGGCCTTTTTACTAAATGCTCCAAGAAAGGGGGTTCAGGGGTCAAGAGTCAGGTGTTGGCTAGAACCAACAGAAAACTCTTTTGACAGCCTTGACTTTAC
The DNA here is from genome assembly GCF_032452875.1 of Bos javanicus. Lineage (NCBI taxonomy): Eukaryota > Metazoa > Chordata > Mammalia > Artiodactyla > Bovidae > Bos > Bos javanicus. Next base: position 53,224,327 of record NC_083875.1, on the reverse strand, counting down.
TCAGGCAGGCAATTTAAGCGGAACTTGGGTCATCCTAGGGATGTGACCTGGAGCAGTTAGAAATTGTCAGTGCTGAAGTCTTTTAATGTGGGGGCAGAGGGGTTGACAAAACCATTTTTGTTGATAATTTGTAGTTTTCATAGGCCAAGGTTGGGAGCTAGTCAAGAAGAGGGCTCAGAGGAGCCTGGCTAGAATCTAGTCAAGGAAACAAAACCTTTGTCAATACTTGTCGATACTAGGCTTTGATATGTTTTTAATTTTGACCATTCTGAAAGCAAGAAAAAGTTACCATTTTTTTTCTTTTTTTGATACCATTGTTTTTATATTTTTTTTATTTTATTTTTAAACTTTACAATATTGTATTGGTTTTGCCAAATATCGAAATGAATCTGCCACAGAAAGATATGGTACATATACACAATGGAGTATTACTCAGCCATTAAAAAGAATACATTTGAATCAGTTCTAATGAGGTGGATGAAACTGGAGCCTATTATATAGAATGAAGTAAGCCAGAAAGAAAAACACCAATACAGTATACTAATGCATATATATGGAATTTAGAAAGATGATACCATTGTTTTTAATTGCATTTTCTTGAAATTAGTAAAACTGAACTCCTTTATATATATATTTATCTTCTGTTATCCATATTTCTTCTTCTGTGGATTGACTGTTTATATCCTTTACCATTTTTTTAAGTTGAGATACTTATTTTTCTACCTACTGATTTGCAAGAGAGTGTTTTAGTTTGAAAATCTGAGAATTTTTCTTAATCCACTTGGCATTTAATAACCTGTCCTAGGCCACACTGCCCTGAAGACACTCAAACACTATTCCTGTGGCTGTAAGGATCAAATCAAGAGATGTTTCACCAATAAACTCAGTCAGTTGCCCTACTATCTACCCCCACGTTTTGTCCCTGAGGTTCTCTGAAAGAAGAAGGCCACGATGGGGCTCCCAGCTCCTGAAGGCATGTATATGTCTCTGGATTGTAGATCAGACTCATAAGTTCAACAAGGTATGCTTCTCTGACCTCTGATAAAGCCTAAAAATCCTGACTACAAGCCTCTTTCTCTCCCTGCACCTTTCCCTCCTCCCAGGCTATACAGGGCACAGAACAATCCATAATATATAGAATGCTGTGATAGAATGCAAGTCCATCTCAAAAAAAAAAAAGCTGTCAACTTCCTGTTTTTCTGGTTGACTAGTTAATAATGTTATGGACGGAATGACCTAGAGTCTGGTTTGCAGATATATTAATTCAATGGATTGACAGCCATGAAGAATAAAGAAAGGATATATTTAAGGACTGATCTGGCCCACTTCTGTCTCATACTAAAGAGATGAGAAGTCTTCAAGCTCATGAGAAGGATGGAGACACCAAAGGCCAGCCTTCTGAAAATGCAGCTCCCTCTAAGGTCACAAGGAATGTTGACATTCTCAAGTCACTCCTGAGGAATACTGGAATGACCAATGGGCTCAGAAGAAAAAGAAGCCTCACTCCCAGATCAGATCAGTCGCTCAGTCATGTCCGATTCTTTGTAACCCCATGAATCGCAGCACACCAGGCTTCCCTGTCCATCACCAACTCCCGGAGTTCACTCAGACTCACATCCATCAAGTCAGTGATGCCATCCAGCCATCTCATCCTCTGTCATCCCCTTCTCCTCTTGCCCCCAATCCCTCCCAGAATCAGAGTCTTTTCCAATGAGTCAACTCTTTGCATGAGGTGGCCAAAGTACTGGAGTTTCAGCTTTAGCATCATTCCTTCCAAAGAAATCCCAGGGCTGATCTCCTTCAGAATGGACTAGTTGGATCTCTTTGCAGTCCAAGGGACTCTCAAGAGTCTTCTCCAACACCACAGTTCAAAAGCATTAATTCTTTGGTGCTCAGCCTTCTTCACAGTCCAACTCTCAAAAACCACAGCCTTGACTAGATGAAACTTTGTTGGCAAAGTAATGTCTCTGCTTTTCAATATGCTATCTAGGTTGGTCATAACTTTCCTTCCAAGAAGTAAGTGTCTTTTAATTTCATGGCTGCAGTCACCATCTGTAGTGATTTTGGAGCCCAGAAAAATAAAGTCTGACACTGTTTCCACTGTTTCCCCATCTATTTCCCATGAAGTGACGGGACCGGATGCCATGATCTTCATTTTCTGAATGTTGAGCTTTAAGCCAACTTTTTCACTCTCCTCTTTCACTTTCATCAAGAGGCTTTTTAGTTCCTCTTCACTTTCTGCCATAAGGGTGGTGTCATCTGCATATCTGAGGTTATTGATATTTCTCCCGGCAATCTTGATTCCAGCTTGTGCTTCCTCCAGTCCAGCGTTTCTCATGATGTACTCTGCATATAAGTTAAATAAGCAGGGTGACAATGTACAGCCTTGATGTACTCCTTTTCCTATTTGGAACCAGTCTGTTGTTCCATGTCCAGTTCTAACTGTTGCTTCCTGACCTGCATACAGATTTCTCAAGAGGCAAGTCAGGTGGTCTGGTATTCCCATTTCTTGAAGATTTTTCCACAGTTTATTGTGATCCACACAGTCAAAGGCTTTGGCATAGTCAATAAAGCAGAAATAGGTGTTTTACTGGAACTCTCTTGCTTTTTCCATGATTCAGCGGATGTTGGCAATTTGATCTCTGGTTCCTCTGCCTTTTCTAAAACCAGCTCGAACATCAGGAAGTTCATGGTTCACATATTGCTGAAGCCTGGCTTGGAGAATTTTGAGCATTACTTTACTAGCGTGTGAGATGAGTGCAATTGTGAGGTAGTTTGAGCATTCTTTGGCATTGCCTTTCTTTGGGATTGGAATGAAAACTGACCTTTTCCAGTCCTGTGGCCACTGCTGAGTTTTCCAAATGTGCTGGCATATTGAGTGCAGCACTTTCACAGCATCATCTTTCAGGATTTGGAATAGCTCAACTGGAATTCCATCACCTCCACTAGCTTTGTTCGTAGTGATGCTTTCTAAGGCCCACTTGACTTCACATTCCAGATGTCTGGCTCTAGGTCAGTGATCACACCATTGTGATTATCTGGGTTGTGAAGATCTTTTTGTACAGTTCTTCTGTGTATTCTTGCCGTCTCTTCTTAATCTCTCTGCTTCTGTTAGGTCCATACCATTTCTGTCCTTTATCGAGCCCATCTTTGCATGAAATGTTCCTTTGGTATCTCTGATTTTCTTGAAGAGATCTCTAGTCTTTCCCATTCTGTTGTTTTCCTCTATTTCTTTGCATTGATCGTTGAAGAAGGCTTTCTTATCTCTTCTTGCTATTCTTTGGAACCCTGCATTCAGATGTTTATATCTTTTCTTTTCTCCTTTGCTTTTTGCTTCTCTTGTTTTCACAGCTATTTGTAAGGCCTCACCAGACAGTCTCCACCTTAAATAAGTAGAGATGCCTCATAAATGAAAAATATTATGCAGGAAAAGACGTTCTCCAAACTAAGAACGGGAGTCAAGGGTCTACCCTTTGGGCCACTGGCCCAAAGTTTAGAGAATGTGGTGTGAGTAGAGAAGCATTGATCAAGCAGGAAAGAAAGTGATCCACAGGTTCAGCACTTGATGTGCTGTGCTTAGTTACTCAGTCATGTCCAAGACCCCAATGACTGTAGCCTGCCAGGCTTCTCTGTCCATGGGGATTCTCCAGGCAAGAATACTGGAGTGGGTTGCCATGCCCTCCTCCAGGGGATCTTCTCAACCCAGGGACTGAACTCAGGTCTCCCACAAGGTAGGAGGATTTTTTACCATCTGAGCCACCAGAGAAGCCCACAGCACTTGCCAGTATTAATATTTACTTTCTTTATAATCTGTATGTGGCTTCCATCTTTCCTTTTCTTTTCTCTCCAGTATGAGAAGATCTAAGAGGTCAAGAGTTACTGTCATAACAGTCTTTGATGAAGAAATGCCTTTTGACCCCTAGATGACGTGGAAATTAGATCTCACATAAGGATATATGTAATGGAAGCACAAACAGAAACTCCTGCTATATTTTTAATTTTAATCTTCCCCCCAAAATTAAAAAAAAAAAAAGGTAACAGCTGTTGTAAAAATTTCAGCAAAGATATATTTAAAGGAATGTCCCCTGTATCATTTATTTTATATTACAAATGACTTCTCTTGTGTTGTTGGAAGACGGTGTTTGCTATGACCAGTGCATTTTCTTGGCAAAATTCTATTAGTCTTTGCCCTGCCCTTGGACTGCAAGGAGATCCAACCAGTCCATTCTAAAGGAGATCAGCCCTGGGATTTCTTTGGAAGGAATGATGCTAAAGCTGAAACTCCAGTACTTTGGCCACCTCATGCAAAGAGTTGACTCATTGGAAAAGACTCTGATGCTGGGAGGGATTGGGGGCAGGAGGAGAAGGGGATGACAGAGGATGAGATGGCTGGATGGCATCACTGACTCGATGGACGTGAGTCTCGGTGAACTCTGGGAGTTGACGGACAGGGAGGCCTGGCGTGCTGCGATTCATGGGATCACAAAGAGGCAGACATGACTGAGCAACTGAACTGAACTGAACAAATGACTTCAAAACAATAATTTACTCACTTTGCTCATTAATCTACACTTTGGGTAGGACTTTGTAGGGATAGCTTATCCCTGTTCCACATAGGATCTGCCAGGGCAGCTTGGCCGGAGGCTGGGGTATCCACTCACAAGTCTGACTCAACTGGATGTCAAGTTGTTTAAAAAGTCAGACAGATTTAAAGCTACAATTCTCATGAGGATATATTACCCAGATGGTTTTTAAAGAAAAATGAGAATCATAAATAAAAAGAACAAAGTAGTCTCCTCCTACTTGTTAAATATTTTGAATTTAATATATATTTAAAATATAATATTTTAAAGTTAAAAACTTGACTTTCACAGAACTATAAAGTGAATAGGTGCCAAAGATTTATTCAACTCATTAATTAATTACATTAATTATTAAATAAGATGTTAAGACTGACTAAATGGATTAAAAACCAGTAATGTATATAGCAAGAAAAAGCAAGAGAGTTCCAGAAAAACATCTATTTCTGCTTTATTGACTATGCCAAAGCCTTTGAGTGTGTGGATCACAATAAACTGCAGAAAATTCGGAGAGATGGGAATACCAGACCACCTGACTTGCCTCTTGCATATGACCATCCATATGCAAGTCAGGAAGCAACAGTTAGAACTGGACATGGAACAACAGACTGGTTCCAAATGGGAAAAGGAGTACGTCAAGGCTGTATATTGTCACCCTGCTTATTTAACTTATATGCAGAGTACATCATGAGAAATGCTGGGCTGGAAGAAGCACAAGCTGGAATCAAGATTGCCAGGAGAAATATCAATAACCTCAGATATGCAGATGACACCATCTTTATGGCAGAAAGTGAAGAAGAACTAAAGAGGCTCTTGATAAAGGTGAAAGAGGAAAGTGAAAAAGTTGACTTAAAGCTCAACAATCAGAAAATTAAGATCATGGCATCCGGTCCTATCACTTTATGGCAAATATATGGGGAAACAGTGGGAACAGTGGCTGACTTTATGTTTTCAGCTCCAAAATCATTGCAGATGGTGACTGCAGCCATGAAATTAAAAGACACTTACTCCTTGGAAGGAATGTTATGACCAACCTAGATAGCATATTCAAAAGCAGAGACATTACTTTGCCAACAAAGGTTCGTCTAGTCAAGGCTATGGTTTTTCCAGTAATCATGTATGGATGTGAGAGTTGGACTGTGAAGAAAGCTGAGCGCCAAAGAATTGATGCTTTTGAACTGTGGTGTTGGAGAAGACTCGAGAGTCCCTTGGACTGCAAGGAGATCCAATCAGTCCATTCTAAAGGAGATCAGTCCTGGGTGTTCATTGGAAGGACTGATGTGGTAGCTGAAACGCCAATACTTTGGCCACCTGATGCCAAGAGCTGACTCATTTGCAAAGACCCTGATGCTGGAAAAGATTGAGGGCAGGAGGAGAAGGGGATGACAAAGGATGAAATGGTTGGATGGCATCATCAACTCGATGGACATGGGTTTGGGTAGACCCCAGGAATTGGTGATGGACAGGGAGGCCTGGCGTGCTGAGGTTCATGGGGTCGCAAAGAGTCGGACATGACTGAGTGACTGAACTGAACTGAACTGAACTGAATGTATAAAGCATATCAGGAATGATCAAATTTATTTTCTAATAGAGTCTTAATCAGTTACTATCCAAAGATGCAACAAAATGACATGTTTGGAGTTATCATTTCTACTGGAAGAGTCAATTGTATCTCTACTGAATAATGCTCATTTCTGGGGAAATGACTTCCATTGCTCAGTCTCGGTTGATGTACAGAACAAACCATCCCTCCAAAATCCCATTGTCCAAGACAGGCATGTGCCCCAGGCCAAGTCAAAAGGAGCATTGCATTCTCTGTGAGAGATGCAGACACAAATGTGTCCCCCAACCGGGGGCTGAAAGACATAGTCAGACTTGGCTGGGACTTTTGTAGGAGCCACTGCATTTTCAGGGGCACTTGATCCTGGAAGGTTTATGGTCTGAACCTGCTGCCAGGTGTCCTGGTATTACATAAAGCCTGAAAGGCAGAAGTACATGAGGATGGAGACAGACAAGAGAGGACAATGGCATCTTGATGACTTGAATTGCACCCTGGATACCTGCTGCCTGACTACAGCCCTAATCCAAGACTTCTCAGTTATAGTCAATATACTTCCATTCTTTGGTTAGTTTAAGCCAAGTAAATGGATTCCTCACAATAGACTTCTCCAGTCCTGGCTTCTCCTTCTATGCTAGCCCCCTAAACATATATTCATATTCACTTCTCTGTGCTTCAATTTCCCTTCTATCAAAAGAATAAACAATACAAAGAATTGTCAAGATTAAATACATAATAAACCCAAATATACTTTTACAAATGCTAAAGCAAAAGAAATATCACATAACTTTTCCTAAATTAAATTCTATCTAGTATTGTTCATTACTACAACATGAACCCTCCCAATATCAGTCATTATTGGGTGTTCTTTAACTCTTGAGTGTTACAGTCTGTCAAAAAATTACCTAGGAAAGACTGTTTGGTCTTTGATATATACCATGGTTGCTACCGGGATGTTTGTTATCCAAGACCATGCATGCTACACCCAGGCAGGTGGCTCCACAACCTCTTTGTCATCTAGGGGATTAAGCAAATTTCACACAGCTCCTGAGACTAAAGTGCCAATCACAGAGCTGTACCAAGTATGTCAGCTCATCCATCAGGAGTCCTACTGGCTGCTAGGACACTTGCATACAAGACATGTATCCTTGTAGATTCCTCTGCCCACTTTTCCTCATGCCCCTGGAGCCACTGCTAATCTTGAGCAATTCCCTCTCTTTCAACCCAGTGACTCCATCTCCAGGTCATCTCTGCCCGCTGAGGAACACCCGGCTAAATTCACCTCCCACATAAGAGCCTGGATCACATTCTATAACAGATGCCCTGTAACTTCTGATCTGGGCAGGGAAACACACAAAGAAATTAACAACCGGTGGTAGGCAGCCTCCAAGAGGACTCCCCGTGGTCCCCACCTCCTGGTCCTCACACACCTGTGTAATCCTCTCCCCTTAAGGGTGGGCTAGACCTAGTGACTCACTCCTAACAAACAGAATACAGCAGAAGTGATAGAATGACGCCTCCAAAATTAGCTTAAAACAGCAAGAACGTCTAGTCTTGTTTGATCTTACTCTCCCTCACTGCTCTGAGGGAAGCCAGAGGCCAAACTATGAACTTCCCCAAAGAGGATCCCACGTGGCAAGGAACTAATATCTAGGACCACAGCCAGAGAGAACCCAAGGCTTGCCAAAAGCCACGTGAATGAACTTGGAAGCAGATGGATTCTCCCCAAGATTCGCCTTGAGATGACTATAACCCTGGCCAAAGCCTGGAGTGCAGCCTCAAGAGGGACCCTGAGCCAGCTACACAGCTGACTCCTGACTGACAGAGACTGTGAGATCAGAAATGGTGCTCGTTTTAAGACTTACTAAGATTTCAGATAATTTGGTACACAGTATCGTATTACTAATACACCACTTTCAGGATCAGAAGTCTAGAATTGCCTAGAAAAGCAAGTGAATTTACATTTTCCTTTCTTTGAAAGTCTATTCAGACAGGGACTAGGGCACAGCAATTAATAGCTTGGTAACTTATCCCATGACAACCACAAGCAAATTACTTGAAATGATACAAGAGGGCTAACAAGAAGCTCTACCAAGGGAAATTACCACCTTCTGGCAATGACAGTCCAAACTTCATCCCACAGTGAAGATAATCAGCACGGTTCTAAGCCCCTCCAATGGAAGGAAGAAACAAGAGCCTGAGGCTCAGGGGAAGGGCAGGGAGGCAGGGGCTACAAGCCCCTTCAGCTGCTCACTGGGATCCCTCAACAAACCCAGACCTTTTCCTGTGTCTGTGAGAAAATAACAAGTTTCAGTCTAGGTGCTCAAGGTTAATGGAATTTCTAGATAAAAGTCCTCAAAGGCTAGAACTCCTATCCCTAAAAGAGAACCCTGTCCTAAATGGGAAGATTCTTGAGCAGTCCTGAGAATAAAAGTCTGCCATGAAGACTGCTTCCAGGAACAGGAGCCCCTTAGACAACTCTGGACACAGAGGGAGTATCTGTGGGTCCAAGAGGTGGGATTATGGGACTTAGCCATGGTGTCCACCACCATGAATCAGAACATTCATGCACAGGGTGTGGGGCAGGCTTGGCTCCCCCACTGCCTTGGTGCTCAATGTCAGGGGTTCCTACAGAAACCCAACCGTATACAAGACTAATCATGGAGCCTAGACTGGCACCACACTTTGAGCCCTGAATGTGGACAGAATGCATCTGAAAAGGTTTTCTGGTCAAATATGTTCTTAGCGCTCCACCATTATTCAGTCAACAGCTTTCCTGCTTGTGTGAGCCCTCCTGTTTATCCACGTGCGCAACAATCAGGATAGGGAAGGGAAACCCAGTGCTGGAAGCAGAACGAGACTGAGGTATCTCTCCTGGATGCTTCTGCCTTGCCACCTGCGACAGGTCTTGTACTGTCCCCTGGAGGATGGAAATCCTGATTGCAGCGAGAAGCAAAGATTGGGATCCAGTAATGACTTCCTCAGGGCCAGCGTCTGAGGTGTTTTAAGCCACTGCCTCACCTTCGGTGAGCATCTGGTATATGAGAAAGATCACCGACATGAGTCACATCCCCTGAGTTCTCCAGTCATGGCTTTTCTACCTAATGGATGGGTGACCGAACATCTCTGAACTTCAACTGAAAAAATCAAATTAAATGAGAACACTTCTGGTTTCTAGTCCAGAATGTAAGAAACTTCAGAGTTGTCTCTCCTGTCTACACACACACACACAAAGATGAACAAACTGCAGACTAGTAACCCTTATCTCCCCAAAGAACTGAGGTCACAGGCCAAACATCTGCCTCCCCAAACTGAAGAGACCAACAAACAGATACAGAAAATCATAATTTTTTGGAACAGAAATCCAAGAGCAGAAACCTTGGAGAGAATCAGAACCCAGGTAGGGAAACCTAAATATAACTAACAAATTTCTGGAGACTCAGTGTGAACAAGTCTGAGAGTTAGAGATCCTCACCTTTTGTAAGTTTTATGTCCAGGAGCCCCACTAACTTTTCACAGTGAAGATCAGAGAAAAATTCCCTAGTGCTTCCAGCAGGAAGGGAAAATGGCTGTTTTTATTTATGCCCAGAACATGTTGTTCTGCAAAGCACTGCCTTTAAGAGTTTTACTAGACCCTAACCTACTGGGATTTTACCAGAGCCTGGAGATGGAAAATATTCAAATCCAGTCCCCTCTAAGCCTTCCTGTCTTAGCTAACAGAGAAAAACAAAATGAAACTGAGAAGCATTGGCAAAGGTCAGCACAGGCTCACTAAAGACTGAGACCTAATCATAGGAGCACAGAGCACTTCCTCCCTCCCCTCATCCACCCTACCCCGACCCCCCTCGCATCACAGGGCTCCTGTACGATAGGGGAACACGATGGAAAGAACTGTGTGTCTCAGGAAAGAGTTAAGAAGTCTCTAGGGAAACTCAGGGACAATGAAGGAGACAAAAATAAGGATGTCAGTGGACAAGGAGCCTCTCACAGCTCCAGCAAACAGTAAACACAGCTTAATGCCTGGCCAGATCAACATAAATTCTAATTCAGCTCGTTTTACTCAGTACATCATGCCCAGTTTTCAACCCAAACTTGTAAAACATCCTAAAAGACAAGTGAAATGATGGATGTGCAGTACTATAGACTAGATTATCTAAAGCAGAAACGAATTTTTCTTTTTTTTTAGAAACGAATTTTTCTATACCTTAAGCTAGTTTGCTCTCTAAGCCTGCCCCACCTGACAGGAACTAAAGGTTGCTTTTCTAGGGGCATTTTGCAGAAGCCAGAGTAGGTGAATAGCCTGGGAGAGCCAGGATGAGCTGTACTGCCCTAACTTCTCCACTCCTCTGGAGCATAAATGGCAGTGTTAGTATACCAGATAGCGCCAGTGGCTTGTTTGTGATACATTCAGGCTATGGACCTGAAGGTTGGCCTTTGGCTTGACCTGGAGCTTGAGACCTAAGTCCACCTGCCCACAACCTGGAATCAGCACCCCAGACTCTAGCCAGCCTGGCTCCAAGAGGCCTCAGTGGTCCTGGTGAGATAGGCCTGGGATCGGGGTTCATGAGTTGGTACTTAGGCCAGGGTGATTTGTTTTGCCCAAGGGTCAGCAGCTAGGTTCATGTTCTTCTACAGCCAAGTCTGCAGCCCTCCAGGTTGGGGAAACAAAGGGAAACCCACGGCAGTACTGGGAGGCTGTCCATGCTGGGCCCTTCCCCTTGCCCTCCTGCTGCTTGCTGAATAATAAATAGAACTGTGTTCTTTAAAAAAGTTTTTTTAGGTGGGAGATTGACAACCTGATAAGATGAAGTAAGATGAGAAGACGCAGTCAGGAACCAAGTTTAACTGGGTAACTCTATGTAGTGTCTGAATGATTTGTGTATAGATAAGAAAGGACATGTCATCAGAGTAGGAAACAGACCACTAAAAAATTGAAACACAGTGGCAGACAGATGCCCCCTTTGGTGAGGGTGAATAAAAGGACACTGATAGGGTGGGTACAACATAAAAGGGTAGTGACCGGAGATGAGAATGTCAAGGTTAGAGAAGAAGCTGGATGTCCCAGGGGGACCCATCAGGAATGGTGTCTTCCACCAGTTTCCACAACACAGGAAGTTTAGCTCCCCTGGGTGTTGGGCGGCACCCCTGGCTGCAGTGAGCTTGATGGAAAGTCTGCATAAAGCTGTCTTCAACAGGGAGTTACCAAGGTGGCCAATGGAAACAGAAAGGACCACCTGCAGCCAGAAGCGCTGCAGGGAGCAAGACAGCAGCCAAATCCACGTGCTCCCACGTCCCCATGCCATTACAGGCCTTCACACTCACCCCAAGGCATTCTTTCACCCCGTCCTCCCTGGAAGTCTCTCTCCTCCGTTCATCCAGGTTCTACTGGATTGTACAAGAGGCCCTGGGTAGCACAAGCTGTGCTGGGAAGAAGGATACAGGAAGGAAGGGAAGAGATTAATCACCATTTCCACAGAGACAGTGAGTCCTGGTTCAGGTCAGCCACTTTCAGGCATGTTTCCAAGATGGGAAATAAGAGCCCAGGTGACATGGGGTGAAGACCAAAACAAAGGGATCCCACAGGAGGCTAAATAGCCCTTTAGGGAAAGATTCTCCAACCCCATGAAGTGCTGACTCACCCAGCTGTCATCTGCACCCCTACCCTCTCCGCTTCACTTCTGACAGCCTCACTTTAACTCAGACTCAATGGGACTTGATTTCAATCCTCCCCAGACAGTCCCAGGTGGCTTCCTCTGTCCCTACAGTCACAGGTGTGATGTTCAGCCTTCCCTGGAGGCGTAGATGTGGTCCACCCCCTTATCCACTGCCTCTTCCTCCAACAGGAGCTTGTTTCTCTCCATTCACCAGAGCCTCTCTTGAGGAGGCCCTACAAGCAGCATGAGGAAGCTTCTAGACTCTCTCCTCCACCTTGATGAACAGGAGCACCTGGAGAGAAGAGTCATCAATGGAGACAGTTTCCAAATTTAGGAGAATGAGACAAGGTCGGGCTGAGGTCAGGCCACCCATTAAGGTCTGGGAACATCTTGGAGACACTTGTTGACAACAGGACACCACAGTCATGTCATCCAGCCCTTTGGGACCAGTGAAGGTAAATGAGTATCCCACCCATAGGCTGCAAGAGCAGCAGGCAAGGAGCCAGTTCTTCCAGGGTGTCCTTGTCTGCTCAGTGAGTCTGGGTGACAACTATCCTGTTCTTTGGTGGTTTTTTCCCATTGGAGTCCCTTCTGTCTTACTCAGGGGGACATCTCATGGCCCCTCAGTCCTAGCACAGGCTAGGGGATTCCCACTCCTTCCCTGCCCAGAGCCTGTCCAACCCCAAGGTCCCAGAAGTCACTGTAGGAAGAGTAGGGAAGAGATGAGAAGAGACACACAAGAGCAGTTCTCCTGAGCCAGGCCACAGATGAACGACAGATCTGTTATAGACAAAGCTATATGGACGGAAAAAGCTAGACAGGGAGACAGAGAAAGACAGAGTATATACCATCAAATATGTAACCTTGTTACTTACATGTTAGAAGTATTGACAGGTTAATAGAAATGGTATAAACAATAGGGATTTTGTTGAGAAGCTGGAAAGTAGGAGGGAAGATTTAGCAAACCCTTTATAGAGAAAGCAACCATAGTGTGAATAAAAACAAACAAAAGATATTTCTGCATACAACTGCAATTACTCCCTTAAGAGGACTGATTATGATAAAAGAAGGTCTCATGTGTCATATTAGGATAGCACAGATGTACAGGTTGATAGTGATTTGGGAGAAATGAATTGTGCTGTAAAAAATGAAAGAGGAATGGGAGTGGTGGTGAGATAGAATTCACAGCACTTAGCCCAAGAGAGAATCTGCAATAAAACAATCACGGACAGAGTTTAAATTTGATTGTGGGGAGGGCTCACACCTCTTTGTTACTGTCTTTGTTACCCTGACAGTTTCTTTAAGAAAGAGCACTTTGCGTAGAAGTGGATTCTTTGGGGTAAACTTACAAAGAGTCCTGTGGCTAGCTTGATGTAAGGTCAAAAAAGGTCACATGGGGAAGTTGTCCTTGAGGACAGCAGAGGATATAAATGTAATTTCCTGGGAATTTTCAAAAAATCCTGGGAAAACGTCAAACTTGAAGACTGTGGAATTCGTAAAGATCACCAATTGGTAAAGCTAGACCCTGATATAATCAGGGTTATATGTGGAATAAGTAGAATACTGCACTAAAGTAAAATGAATATAATGGTGAAAAGTTGAAAGCCTTTCCACTAAGATCTGGAACAAGACAAGGATGCCCACTCTTACCTCTTCTATTCAACACAGTATTTATTGGAAGTCCCAGCCATAGCAATCAGAAAAGAAAAAAATAAATAAATAAAAGGTATCCAAATTGGAAAGGAAAAGGTAAAATTGTTCATGATACTATAGATAGAAAACCTAAAGGTTCTACACAAAACTACTAGAACTGATAAACAAATTTAGCAAAATAGCAGGATACAAGATTAAAATACAGAAATCAGTTGTACTTCTTTAAACTAACAATGAAATACCAGAAAAGGAATGCAAACAGTCTGTTTTAAAACTGAATTCCAAAAAATAAAATACTTAGGAATGAACCTGACCAAGGAGGTGAAAAACATACACACTGAGAACTATAAAACATTAATAAAGGAAATTGAAGATGATTCAAAGAAATGGAAATATATTCCATGCTCTTTGATTAGAAGAATTAATATTGTTAAAATTGTCAAACAACCGAAAGCAATCTACAGATTTAAGGTGATCCCTCTCAAATTACCCAGGACATTTTTCATAGAACTAGAAAAAATAATCCTAAAATTCACATGAAACTAGAAAAGTCCAGAATTGCCAAAGTAATCCTGAGGAGGGAGGAAAAAACAGCAGGAGGCATAACTGTCTCAGACTTCAGACAATATTACAAAGCTACAAAAATCAAAACAGTGTGGTAGTGAAACAAAGCCAAAAATAAGCATGAATGGAATGGAATAGACAACCCAGAAATAATCCCCTGCACTTATGGTCAATTAATCTTCTACAAAGGAGGCAAGAATATACAATGGGAAAAAGTCTCTACCACAAGTGGTGTTGGGAAAGCTGGACAGCCACATGTAAATCAATGAGTTAGAACACAGCCTCACACCATACATAAAAATAAACTCAAAATGGCTTAAAGACTTAAACATAAGACATGACATCGTAAAACTCCTAGAAGAGACCATAGGCAATACATTCTTTGTAATAAATTGTACCAATGTTTTCTCAGATTAGTCTCTCAAGGTAATAGAAATAAAAACAAAAATAAACCATGGGATTTAATCAAACTTACAAGCTTTTGCACAGAAAAGGATACCACAAAGAAAATGAAAAGACAGAATGTGAAAAAATATTTGTAAATGATGTGATAGACAAGGACTTAATTTCCAAAATATACAAGCAGCTCATACAATTGAAGAACAGCAAAAACACAAACAACCCAATCCAAAAATGGGCTGCTGCTGCTGCTGCTAAGTCACTTCAGTCGTGTCCGACTCCTAGAGACCCCATGGACTGCAGCCCACCAGGCTCCTCCATCCATGGGATTTTCCAGGCAAGAGTACTGGAGTGGGGTGCCATTGCCTTCTCCGCAAAAATGGGCAGAAGACCTAAATAGACATTTCTCCAAAGAAGACCAATAGGCTTATGAAAAGATGCTCAATATTGCTAATTATTAGAGGAATGCAAATCAAAACTCAATGAGGTATCATCTCATACCAGTCAGAATGCTCATCATTTAAAAAGTCTACAAATAACAAATGCTGGAGAGGGTGTGGAGAAAAGAGAATCCTCCTACACTGTTGGTAGAAATGTAAGTTGGTAGAGTCACTATGGAAAACAGTACGTAGGTTGCTCGGAAAACTAAAACTAAAATTACCATTTGATCTGCCGATCCCACTCCTGGTCATATATCCAGACAAAACTATAATTCACAAAGATACAAGCACCCCACTATGTTCATAGCAGCACTATTCACAATAGCCCAGACATGGGAGCAACCCAAATGTCCATTGACAGATTAATGGATAAAGAAGATGTGGAACATTGGTTCCCTGGCAGTTCAGGTCAACCTCTAACTACAGCAGAGGAGGGATGGACCACTGGTTCAGCTCCAGCATCTGCAGAGAGCAAGAAGATTTAGAGGAGGGGGTTGCCTTTTGAATTTCTGGCTGGGAAGAACTACCATCCACATTCTATAAGATAAGGAAACTAAAGTATATGAGCAAAAATACCACATATCAAATTAGACAATTATTAAGACATAAAGATAATGTTTCCCTTTCTCTTATGTATTCCTTTAAGGAACCCCTAAGATCACAGAAAGGACTAGCAGGTGGTAGTGTCTGCAATTGAACCCAGATCTGCCTGGCTTCAAAACCTGGCTCCAGACTCTCATTTTCTCAAAATGTGGCCTGGAACATGAGCATCACCTAAGGGCAGGGCCAGCTCTATAATACGTACGGCTCAGTACAAAACCAAAATGTGAGCCCTTTGTTCAAAAAGCAGGAAAAACATACCATGACAGGTACTGAAGATACAGTTTTTTCTTTCCTCCACAGCCCCTCAAATTGTTGCAGTGTTTTATATTTGCTATTTAATGTCATTCTAAGTACAGACACTTTAAGATTTTACATTTCTAGCATGGATTTCCCATTTATCCTTTTATCATGTAATGCCGGTTTTAAATGGAGAAGTAAAGATAATTCATATGTGGAATCATACAATTTGTATTTTGTAATTGTACACACAGATGAATTTTGTTCTTCACAGAACAGTGGAAACACTGAATATATCAACTGTTATTCTACCTCTTAATAAGCACGTATTCTATGAACAATCTGTACCTTCTCTTTCCTGATGAGTAAGGAAGGAGTGAAAGGAAATGAAACTTTCCCTTTCTTTCTGCAGCATCATTTTTAGCATAAGTGGCTGGCTTAATAAAGAGAAGCAACATAAAAGGGTATGAAATGGTTCCTTGGCTATTCATGTATCTTAGCACATCATTTCCTTCTAATTGGTTCACAGCATACTCTGGTTCCAAGCCTGTCAGTGCTCCTAACCTTCCTGTCTTGACATAACACATTCCCCTCTACTTGCTTTGAGACCTGCGGAACTCCCACCAGAATTCATACTCATGGGTCATTTCCCATTGCAGTACCCAATGATGGTGTCATAGCAAGAAGCTGGACAAGCATATTCATACTGCACTGCACGCATCTGCTCCATTCTCACACAGGCCACACTGGACCATCCAGCTTTACCTTCAAAACACAAGTTCAAATTGAAGATTATTAACAATTTCAAGAGGGTGACAGCAGACCATGAAACCAAGCTCAGCTCCCTTCTGAGCACAGGGCCTTGTGAAACTACACAGGTTTCAGCCCTTGATGCTGGCTTTGGCTGGGAGCTTGCTAGAAATGCAGGTTCTCAGGCTTCCCCCAAACTTACTGACTCCACCTGCACTTCAGTAAGATCCTCAGGTGGTCTGTGGGTGTGTGCAAATCTAGTCTAGAAGACTCTGTCTCTCTGGCTGCATGCTGACCTCATGGTAAGTGGAAATGTTTTCTCTGGTCTGCCCCATCCTTCTGTCTTCTCCCCTTTGGGCCAACCTGCAGCTCCCCCAGGATGTTATCAACCTGATGGTCTGCTAGCTCTTCTGAAAACTTATGTATGAGGCTCTGCTGAAATCCCAGGTTTCATCTGCCTTCATCTAAGACCTGTGTACATTCATGAATCCCTGAGGCAAGAAAGAAACCACAAAATCATATTTCAGGGGCTGAGCCGAAGTGGCACTCTCCCAAAAGATGAAAAGTCTTATTAATTTATATCTCAGTGTGTAATTGAGATGTCTTTATTATTGAGAATTCAAAAGTGAAAATCCTGTTTTCTCCCATGTTTGCTATTTCATTCCATTTATTTCCCTACTTTTGCTATTTTTAAATTTTCCTAGAGTGTATGAGGATTTACTATACTTCTCTTTTTACTTTTGCTTGAGATTTCCTCATGATCAAAAGTCAGAGAAATAGTAATAACCTTCCAGAAAATCTTTAAAAGAAGAAAAAAGGGAGAGAAGAGAATGGAAAATGTAATTCTCTTTAACACTGAACGTGTTTCTAAAAATAATAATTTTTAAAAAAGAACTTAAATCAGAATTAGGAAGCTTTATCTTCTTGTTTCACTTTCAACCCCAGAAGTAAAATAGAATCACTCTTCAGCTAAAATAGAATCACCCCTAGGCTTAGGAGCAGAGCTTCACTGCACTTCTGCGTTGTAAACCAATATGGGATTTTCTTACACAACAGTGGCTCCTCTCCATCTGTGTGGGAGAGCAGTTTTTTTGTTTTTTGTTTTTGTTTTTTTAAAAAAGGAAACACAAAAGGAGAAAGAGAAAAGAGAAGAGGGAAAAGGAGAAGTTTTGAAGACATCCATTATTCCTTTGATAGGAATGGCCTCTGATCCCCCCAGAACTTCATAGTTAAGCCCACCAGAAAATATCCTCCAATGGCCAAGCTTGTCAGAAGTCAATACTGGCTCAGTAGCTGCTCATAATCTTTCAGTACCTTTCTGACATCTAGACACCTGAATTTAAAAACCAAGCTTGAGTGTTGCCTGACCAGAACTGGAAAAGGCATACAGAGAGGTGGCACCCCTACCCTAGGGTTAGGAGTGAGGAAGCAGCACAGAGGCAGTGAGGGAGCAAGATCTGGATCCACAGAGAGAGTGGGGAGCATTCCTTGGACTCCTGAAGGCCTTGGGCTTCTCAACAGTGCCACTCCTCCCCTCCCCCCACCCCCAACCAAGGCTGGAGCAACTAAGAAACAGCTCCTTGGAGTTGGATTTTTGCTGTATATGTATGCTATGAAGTATTTCCTTATACACTTTCCTGCTCGCACAATGGTTGCATTCTCTTTTGGATCACTACCTCAGGACATTTAGTAGCATGAGTGACAGGGACATTTTAAATTCATGGGAAATACAAAACCCTCTTTGTGGGCATTGGTTTCAGCTGCCGCCTCAGGTAACAAAGGTTGAGCTAAGTTTTCCTTCGTTTTCTTTCCTTATACACTGATTCCCTAGCCAAGATGCTATCAAGTAGCCTGCTGACCCACAGACCAGGGGAGAGGAGGAGATGGAAAGCAAGTTAATTCACCAGATGGAGAGCTGGATATCTGGATCAGGAGACAGTTGCACTTCCAAAGCCAGATCAAAGTCAAGTTTAAATAGTTAAGTCCTGCTTCAAAAGCTGTAGGCAGAGAAATATGAGTGGATCTGAGCTGGACTCAGAAGTGAGGAACTCTCATTTTCCGTCCTCCATTTTTCCAGGATCTGGAGCTAGCAGGTTCTAGGATGGAAGTCCCCACCATCTGCAGTGCAGGCCCTCCAGTGAGTCAGACCTTGGTTCAGATCTTGTGATTGCTCTTGGGCAAGTTAACTTCTCTGAACTTCATCCATAAGATAGGGACAATACGATCATATATCTCCTTGACTTTCTGGGAGGAACCAATGAAAAAATAGATGCAGCTGCTGAACAGACTACATAGAGCTTAGTAACAAACAAACAACTAGAGGTAGTTGTTGTTTTTAAAGGGAAGCTACTGCCCAGAATCACAGCCTCCTGTGTTTACAAAGAACACAGTGAAAGGCTCATCAGGAGCTGGTAAGGCCCTGAGTTACTCATTTTCCACGTAACTAACCCAAGGTCTGGCGGCAAGCTACAGGCCCAGGTCATAAGCAGGTGGATCCACACCACTGCCTTCATGAGCAACAGCTTCTCTTCCTTTTTGCATGATTTCCTGCTCCCTCTTCTACCCATGTCTATCTCTTTTTTCTTCCCCAAAGGCTCCATCAGTCCCCTCTTTCCTGACAGAGTAGTTGATGGTGCTGAGCCCACCTGCTTTCTCAGAAACAATGGAGACAACGGACCAGATGCTCTTAATCTCTTTGGAAACCCACATTCCACAATTATCCATTCCTCTTCCCTCTTCCCTCTTCATTGCCCTTCAGCCTTCAAACTCCTGTGAGAAAAATTCTAACTGGTTGAGGTTGAGTTAGAAGTTGCTAGGAGGTATAGCAATGTGAGAGAAAGAATTCCCCAGGGATCTCGGGCTTCCTTACTAGGAAAGCAGGACTGGGTTTCCAAGTCCCACCACCACTGCATGATTTGTGGAAGAGGAAGAGGTAATGCCTCGAAAGAAATCAGAAAGGAAAAATAGACATTGGAGCTGGGATGACACAAGAAGAAAGAACTACTATAGACACTGTGGAGAAAGAATAAAATCGGCTGCATGTTTCTTTTCCATTCAAAAGTTTATTTATTAACGAATTCATGTATTCACTTTTGAGAGTCTAGACCACTGGCGAGACAAGCTTAATCTGAATCTCAGGTATTTAGAAAGGGTCATATTGAAAAGTTCATGAAAATATTTTGTGGTAAATGAATAATATAGGATCCCCTCAAAAAGTAGAGTGGATCCCAAGTACTAATTGAATTTATCCTCAAGGTTGACCACATCCTTAAGGGATGGCTATATAAGACCTATGAAGGCATAACATCCAGAGGGCCCCTGGGATATGAACCAGTCCTCTAGTTTTCAACCTGGGGTGATTTTTGCCCCACCCCCGACCCCAGAGATATGGAAGGGGAGGAAGTGCTGCTACTGGCACCTACTCAGTAGAGACCAGGACACTGCTACACATTCTGCAAGACAGCTCTCCACAACAAAGAATGATTCTGCTCCAAACGTCAATAGTGCCAAAGTTGAAAAATCCACAGCAGATAAACAAGGGGCGGGCCTTTCAGCCCAACAATCTTGATGCCTTCTTTTGAGTCTGAGACCCTTCTCTTCATAAGAGCTTTTTGTAGTCATAATCTAGTTTACTCAACCGGTTGGTGACTCTTCAATTGAGGAAGTCAATGGGCCGCTGAAGGATCTTGGCCCCATATCCTTCCTCTTTCCTCTCTTGTATCGTGAAAGAGCAGACAGAACCAAGCTCATCCAATTCAAACTTTCTACAGAACTTTGAATGTTAAGCTAAATATTTCAATATAAAAGAAACAAAGTTTTCTAGCAATTAGGCACGTCTGATGTAAAATTCCTGCTGATGTGAAATTCCTGCTTCTAAGTCTCCCACCAGGGGCTTCCCTGGTGGCTCAGATGGTAAAGAATCATCCAGCAATGCAGGAAACCCAGGCTTGATCCCTGGGTATAGAAGATCCCCTGGAGGAGGAAATGGCAACTTACTCCAGTATTCTTGCCTGGAGAATTCCATGGACAGCGGAGCCTGGTGGGCTAAAGTCCATGGGGTTACAAAGAGTCAGACATGACTGAGTGACTAACACTTTCACTTTTTCACACTTCAAGGCTCCTTTTAGCTGACTCATCAGTTTTAAATCTACTTTCCCAGTTTCTCTTGGATTTTCTGAGCTACACCATATTGTTTCAGTAAATTACCTTTTTGTTTCAATTAGCTAGTCAGTTTATTTTGCCTGCAACTAACTGAGAAAAGAAAATTTCAAATCCCTTTAATGACTTCCAAACTTTACACAAACATCCCAAGGATATCTCATCCAAGAAATACAGGACCCCAAAATATCCTGACACACAACCTGCCTCTCTGGGATCTGCCATTTGATCACTCAACCAACCAAGGATCAATGGGTATTGAATGACACCCATATGTTTTAAACAATGCCAGCCTAAGGAAAAGTCAAATAGAGAAGAGGGACTAATAGTTGTTGGGTGCCTATGTAGCCAGGTACAGTGCTAAGGTCTTTATATCTAGAATCTTAGCCTTGTCACTATACTAGCTGTGGGTTTTACTATCCCATTTTACATTCAAGAGAAATGAGAATTGGAGAGGTTAACTAACCTCCAGAAGACCATGTATCTAGAGTTTCCCTGGTGGCTCAGTAGTAAGGAATCTGCCTGCCAGTGCAGGATCAATGGGTTTGATCCCTGATCTGGGAAATCCCACATGCTATGGAGCAAATAAGCCGGTGCACCACAACTATTGAGCCTGTGCTCTACAGCTGGGGAATGACAACTACTGAGCCCATATGCCACAACTACTGAAGCCCACAGGCCCTAGAGCCCATGCATGGTCCACAACAAGAGAAGATATCTCAATGAGAAGCCCTCACCTCATAAGTACATAGTAGTCCCCGCTCAGCACAACTAAAGAAAAGTCCTTGCAGCAACGAAGACCCAGAGCAGCCAAAAGTAAAAATAACAGATAAATAATTTTTTAAGACCATATATCTAGGAGCCATTAGAGCTAGGACTAGAGTTCATGTGTCTCCCCATAGACTTGAATTTTTTTAACCTCTCTACAACCAGAGTTGACAAACGGTGGCCATAGGCCATATTTTGCCCACCATCACCTATTTTTGTAGGTTAAGTTTTATTCTAACAGCCACAACCATTCTTTGGCTCTATAATGGCAAAAAGCCCTACTGTGTCGCCTGCAGCTGGTCTTCAGGGCTGCCTGGCAGCTCCCTTCCTTCTGTTTATGTCTCTCCAGATCCCCCGTGTCTGGGTGAAGACCTAGGGGTGCCATGAGGACTTCTACCAGCACATCTCTCCCCTGTCACCCTGTGAGGAGTCAGATGTTCTTCCCTTTGATTCACTCTTCGTGCTTTCTAGAAACGCTTCTTGTATAACTGGTTTAAGATGTTGTATAACTTGGGAATAATTCTATGTTAGCCAGGACCAGAGCTTTTGATCCACTGACTCCTCACTGGAAGGGGAACCCAGACAGAATGGTCTCAGGATGAGGAAGGCCTGTCATTCAGCTCCTTGGTGAGAGGCTCTGGGCCAAATGGAGATGCTGCGTGAGAGGAACAAAAATATAGCTATCACTCATGGGTTGAGGGCTGCTTCAGCACAAAGAGCAGACTCCACACAACTGCCAAGCACCCACCCCATCTTCCTCCTGCACCTGGCGCCACAGGCCCATGCACTTTCACTTTCAAAACATACAGATCTCCAAAGACATACAGATGGCCAGCAGGCACATGAAAAGATGCTCGGCACCGCTAATTATTAGAGAAATGAAAATCAAAACTAAATTGAGGTTATCACCTCATACCAGTCAGAATGCCACCACTTAATAAGTCTACAAATACCAAATGCTAGAGAAGTTCGGAAAGAAGGGAAACCTCTCATACCATTCAGTTCAGTTCAGTCGCTCAGTCGTGTCCGACTCTTTGCGACCCCATGAAACGCAGCACGCCAGGCCTCCCTGTCCATCACCAACTCCCGGAGTTCACTCAGACTCACGTCCATCGAGTCAGTGATGCCATCCAGCCATCTCATCCTCTATCGTCCCCTTCTCCTCCTGCCCCCAATCCCTCCCAGCATCAGAGTCTTTTCCAATGAGTCAACTCTTTGCATGAGGTGGCCAAAGTACTGGAGTTTCAGCTTTATTAGTGGGAATATAAATTGGTGTAGCCACTATGGAGAACAGTATGGGGGCCTTGCTTAAAAAAAAAAAAAAAACTAAAAATAGAACTACCATCTGATTCAGCAGTCTCACTCCTGGGCATATACCAGAGAAAACCATAATTCAAAATGACACATGTACCCCAAGGTTCATAGCAGCACTGTTCACAATAGTCAAGACATGGGAACAGCCTAAATGTCCATCAGCAGATCAATGGATAAAGAATATGTGAGATTTATATATATATATATATATAAATATATATATATAATGGAGTATTTCTCAGCCATGCTGCTGCTGCTGCTGCTAAGTCACTTCAGTCGTGTCTGACTCTGTGTGACCCCATAGACGGCAGCCCACCAGGCTCCCCCATCCCTGGGATTCTCCAGGCAAGAACACTGGAGTTGGTTGCCATTTCCTTCTCCAATGCAGGAAAGTGAAAAGTGAAAGTGAAGTCGCTCAGTTGTGCCCGACTCTTAGCGACCCCATGGACTGCAGCCTTCCAGGCTCCTCCATCCATGGGATTTTCCAGGCAAGAGTACTGGAGTGGGGTGCCACTGCCTTCTCCATTCTCAGACATAAAAAGAATGAAATAACGCCATTTGCGGCAACATGGATGGACCCAGATATCTTAAGAGAATGAAGTCAGACAGAGAAAGATAAATATCATATCACTTATACATAGAATCTAAAAAAAAAAATGATACAAATGAACTTATTTACAAAACAGAAATAGACTCACACACATAGAACAATATTATGATTACCAAAGGGGATAGTGGGGGGCAGGGGGTGGTGATAAATGAAGAATTTGGGATTAACATATACACACCACTATATATGAGCTTCCCAGGTGGCACTAGTGGTAAAGAACCTGCCTGCCAATGCAGGAGACATAAAAGATATGGGTTCAATCCCTGGGTCAGGAAGATCCCTTACAGGAGGGCATGGCTACTCACTCCAGTATTCTTGCCTAGGGAATCCCATGGAGAGAGGCGCCTGGAAGGCCTGGAGGGCTACAGTCTACAGGATCGAAAGAGTCGGACATGACCAAAGTGACTTAGCACATACAAGAATTCTGAAGGCCTTGAGCACTTAAGTTGCTATTTTTCAAACAGATGGAAAAACAACCACACTTCATATCAGAATGAGATTAACATATACACACACTACAGTGTGTAAAAGATGTAAACAGCAAAGACCTACTATAAAGCACAGGGAACTGTACTCAATATTGTGTAATAACCTACAATGGAAAAGAAGCTGGAAAAGTGTGTGTGTGTATACATACAATCACTTTGCTGTTTACTTGAAGCTAGCAACACTATAAATTAACTATACTTCAGTTTTTTTAAAAAAGACACAGAGATAGGCAATGGTTGTTTGCCTTTTCTCTACATGGACTATGGAGACCTCTGAAGATATCCTTCTTTAGGTGAAACTGCCCTGAGTCTTTCAATGATGCCTGGGCTCCTGTAGAAAATCATCCGACCTCACTGGCAAGATAAGCCTGGCCTGGGCACCCTTCCAGCCCCATTCCTGGCCCTTTTCCTGCTCACACCCTTTAGTGCAGCCATCTCAGGATATTTTGGTTTCCCCTTTGTGGTCCCGTCCGCTGTTCTTGCTGGAAACGTCCTTCCTTCTGCAGCATCCAGCTGGCCCTCTGCACACGTTTCCTCATGCCCTCTGCCAGCCTGTTTGTTTTAGGGCCACTTGGATGCCCTTACCCTACTGGGCAGAGTCTATCCTGCTCTTTCCCGCTGCACAATAAGCATTTCCCTTCCTGGCTGACTTTTCCCTTGGACTGTATCTCCTTACAACAGCAGGGACTGGCACTAATCCTGTATCCAGTACCCACTGAGTGGCATCTAGTGTAGGTAGGAGCCAGACAGCCCAGTATTTCAGCTTTCTGTTTAGTGAAACAGGCACATACACACACACACACACAAACACACACCCGTTTTGTGCGTTCGGTCTTATTCTTATGGCACAATATTACTTCCATGCATAAGCAGGGCAGAAAAATTACCATAATATAGACTGTAATTAAAAAAAAATGTTGTTTGGCTCTCTGAATCATTAGAGGATTCCCTCTGATGTCTAGTGGCTCAGGCTTCCTGCTCATTTAAAAGTATGCTCTGGAAAGAGCTGAGAGCGTGACTGAGGCCTATCCACAGCAGCTCCCCTGCAGTGAGACACAGCTGGGCTATTTTTCTAAAGAACATCCACTCTCAGAATGGGTCTCAGTTTCAGTTCAGTTCAGTTCAGTCGCTCAGTCGTGTCTGACTCTTTGTGACTCCATGAATCGCAGCATGCCAGGCCTCCCTGTCCATCACCAACTCCCGGAGTTTACTCAAACTCATGTCCATTGAGTCGGTGATGCCATCCAGCCATCTCATCCTCTGTCGTCCCCTTCTCCTCCTGCCCCCAATCCCTCCCAGCATGAGTCTTTTCCAATGAGTCAACTCTTCACATGAGGTGGCCAAAGTACTGGAGTTTCAGCTTTAGCATCAGTCCTTCCAATGAACACCCAGGACTGATCTCCTATAGAATGGACTGGTTGGATCTCCTTGCAGTCTAAGGGACTCGCAAGAGTCTTCTCCAACACCACAGTTCAAAAGCATCAATTCTTTGGTGCTCAGCTTTCTTCACAGTCCAACTTTCATATCCATACATGACTACTGGAAAAACCATAGCCTTGACTAAACGGACCTTTGTTGGCAAAGTAATGTCTGTTCTTTTGAATATGCTATCTAGGTTGGTCCTAACTTTCCTTCCAAGGAGCAAGCATCTTTTAATTTCATGGCTGCAATCACCATCTGCAGTGATTTTGGAGCCCAGAAAAATAAAGTCTGACACTGTTTCCACTGTTTCTCCATCTATTTCCCATGAAGTGATGGGACCAGACCCCATGATCTTCATTTTCTGAATGTTGAGCTTTAAGCCAACTTTTTCACTCTCCTCTTTCACTTTCATCAAGAGGCTTTTTAGTTCCTCTTCACTTTCTGCCATAAGGGTGGTGTCATCTTCATATCTGAGGTTATTGATATTTCTCCCAGCAATCTTGATTCCAGCTTGTGCTTCTTCCATTGCAGCGTTTCTCATGATGTACTCTGCATAGAAGTTAAATAAGCAGGGTGACAATATACATCCTTGACATACTCCTTTTCCTATTTGGAACCAGTCTGTTGTTCCATGTCCAGTTCTAAATGTTGCTTCCTGGGTCTTAGTTTAGGTTCCCCCAAAGGAGACCCAGGGACAAGGAGCTGAGTACAGTAAATGAATTTCAAGGTAATCAGAGGAACATTCAAAAAGTTAAGATCATGGCATCCAGTTTCATCACTCCATGGCAAATAGATGGGGGAAAAGTAGAAGCAGTGACAGATCTTATTTTCTTGGGCTCCAAAAGCACTGCAGATGGTGACTATAGTAACAAAATTAAAAGACACTTGCTTCTTGGAAGAAACACTATAACAAATTTAGACAATGTATTAAAAAGCAGAGACATCACTTAGCAAAGGTCCATTTAGTCAAAGCTATGGTTTTTCCAGTAGTCATGTATGGATGTGAAAGTTGGACCATAAAGAAGGCTGAGCACTGAAGAATTGATGCTTTGAACTGTGGAGCTGGAGAAGACTCTTGAGAGTCCTTTAGACAGCAAGGAGATCAAACCAGTTAACTGAAAGGAAATCAACCCTGAATATTCATTGGAAGGACTGATGCTGAAGCTGAAGCTCTAATACTTTGGCCACCTGATGCAAAGAGCTGACTCATTGGAAAAGACCCTGATGCTGGGAAAGACTGAGGGCAGGAGGAGAAGGGAAGTAACAGAGGATGAGATGGTTGGATTGCATCACTGACTCAGTGGACATGAGTTTGAGCAAACTCCAGCAGACAGTGAGGGGCAAGGAAGCCTGGTGTGCTGCAGTTCATGGGGTCACAGTTGGACAAGACTGAGCGACTGAGCAACAAAGCAGAGAAGTGAGACAGGAGAAGAAGGTCATCCACGGTGAGCAAACTCAGTGTTCTGAGAAACTTGAGTCCCCATGGGTCCTGCAGCTCAGGGTTGTCTACCCAGTGAAAGAGCCAGGCAACTGGGCTCTTTATCCACCAACTGCAAGGACATGGGTTCCCGCATTTCTGGCTGGGATGTGCAGGCTGAGAAGCACATTCTCCCCGAGAGAGTTGCAGGCATTTGCAGGAACCCATCTTCATGCGCAAAAGTGACGTTGGGAGATAGCAGGGTCTGCCAGGGTTTGCCTGGGGCTCTGTAGGTCTTCTCCTAGGCTATCCTGGGCTGAGTGTTCCCCTCTCCAACCTGAGGTTAGCAGACCAGCTGCCATTCTGGGATCTGAGTGAGGGAAGGGACTGGGGTCTGAGTATTTCCTGTTAGCTTTCACTTGGCCATCCTCTTTTCAGTATGGGAACTCCTTGACTGCGCCCTTGCTCCAGAGTCCCCCTTGGTTCACATTCTCTAGAGCAATGCTATGCAACAGAAACATACTGGGAACCATGGAAATCACCTTAAATTTTCTCTCAGCATATAAAAAAAAAGTGTTTTAAAAAGAGGAAAATGAATTTAATCATATGTTTTCTTATGTAACCCAACATATCAAAAGCACTATTGTTTCAGTTGAGCTATTCCAAATCCTGAAAGATGATGCTGTGAAAGTGCTGCACTCAATATGCCAGCACATTTGGAAAACTCAGCAGTGGCCACAGGACTGGAAAAAGTCAGTTTTCATTCCAATCCCAAAGAAAGGCAATGCCAAAGAATGCTCAAACTACCGCACAATTGCACTCATCTCACATGCTAGTAAAGTAATGCTTAAAATTCTCCAAGCCAGGCTTCAGCAATATGTGAACCATGAACTTCCTGATGTTCAAGGTGGTTTTAGAAAAGGCAGAGGAACCAGAGATCAAATTGCCAACATCTGCTGGATCATAGAAAAAGCAAGAGAGTTCCAGAAAAGCATCCATTTCTGCTTTATAGACTATGCCAAAGCCTTTGACTGTGTGGATCACAATAAACCATGGAAAATTCTGAAAGAGATGGGAATACCAGACCACCTGATCTGCCTCTTGAGAAATTTGTATGCAGGTCAGGAAGCAACAGTTAGAACTGGACATGGAACAACAGACTGGTTCCAAATAGGAAAAGGAGTACGTCAAGGCTGTATATTGTCACCCTGCTTATTTAACTTATATGCAGAGTACATCATGAGAAATGCTGCGCTGGAAGAAACACAAGCTGGAATCAAGATTGCCAGGAGAAATATCAATAACCTCAGATATGCAGATGACACCACCCTTATGGCAGAAAGTGAAGAGGAACTAAAAAGCCTCTTGATGAAAGTGAAAGTGGAGAGTGAAAAAGTTGGTTTAAAGCTCAACATGCAGAAAACGAAGATCATGGCATCCAGTCCCACCACTTCATGGGAAATAGATGGGGAAACAGTGGAAACAGTGTCAGACTTTATTTTTCTGGGCTCCAAAATCACTGCAGATGGTGATTGCAGCCATGAAATTAAAAGACACTTACTCCTTGGAAGGAAAGTTAGGACCAACCTAGATAGCATATTGAAAAGCAGAGACATTACTTTGCCAACAAAGGTTCGTCTAGTCAAGGCTATGCTTTTTCCTGTGGTCATGTATGGATGTGAGAGTTGGACTGTGAAGAAGGCTGAGCGCCGAAGAATTGATGCTTTTGAACTGTGGTGTTGGAGAAGACTCTTGAGAGTCCCTTGGACTGCAAGGAGATCCAACCAGTCCATTCTGAAGGAGATCAGCCCTGGGATTTCTTTGGAAGGAATGATGCTAAAGCTGAAACTCCAGTACTTTGGCCACCTCATGCCAAGAGTTGACTCATTGGAAAAGATTCTGATGCTGGGAGGGATTGGGGGCAGGAGGAGAAGGGGACGACAGAGGATGAGATGGCTGGATGGCATCACTGACTCGATGGACGTGAGTCTGGGTGAACTCCGGGAGTTGGTGATGGACAGGGAGGCCTGGCGTGCTGCAATTTATGGGGTCACAAAGAGTTGGACATGACTGAGCGACTGATCTGATCTGATCTGATTGTTTCAATGTGGAATCAACATATTTTTTTAAATATCAAGAGATTATTTCATATTCTTTTTTATTGTGCTAAGTCTTCAAATCCGGTGTATATTTCACACGTACAGCACACCTTGATTCAGAAGAGCCACATTTCAAGCGCTCAGAAAACCACAATGTGCTGAGTGGCCACTGTGTCTGGCCGCACAGCTCTTTAGACGAACCTTCAATCCTGTGCAAAGGTAGGGAAGCAACCCTCGCCTGTAGGACATTGAGAAGGGAGCTGGGGGTCTAATAGCTTCTCAAAAACATTTTCAACCTGTTTTCTTCCCCATTTTAGAGAGACCTGGTGTCACAGATTTCTGAGCATTTCTGGGACCTGTGGTGCAAAACGGAGGACTCCCTTTCCACCACAGTCCCCTTAGGATTTCACTTCTTTGAGTTGGCTACGTCAGTTCCCACTCATCTACTGGCTTTCCATCTTGCCTTCTTTCCTGTGGTTTCTTCTACTCTCTGTTCTGATGCACCTGTGCTTTGAAGTAAAGGTCACTGTTATTTGTAATGGAGTCTTTCAAGAAAACCAAGATAAATATATGTGTCCAGGCCACCACCTCTAACTAATACGTTTTCGATATTATTGGAAGTTTAGGTGTTGCTTTCTTTAAAAATAAAAAAATAATAAAAAAAAAAAACAACAACTTAGTCTATACATTTTTATTGTGTGTCTGGTATTTTTGGTTTAAACCACTTGACAACCCTATGTATGTAATAACTACTCCCTAAAGGAATGAATGGATGAATGAAGAAATATACATGAAATTAGCTTAATGTTCAGAGGTCATCCAATCCAGCTGAAACCAGTGCCATATAGTGAGACCCTCTGGGTCACCCTGTAGAGAGTCTGTTCCTCCTCCCATTCACTCTCCAGCTGTTACCTACATGGCTCTCATCTGCTGAGCTAAGAAATACCTGGCAGTTACAACATACCTACAGAAATAACTAAAAATGTGTAATGACACTTGGCAGCCCACCAAATGAAAGAGAAGCCCATGAGTCAGTGGTTTTCATCTCCTTTCAACCTTGCTGCCCACTCTCTGCTAGAGCTGACCACTTCCTTGCAATGTTTATGCTGTTTTTAGCTTTCTCAAATGAGGGGATTTCTCAACTCTGCCTTTCCTAAAATTTGCCCACATTTCTCCTTTTGAACATACTTAATTTTTCTTGGGGTTTTTCTAGAATCTTAAAAAAATAAAACCCAAGCCCCTCTAACAGAAAGTAACATTAGAAGCCAGTCTTTACTTGTAATCTATACGGGTTGGTGGCCTCAGGGCCCTTTTCTGGTTTAGTTGTATGTATTAATTCATCATCCTAGCATTCAAAACTAAGTGAAAAGTAATTTAAATGTGTATTAGAATCACTTATAAAAATGCCAGAGAGGGGTTCTGTTCATAATATTCTTAAATTCTTTCTTTTTGCATAAATGGAAGCTTTGGGGATCAAGGAATTTTCGGATTCAGAGACCTCCCATTGAGTTGGCTTCTTTTGTTGAAACAGAAGATAGTTCACTTACACACCACACACATGGTAAACAGTAATGAAAACAGGAAGTTGTAGAGGCAACTACAAGAGTATCAGTACACAGGAAATTTCCACAGAAAAGACAGGGAAGTAAACTCGGGGGCTGAAGTATCATTGAAGAAAATAATCTTGCTCTTAGAAAGATTATAATAAAACAACTGATAAATATGCAACTGAATTAAATTGGAAGTTCTTCAAAGCTCTTCCAAAATTTACAAGTTTCTGGTTTCAGCAAGATCTAGCACATGCTGCCTCTACCCCTACCCAGAGTCCCATATTTTATTTCCCCAGCACACATTTCCAGCTCTGCATATTTGGGTATATCAAAGAAAATGGGATATTTCCCTGCTAAAACTTTTGTATTAAATTAGTGTTTCCTGATGAAATATTTTTCTTATAAAAAATATCATATATGCATAGGTTTCTATAGTTTTCAAAACATTTCAGAATGTTTTACCTCAATTCATATTCACACCACTATCTCTACTTCATATGTGCAGAAAAAGGATTCCTACTGGGCATTTTACCTATCGATCATTTTGCTTCTTTATCACCCCATTTATACCAAGGGCTAGAGGTGGAACAGGATTCCCACCCCTGATAAAGTGCAGACTCAGGACTAGAGGCCAGGCCTCCTAACATCTAGCCTGGTGCCCTGTCTGCTGAAGCTCTTAATCACCCAGATTTTCAACTCTGTGCCCAGAGATGGTCTCCAAAATAAACTCGATCAGAAGCATAGAATCTGACAAGTCGACCTGGGGTTTGTCATAGTGATGATTGAGGGCTGTGAGGTTTCTGCACTTAATTCCAATGTGTGGGGGGATTGTGCCCATAACACCAAGCAATTTACAGACACCAGCTGGGTGTTCTACAATTCAATTCAATTCTGACACCATCTACCTAGAGACAGAATGAGATACCACAGGATAAGGGCTCAGTCCCACAAGACTATCCTCCTCTCAGATGCCAATCACAAGTCCAAGTTGCTACCTGTGCTTCTGAGCCACTGGTTCTCAACTGGAGGTCCCACCATCCCCTCCTTGGGTCTGATTCATTTGCTAGAAAGGCTGACAGGACTTAGGAAATCAATCTTATTTACTTATTAGATGCAAGTTTATAATAGAAGATATCAAAGGACACAAATCAACAACCAGAGAAGATGATACAGGGTGAGGTCGCAAACAGAGGAGCCTCTGTCCTTGCAGAGTCTGGGGTCTGGCACAGTGGCATATACAGGCACCTGGTTCAGCAACTGAGAAGCTCTCTGAACCTACTCCTTTCAGGTTTCTATGGAGGCTTCACTACACAGGCATCATAGATAAAATCATTGGTCATAGGTGACTGATTCAATCTCCAGCCCCTCTGCCCTCCTCAGAAATCAGGGGGTTGGACTGAAAGATCTAACCCTCGAGTCATAGTTGATTCCTCTTCTGCCAGTGCCCAGCCTTAGGTGCTTTCCAAAAATTAACATAAGCCCAGTTGTGGTGGAAAGGGATTTGTTTTAACAGATTTCAGGAATTGAGAACAAGAGACCAATATAAAAGTAACGGTCCCTTTACTCTTGTTGCTTGGGAAATTACAAGGATTCGGGCAGCTGTGAGCCAGGAACCATGGATGAAGACCAAATATATATGAGAAAAATATTTTGGTCATCAGAATCACCAAATACACACACACACACACACACACGCACACGCACACATCACAATATTGCAGGCTAAGAAAGACAGTTTCTCGTCTTCTTCTTCCTCTTCTTTCCCCCTTTCCCACTAGAACAATGCAGCCCTAAAACCAATTAGTGAGGCGGAGAAGGTTGAGGACCAGTTCTAGAAGAGGTGGTGGTGGCCCAGAGCAGGGTGGCTAGCCAGAACTCAGTGAGTCATGATCCTTTGGGAGAGTGAGGCACAGGTTCTATCAGGGCCTAGGTAGCCAAGGGGGCCCTCGTGTAAGAGACGCCCATGCTGGGTATGGGATTCCCAGCACAGTGAAGACAGCACTGCCATGCAAAGATGGCTTAGCATAGATGTAGAGTCCAAACAGGGTGAGAAGGGTCAGTGGGGAGAGGGGAGGCGGATTTTTCCTCTACTCTTTTAGGTCCTTGTCTGAGAAACCTCTACTAAAGGACAGATTAACAAGAGAAAAATGGGGCTTCCCTGGTGGCTCAGTGGTAAACGATCTGTATGTAGGAGACATGAGTTTGATTCCTGGTCTAGGAAGATCCACGTACTCCAGAACAACTAAGTCCCTGTGCCACAACTATTGAGCCTGCGCTCCACAGCCTGGGAGTCATAACTACTAGGCCCACATGCCACGAGTACTGAAGCCCGTGCACCCTAGAGCCTGTGCTCTGTCACAAGAGAAGCCACGACAAGGAGAAGCCCAAGCAGTGCAACTAGAGGGCAGCCCCTGCTCACTGCAACTAGAGAAAAGCCCATGCAGCAACAAAGACCCAGTACAGCCAAAATAAATAAAATTTAAAAAATGAAATAAAATTTAGTCCAAAAGACTGTGTACTATAATGGTATAGTTGGCCAATATAAACCACAAGTCCTTAGATTTACATGGCATCTTTTTGAGCATTGCTGCTGCAACAAGAAGCCCATGCAGCAATGAAGATCCAGCACAGCCAAAGTAAATAAATAAAATTATTTTAAAAAATTCATAGGAGACATTAACAGGAGAAATCACATAAAAGTTTAATAACATGTACACATGGGAGAGAGCCAGAAGAACTGAGTAACTCACCAAAATGGCTGAAACCCTCACCTTAAATACCATTTTCAGCTAAGGACAAAAGAGGATGTTGAGGGTTTGGAATTTCAGCGGGAAGGAAGGTAATGCACAGGAAGATGGAAAAGCAAGTGTCTGGTAAACAAATGTTTTATGGGTCTTGCAGAGACCATGAGACACAGTGAGGAATTTTAACAGACTTCACTTGGACCCTCCCTGCATGACACACACAGTTCATACCATAGTTAGCTATGGCGCTAGTTCCTTTCCTGGAATAGGTTCTCTACCTACTTTCTTTTAGGCAACTAAGGGAAAGGGCAAAGTTTCTTTCTGAGTCTTTTGGGCCTTGATTTGTTTTCAGTTCCAAATAATCTACATAGCAGAGAGACACTCTGAGATGGCAATTTTTGTTCCCCTATAATTAATAAATATACAAATATAGGTGAAAATGTATATAAATATATATATAATATTTTATTTATTTATTTTTATATTTATGTGTGTGTATGTAAGTCATTCAGTCATGTCCAATTCCTTGCAACTCCATGAACTATAGCCCACCAGGCTCCTCTGTCCATGGAATTCTCCAGGCAAGAATACTGGAGTGGGTTGCCATTCCCTTCTCCAGGGGATCTTCTCAACCCAGGGATTGACCCAGGTCTCCCATACTGCAGGCAGATTCTTGACTGTCCGAACCATCAAGGAAGCCCATTTTCAGAGAAAGTTATGAAATACATGTACATAAAAATTTATATAGGTATATACATATACCCTGCTAAGATAGCCTTTAAAAGCAATCAACACAGTCTAGATCTTACACTCTTGAAATCATCCTCTACTTCCTGAGAAAATGGCTGATTGCAAGACTGAGGAAAGGAATTTAGAGGATGAACTTTGAACCAGAAAGCAAGGAAATAATAGGGACATATCAAAAGAACACAGATGCTAGCTTCAACATGGAGATATATCATCATTATAATGGATGATAACTTCTTGAATAAAATAGAAAACCATGAGACCTAAGCAATATAAATAGACAGATACACTGAAAGTTTAATGAAGAATGGGATATTTACACAGAAATTTCCTGACAAAATATATATTAATGACAGCAGGAAAAGAGTAACTTCCTAGTGGAAATGGAGGCAGACACTACCTTAATCAAGTGATCAAAATTAATATCATTGGTAACAGAGAAAACTGAAGTTGTATACTCCTGATTGGATGCAATGAGAATAAAGCAGCACTTGAGAAATTCCTGTCAAAGATGCATAAACTAAATTTTGTATCAGAAGGACCCAGATTGAGTGATGTCTATAAAACAATGGGCCTAGATACATGCACCTAAATGTCCATCAACAGACAAATGGATAAAGAACTTGTGGTACATATACACAATGGAATATTACTCAACCATAAAAAAGAATGAAATAAGGCCATTTGCAGCAACATGGATGGACCTTCTTAGATTATCTTACTAAGGGAAGAAAGCTAGAGACAGAAAGACATATACATGATATCACTTTAGGCAGAATCTAAAAAAATGATACAAATGAATTTATTTTCAAAACACAAATAGACTCATAGACATAGAAAACAAACTTATAATTATCAAAGGGGAAAGGAAGGAGAGAGGGTTAAATTAGGAGTCTGGGATTAACAGATACACTCTACTATATATAAAATGGATAAACAACAAAATAATGAGGACCTACTAGATAGCACAGGGAGCTATATTCAATATCTTGTAAAAATCTATTGGAAAAGAATCTGGAAAAGAATATATATAATATATACTATACAAGAATATATATATTATACAAGAATATAATAATATAATTATAAAAGAATATATATATATATATATATATATAAAAGACTGAATCACTTTGCTATATACCTGAAACTAACACAACATTTTAAATCAACTCTACTTCAATTTTTTTTAAATGGGTCTTGAGAAGGTGAAAGAGACTGATAACTAAATGCAACAAAGGGTTCTGAAGTGGATTCTTTTGCTATAATGTACTCAAGAAGATAAACACTTCAGTGGGGTCTGGAGTTGTAATGTAACAATGTTGATCTGCAGCTCTTAATGAACGTATTTGCACTTTTGTAAAAGGATGTCTTTGTTTTTAAGAAATACCTGCTGACACAATGGGGAAGGAGAAGGATACTGTACCACATAGTCAACTTAGCATCTTATGGTTCAAGGGAAAAAAAATTCTTTGTATAGTTCTTGCAGTTTCTGTGAGTTTGAGATTGTTTAAAATAAAATGCATTTGAAACCAAAATTAGTTGTCAGTGTTAGTAAGAACAACAGCAACAGAAGAAAAGACTATATAACATCCAGAGATGCAAGACTATGATGACAGGAAAATGTTAAACTGTAAGATTCCCACGTGGATGCCTTTCCCGGCAAACAGAATGCCCTTTCCAATAAGTTACCCACTCAGGTGGAACAAGGTAAAGTTACGCCCATTCCAAACAAAACAATCCAGAAGCTTTTCTTTTTCCATAACCACAGACAAGCCCCAGAGAGACTATACAAAAGCAAGTTCCAGGAAAAACAAAAGGTCACATTCCCCCTCCCAATATTACCAACAAGGTGATGTGACTTAATTGTTTTTATAAATTCCACATTTTAATTGGTAAAATTAATCTTCTCCTTTAATTCAAAGAAAAATGGCATCCCAATGAAAAGGTCATTTGAAGCAGGACAAAGTTTCTTCCAGCACAGTTTTAGAAAATAGAGAAAAATACAAACTACACCACAGACACAATGACTAGTATGCACTTCATATGCTCCTTTGAATCTTTTTATGTGCCATCTTCCAACAGCTGTAACCCTAGCATACAATTGTTTTCTGAATGTAGAACAGAGATTACGCACAGCCTTTGAAGCTGACTGACCGAGTTCTAGACCTGGCCCCTGGCACTCAGTCTGACTCTGTGTTATTTTCTAAACTGCTATAAGCCCCAGTTTCCTTCTGTATCAAACAGGGTTAATATTCTCCCTTATCTTAGGATTTACGAGAGGAGTAAAGATAACAAATGTAAAGCAGTTTGGTATATTGCACATTTCATGTATTTGGTAAATAACATCAAATTATAAGTACTTTTTGATTTTTAAAATCATCATCATTACAATTATTATTGGCTGATATTAAACAGATACTCACCTTACCTGCTGCTGCTAAGTCGCTTCAGTCGTGTCCGACTCTGTGTGACCCCGTAGACGGCAGTCCACCAGGCTCCCTGTCCCTGGGATTCTCCAGGCAAGAACACTGGAGTGGGTTGCCATTTCCTTCTCCAATGCATGAAAGTGAAAAGTGAAAGTGAAGTCGCTCAGTCGTGTCCAACTCTTAGCGACCCCTACCTCCCGAGAAATCTGTATGCAGGTCAAGAAGCAGACATGAAACACCTGACTGGTTCAAAATTGGGGAAGGAGTATGACAAGGCTGTATACTGTCACCCTGCTTATTTAACTTATACACAGAGCACATCATGCAAAATGCTGGGCTGGATGAAGCACAAGCTGGAATCAAGACTGCTGGGGAAAATAGCAATAACCTCAGACATGCAGATGATACCACTCTAATGGTCAAAGTGAAGAAGAACTAAAGAGCCTCTTGATGAGGGTGAAAGAGGAGAGTGAAAAAGCTGGCTTAAAACTCAACATTAAAGAAACTAAGATCATGGCATAGTCCCATAACTTCATGGCAAAGAGAAGAGGAAAAAGTGGAAGCAGTGACAGATTTTCTTTTCTTGGGCTCCAAAATCACAGCATACAGTGACTGAAGCCATCAGGTTAAAAGACTTGCTCCCTGGAAGGAAAGCTATGACAAACCTAGACAGCATATTGAAAAGCAGAGACATCACTTTGCTGTCATAGGTCTGTATAGTCAAAGCTATAGTTTTTCCAGTAGTTACGTATGGATGTGAGAATTGGACTATAAAGAAGGCTGAGTGCTGAAGAACTTAGGCTTTTGAATTGTGGCATTAATATCTTTTAAATAAAATATTAATAAATACTTTTAATAAAAATATTAATATCTTTTTCAGGGGTTGGTGTGGCAGAGTCCATTAGCTGTCCTGCAAAATAAGTTTTCTTTGCTTCCTGAGCACACAGCTGGATATTTCCCCACACCCCTGCAGTTAGACATGTTCTGTAACTGAGTTCTAGCAAGTAGAATGTGAGTGGAAGCTGTGTGTGCCACTGGCGCTCCCTGAGACTGCAGTACACCATCTCGACAGTGTAGTTTGAGACATACTATTTTGAAAATGACAAAGCCAACATTTGATGAAGTCCTACAAGTCTGCAGAGACCTTCCTCTGACGACCAGAAACCCCATTCTGGACTGTAAATGAACGAGAAGTGAAATTTTACTGTGTTTAAGTTATTACCCATTCTTGTTGACCTTTGTTACAGGAGCCAGTGTTACCCTAATATGAATTGCTTGGGCACAGTTCCAAAAGAAAACACTGAAGGACTCTGAAACATTTTGAACCTCTCCTCTAAATTCTGGGAAAAGAAACAACAGAAAAGACAGTTCCTCTATGGCAGTCCAGAAACCATATGCTCTCTCTGGAGCAGGTTTCTGAAGTGGTTTACTTACAATGCTAAGCTGTGCTTAAGTGATTTTGAAACTTCTTTGAGCAATTTTCAAAAGGTTGGTGGAGAAGCGGTGAAGTGGTGGTATCACAGAACAAGGTCAGATCCTAACTCTGCCATTACTTGGGGTTTCAGCGTCCTAGCGCTATCTGCCTCACAGGACTGAGGTCAAGAAACAGGGAGGTCACGTACACACAGTGCATAATAAAGAGCCTGGTCTGGAGAATGGCATTGAATACACATGTGCTTGTCTCGTTTCACCCCTAAACGTCACAGTTTCTGAAGCATGTTTCAGCAGCAATCATCCCATGATGTATTCTCTTAACTATACCTTAAAAAAAGGGTTCATGGTCAAAAAATACTGCAACTGGTCAGAACTGTGACCAGCTGTTGCAGCGCTCCCATTAGTACTGGAAATTAGAGAAGACGTCCTGCAGTTAACTTCTTTCATTTTTCTTTGAACCAACTAACTATAAAGTCAGCTTTCCCATAACACAACTATTAGTACCCAGTTAACCCAGCTAATGTTCTGCAGGACAAACTGCAAGAAATGGGCACAGTGCTTGGCACATGGGGAATAATCACCAAATGTCTACCCAATGTGAAGTGACTGACAGAAGGAATAAGGGAGCTCCCTGCCTTCTTACCCTCCTCAGCGAAACGGCTGCAGGAGTCTATAGCATATGAGGTGCAAGCAACTTTTAGGGGCTGGGACAAGAAATATACGCAGATGTCTCACCACCATCAGAGGACAGCTGCCTAGACCACAGCGCAAGCACCAGGTGAGGATCAGAAAGGGCATCCTGACCAGAGCCTGGCGGGGGATTGAAACTTGCCACATGAATGTGTCCATTCATCCTGAGGCACAAGATGCTGAAAAATCAGGCCATGCACCAGTTGGGTTTTCTCTGCTCCCAAGTCTGAGCAAATGTAAGAAGATGAAAGGGGTTAAAGAAGTTTCCTCTGGGTTCCTCAGCAGGAACTGGCACCTGCCTGCCTTGAAACAACCATGGAACAGAGATCAGGTTTTCTGTACCCAACTGCGGATACTCAGACTACTAGAGCTCATCCCCAACAGGCAGCAAAAAAAAAAAAAATACAACCCATCTGAAGAGACCAGCAGTAAGAGACATGAAGATGGACACGAACAAGCAGAAGACATACATAGAGAAACAGCACTGCTATAGGAGGAAGATCATATCTTAAATACGAAAATAGTTTAAAGTGCTTAGATTCAAGTGTAGCACACAAAGCACTCTGGTCTCTAAGTGAAATAATTTCAGAACAAACAAAATCAGTAAACAAGCGGAAGGACATCGCTGAGGCCAAACCGGACAAAGCACAAGAACACATCCCCACCCAGGCCTTCACAATGTCCCCACCTTGCTACACGAACGCACTTCCTTTCTTCTGGTTTTTCTGGCTGAAACGTGGGTTCCTTAACTGAGGTCAGCCCTGCCACTTGTGGCTAGATTTCTCAGCTACACAGTGGTGTTGCTCTGGAACTTGGCTCCATCTTGCTGCTGCAGCATCAATTTTTTTCTCTTCCCTGCCTATGCTGTAATATTCCCCCGATTCATAAAAGAAAGATTCTCCATTCACTTCCTCATGTCACTGCCCCATTTCTCTGCTGTTCTTCCCACTAAAACTGCCCACTTTTCTACACAAATATTCCAAAGGGAATCTCAGAGGATCACAGTATGTCTTGTAGTTGGTTCTGTGAAGTGTGTTTGTGGGTGTCTTCAATAGCTGCTTTATTTGTTTGTTTTATTCATAGTTGTTAAATTTAAATTAGCAGAAGTTACCTACCAGGGTATGATTAGGTTTCAGTATTAAGAAATATAACAACCTTTTTATTTGAAGTGCCAATAATAGGAAAAATGCTTAATCCCTTATTCACTTCTCTCTTGAATCAACACCAGCCAAGCTTTCATCACCACCCCTGCAGCCAAACAGTTTTCATCAGCTTCACCAGCGACTTCCATCTCAGCAAATCCAACGGTCCCTTCTCCAATTCAACTTACTCCATCTCAGCTGCCCCTGACCAAACTCAGCATTCCCTCCTTCTGGAGGCGCTGCCTTCACTGGGCTTTAGGTCACCCATCTCTCTCAGTTCTCCTCACATCTCACAGACTGCCTTCTCTCAGCTTCCTTTGCTTTTTCGTTCTCATTTTCCAGCCTTAAATCTCTTCTTATCTATACAGCACTCATTCCTTAGGTAACCTCATTCAGTATCGTGAGTTTTTTTTTTTTTCAGTTTTATTGAGGTATAATCCACAACATTGTAAGATATTTAAAGTGTACATTGTGGTGATTTGACTGAATGTACACCCGTACATCGTGAAAAGATTCCCTCCCTTGAGTTAATTAACACACCTATCACTTCATGTATTTATTTTTCTGTGTGAGAACATTTAACTTCTGCTCTTAGCAAATCTCAGTTATACAATATGGCATTATCAGCTATGGCCACCATAGCACATAGTTCCTCAGACCTTATTCATCTTATAGCTAAAAGTTTCTACCCTTTTACCAACCTCTTCCTATTTCCTCTACCCCCAAGTCCCTGGAAACTACTTTGTACTTTCCGTTTCTTTAAGTCCAACTTTTTTTTTAGATTCCACATATAAGTGATACCATATAGCATTTGTCTTCACTGTCTGGCTTGCTTCACTTAGCACATGCCCTCTATGTTCATCTCTGTTGTTACAAACGACAAAACTTCCATCTTTTTAAATGCTGAATAATATTCCACTGTGTATGTGCTGTGTGTACGTATATATATATACATACATACAGTATCATGATTTTAAGTACTATCTATCTGCTAATAATTCCCAAATTTCTTATTACCAGCCAACACTTTTCCTTTGAATTTCAGCAGAGAGATCCAACTGCTTACTCAATATTCCAATTAGGATAGTTAAAAGAAATTTCACATTTACCATGTTAAAAGTAGAACCCTTAATTTTACTCTCAAACTATGTCTCCTGCAGTCATCTTAATATCAGTAAATGATTCAATTCATCCAATTTCTGAGGATAATGACCTTAGAGTTTTCCTATATTCCTTTTTCTCTTTACCACAGTCAATCTAATGGCAAATTCTCTTCATTCTATTTGTTGACTTACAATTCACCATTATCCCCATGACCCCAAAATGTTCACCATTCACCTAGGTTATTGTACTGATCATAGATTCTTAACTGGACAACTTACTTCAAAGTCTCATTTTCTTATAGTCTATGGATTTGTTAAAAATGTAATTCAGAGTTTTGAGGATTTTTTCATTCTTTCATTCAGTCCTAAATATCTCATTGCCATTGTATATTAAGGTCATAAAGTACATTTTCCAATTCCTGATGAAACATAAAGAACATATTCCTTTGGTGAACATCATTAACCATGATCAATGTGGACCTCATTGTTTGTTGATGTGATGTGATCATTACTGTTGCTAATGTGATCACTGATGAAAAAAGAAATCCAGAAAACACTAGAAAGTCATGGGTTCAAATATCTAACACAAGCATATAGCACACAATAGCCACAATAAAAAGGCAAATAACCCAATTAAAAATATACCACTTGAATAAACATTTCTCCAAAGACATACAAATAGTCAACATATGTATGAAGACATGTTCAACATCATTAGTCATTAAGGAAAGGCAGTATTGTGAGAAAAGACACATTTTAGCCAAATTTCAATGAAAGTCTTGAATTCTAAGGATAAGGAGAAGATTTTGCAAGCTTTCAGGT
The DNA here is from genome assembly GCF_032452875.1 of Bos javanicus. NCBI lineage: Eukaryota > Metazoa > Chordata > Mammalia > Artiodactyla > Bovidae > Bos > Bos javanicus. The sequence continues at coordinate 53,182,952 of NC_083875.1, read as the reverse complement.
AGAATGAACACATTACCTACACTCAGAAAATAATCAGAACAGGTATCACATTAGACCACAAAGCTGGAAGCCAGAAAACAGTAAAGTATTATTATATAGAACTGAGAGAAATTCCATACCCAGGCATTATCTCATCAGTCTGTGAGAGTGAAAGGAAATATATACGAGGAAGGACAGGCAAGCTTTCAGAGAGCACATCAGTATACCTCTGAGGTGCCCTGAGGAAAATACTCAGAAAAAGACTAAACAAACATCAAATAAACCAGAATATAAATCTCAATATGGGAAAAGATATTAATAAAAAAAGAAGAGTAACTGGTAAGCAATGCGTTTTTATACATGTATGTATACACATATATCAAATAGATAGAAAGACTCAAAGACTCTACTCTTTGAGTAGAGATAGGTAAGTTCAAATGAGGGCTCTTGAAAGATTTAAAAGATTCATAAGAATAATTCAAATGACAACATAAAATTAAAGCACTAAATTATATCAGAAAAATCTAGGTACTTAAAGTTGGGTGGGAAAGAGAAGGGAAATACAAATGTTTAACAACTTACCAGGCAAGAATTTCTAACTGAATTTTATCTAATCCTTAAAGTAAATATTAATTTTATTTAAACTACTCTGAGCCATAGAAAAGGATACAAAGACTCCAATTCATTTTATAAAGTCAAAATAAACTTAAAGCTGATAAAGATAAAACTAAAAATTAAAGAAAACTTCAAGTATAGATTTGCAAAATCTAAATAAAACATTAACAGGTAGAATAAGTCATATACCAAAAAACAAACAAAAACCAGATCATGACTTCTTCCACGAAGTCAAGGGTGGTTCAGTAACAGGAAGTTTAAACACAATCTACTATATCAGTCTTTTGAAGGCGGAAAACCATATGATCATATTTTTAGATGTTTAAAATGTATTTAGTAAAGTGGCAGCCATTCCCATGAGTAAAATAAGAATTAAAGAAATTAGTTAATATGCAAAGGTTATTTATCAAACTGATGACAGATAATATCCTAATGTGCAAAATGCTAAAACCATTTCAATTAAACAGAAACTACATAGGGATGCTCACCATCATCATTATGACTAAAAACTGCCTTGGAAGAGACCCCAAACTTATTAACACAACAAAATTAAATATAAAATTATATAAATTACATAAAGAAGGAAGGCTTAAATGCAAACTTAAAACAAACAAAAAAAAAATACTACAAGAAAACGTAGGGCATATACCATGTAAAGATGAGCAATATCTTAACTGGGACTGGAATCCCAAAACATATTTTTAAAGACTCAGACATACTTAAACATAAATAAATGAAAAACTCAAATCTCGAAAATGTGCCAAGTAAAAACCAACTGACAAAAAATACAGTTCAAAGAAATGAGTGATGCCAACGCCAGGTATTAGGGTTTCTACCATACAAAGAGCTCTTGCAAATGGGCAGGAATGAGACAAATAACCCATTAAAACCAGAGTGCACTGCTTGGCCGTCAGTGGCTCCATTTTTCCATCTTCGTATCTCTAAGAGAGGTTGGTTCATCCTTGGGCAGAATTTTCAGAGCTCTAAAATACTATTATTTTTATAATTTCATAGCTGTCAGAACCAAGTGAATGATGACTTTGCTGGTGACTAATATGAAAATGGTTATCTGTTCTTGCCAGTAAGAGAATCAAATATTTTTTCACTTCTGTCTGACGCTGTTTAAACTGAAAGAAGAATGTCCTTATTCATTTGGTTTCTTTCTCTTTCTCTCTGCTAGAGATCACCTAAAAGTTTCCATGATGAGCTAAGTTTGGGGGTTGTTTTTAATGAACCTAATGTTATTTTGCTTTGCAGAGTGATTCTCCCCACTGAATTTTAGATTTTAAGGTTGGGTATTTTGTTTGCTGCAATATGTCAACTTTTCCCCTCTTCTTTTATTCAGTAAGCTTATGCTAAACTTGAAAAGAAAGAAAATAATGACCCAAAGTTGGCAAAATGTGAGGAAAATAGAACCTCAGCTTGTGCCTAAGACTGTAGACTCACTTACTTGTTACACCCAAAAAAGAACTTTCTATTTTGAGTCAAACTCTCTCTCCTTCCAAAACATAAATCCAGACTGAAGACATCATGTGTTCATCATGTATTGCAGGCAAATCTCTATTGAAATCACGTCTAGAATCTATAGACATTCTAGATGACATTTGTGGTGACAAGGGTCAGAAAAAGACACAAATATTCTTCAGGGAAACAATATGATGGGAGGAAATATGGAGTTCTATGTAGTGCAGAACATCAGCCCTAAAAAAAAAAAAAGAACATCAGCCCTAGAGTCATACATGCCTCAGTCTGAGTTCTTACTGTTTCATACTAAGCCTCCATTTCCTTATCTGTAAAACTGGAAGGAAAAGAGTATCTGGTGCTCAAGGTTGTTTTAGAAATTAAATTGCACAATTAAGGTAAAAGCCTGGCATACAGTAAGACATCAAATGTTCATCATTATTATTTTGTGTTTAGGTACAGCCCCTGAGCCCTACATTAGGAGGATGGCTGTATGTCCATCTCTCTTCTGGGAGGCACTGGCCTCTGCTAGACAAGGTGGAGGCCAAGGAGCAGAGGTTTTCCAATTCTGCTCCTCACAGCCTTGAAACTCCGGAGGGCCTTTGAGGGTTGTGGAGGCATGCGCAAGAGGCTGTGATAATGTGTGAAACTCCTACCCTAGCTTTGTTTTGTTTTTCTGTTTTATGTAAAAGGAACCTACCTAACATTTCACCTCAAAAACCACTGGTGCTCATAATCTGCAAGGCAATTACAATTCTGTTAGTCAACGGGTTATTCCTCCTTTTAAACGACTTTTCCCGACTTTTTAGTAATCCCTGTCTTCGTTATCCATCTGTAGCTATCTGATCCCTCCTGAGAGAAAGAAAACATTCGAGAAGCCCCATGTGTTTCAGTCTGGGTTGCTTTGATGTATTATGCCTTCTGAAAGGTGCCTGCATTTTCAAAGTCTAAACAAGAAGAGAACAAAAAAAAGATTGCTTTTCTGTTCACAGAAATTCTGGCACTGCAAGGAAGACACTTATGGGGGGAGGCAGATTTTGTAGACTTACTAAAATGCCAGCTCTAACCACTGCCTTAATGAAATAATAATGATGGGCATTTGTGAGGAGAGTCGGGTTTACACAACAATCTCAGCTCCACTCTCTCAGCTGATGAACAACAGCTTCCTGTGATGTGCTACTTTTTTTTCCCATTTGCCTTTCCAAGATGAGGACATAGAGGCTCTGGGTGGCTCAGTGACTGGTCTCAGTTGGCAGAGTCAGACCCTGACTCTGAGTCTTGGGCTGCTCCCCGGGCTTCTCTGACACCTCCGCCCATCAGGGCAGCCAGGCCCACCAATTACCCACAAGGCCCAGACTCTCCAACAATGCCTGTGCAGAATTGGCACAAGCCTGCCAGCTGGTTTTTCTGATGCTTTCTCCATGGGAGTAAAGGAATGGCTGAAGTAGGTCTGTCAGCTCTCAATGAGCTCTTTGTGAAATAAATTCCAGAGTTTTTATGAACGATGATGGCAATGGAGGCCACTTTTCCCCCAAGTAGTCAGAAAGTTGATGCTTCAGCCGTGCTTGGCATCCCTCCAGAAAACTTTTGGCCATATGCACTGCAAGTTGCAGACTCCTGGATGAGTGAACTCAAGAGACTGGATAAAAAGAGACATAAAAAGCTGAGGGCAAACCAAGAAGTCCTCATTTTTAATGGGCAAAATTTTCTTTCTCTGTCAAAATCCCTGGTGACACAACTTTCTAAATTTCAAAAATGTAAGCATGAAAGGCATCAAATCAGTAGAGGAAAAGACTATCTTTTTTCTATCATATTTACACAGAGCACAGTTGTCTGATTTGTATTTATACATTCATATCAGGAATGGCTGATATGAAGGCAGATGTGTAGTAAGATCTTGATACATATTTATTGAATGGCTGAATGAATGAATATGTCCTTTAATTTGGGGCTAAGAAATTATGATAGCAGAAATAATATAACCTCCTCTGATTATCTTTCATTATGACTACTCCTTGGAAATGCCAGCAAATAGCTCTGAAGTCATTTTTTACTGTATTCAGGAAGACTGTCACCTTGATAGAGTCTTAGCAGCATCTCTGGGTTGGGAGAATCAAGTTAAAGTACTGAATATTTATGAGGTGTTGAGGTCCGACTGAAGGCAGGTCTTTCAATGCAGGATTGTGATATAATAGTTTAGGACTGGGAGACACAGCAATGTGAGGGTTTTGCAATACATTTTGAAGAGTCTTAGAAAACCAGCATATGATGCTATTCAATGAAAAGTTCAGCAGTTGAATGTTCACTCAATTGAGTCTTTCCAAAGCTATTTGCAACTTTTATTATCTTGAGCTATTATCTTGAGCAAGAATTTCCTGGAATAGAAAAGTCATGGTGATGAAGACAGTGGAATTGCAAGGTCACGTTAATGAAGATAGCAGAATTTTACAGTCACGGTCATCTAGATCAAACCTGGTCTGTGACCTGTTTTTGAAAATAACATTTTATTGGAATACAGCCATGTTCATTCCTTTAAGTACTGCCTCTGGCTGTTTTCACACTACAAACACAGTTCAAATACTGTGATGCAGATTGTATGGCCATCAAGTCTGGAATAGTTACTGTTTGGCTCTTTACGGGAAAAGTCTGCAACCCCTGATACAGACAGTAAGCTGTGTGGAAATAGATGGCTTCATTTCTCATTGCATCTATTCATTCATCTAGTATTCATTAAGCACCTACTGTGTGCATGCTGCCTTCATAGTGCTGGAAATACAGCACACAAAAGACAAATCTAGCTTTCATGGAAACAAATCTGTAAGTAATGTAAATGAGAGTGATAGTGCCCTAAAGGAAAACAAATATGCAAAGAAGACAGAGAGGTTACAGGGTTGGTAGACGGGATTGAAAGGGACTCTTTGTGATGTGGTAGTCAAGGAAGTCTTCACTTATGAGGTAACATGTGAGTAAGACTCTAAATGAAGTGGACTGACTATGTAAAGATATGGGATAGGGCTTCAGGGAGAGATTTCCACACAGAGGGTACAGAAATGAGAATATCTGGAGCTGGAACAAACTTGGTGTGTTCACAAGAGCAAGCAGACCAGTGCAGCTAGAGAGCCCAAGCAAAAGGCAGAATCAAGAGAGCTGAGATTGGAGAGGCAGTAAGGGCCAGAGGAAGCAGGAAAGCCTCATGGGAGGTGGCAGGGTTTGAATTTTATTCCCAATATGATAAGCTAATGGGGGGGGGTGGTTAAGCAAGGGAATGACCGAATATGATTTCTATCATAAAGACTTACTCTGGCTGCATGTAGAGAACCGACTGCAGAGGAATAGAGTGGAGGCAAGGATGCCACCATAGAGAGAAATCAAGCTTATGTAACAGAGCAGGGATTGGAGATGAACGCACAACAGTGTGATCTGGAAAGAATTTTAAAAACATAGCTAATTAGCCCTGCCAATGAGTTGCATGTGAGGTATAAGAGAAAGAGAGAGTTAGGAATGATTCTGAGGGTTTAGAACTGAGTGACCAGGTGAATGATGATGCCATGTACTGAGATGGTAGACGATGTGAAGGGAAGTGGGGATGAAATCAAATGTACTGTTTTATTCTTGTTAAACTTCACATGCCTATTAGACATCCAAATGAAGATGTCAAGTTGGCAGTTGGATATGAATATGTGCAAATGGATAAACTGGGCATAAGATCTAATTTAGGATTCATCAGCATGGAGGTGGCATTTAAAGACATGGAATGTGAGGAGATCACCTAGGAGATGACTACCAAAAAAAAAAAAAGTTTGATTAAATTCTAAAGCTATGGGTGAGCTGCTGGTGAGAGTTGATTAAGTGCATCTCTTCCCAGATCCTCATTCCGTAACATGATGCAAACAGCCTGAAATCAGCCATCATGGAGATATTTGCATCATGAAAATTGGCAAAAACCACACATCAAGGCTTTTTTTCCCCCATAGAGTCAGATATTAAACATTTACCAGCATATCACTAGGAGAAGGCAATGGCACCCCACTCCAGTACCCTTGCCTGGAAAATCCCATGGATGGAGGAGCCTGGTAGGCTGCAGTCCATGGGATCGCTGAGGGTCGGACACGACTGAGAGACTTCACTTTCACTTTTCACTTTCATGCATTGGAGAAGGAAATGGCAACCCACTCCAGTGTTCTTGCCTGGAGAATCCCAGGGACAGGGGAGCCTGGTGGGCTGCCATCTATGGGGTTGCACACAGTCAGACACAACTGAAGCGACTTAGCAGCAGCAACATATCAATATCTGGAAACCCTCACATTTAGAGGTCAAGAAAATCAAGAAGAAACAATACAAGAGATTGAGAAGGAATGGAGCATGAATTAGGTAGGAGGAAAACCAAAAGAGCATTTTTGCCCTTGTCCAAGATTATCACATAATACTATGTCTTGTCAAAAACTCAAGTAACTACTATATGGTCTTTTTCTCCTCTCCCTTTACAAAAGCTTTCAGTACTTAAGAGTTGCTAGAACATATCAATACAGAATACAAATCTTTTTGCTTAACTCTCCAATCTATTCTTCACCTCATAAATTTAACTCATCCTGTAAACCCTGATGCTCTCAAAGCTATTATATGAAAAAAAAATTTCCATGAATTTTAATGAGAAGAATTATGATGTATTCTAGCTCAAATAACCCAAGCAAGATACATAAGTGATTTCCAAATACAGAAAATAAACAATTGGAGATAACTTTAAATAACAGAGGATAAGTTGAAAGTAAATAAAGACTAACCATAAAACATAAACTAGTGAAAACGTAAACTAGTCATCAACAGAGGAAAACAGTCTTGAGAATGGATGGTGGGTGGTAGAAGAAGGTAAATGGGAAACATCCTTTGGGATGTATGTTTTGTGTTTTTTTACACTGTTTTCAACTTCTGTGGCTTATAGATATCTTACACTCAAATGCACTTAAGACTGTAACATGGAAAAACAATTTAGAGACTGCTTTGAAACATATGCTAATAATATATATGCATAACAGGCATGAAGAGTCTAAGAAGATGCTCCCCATTCATCCTTCTTGCCCATCTCACATATGCAAAGCAAAATATATGAGTTTGTTCACACATGGCACACAATAATGTTCTCTTAGTAGAAACTATTGTGTCAAGTGAATTGGTGAGCATGGCTTTGCCCAAAACCATAACATCAAATTAGTAGTTCTTACAGACTCTATAGCTACTGTGTTTGGGGGTGCCCCCTTGGGCTCTGACACTCTCTACTCTGCCACACTTTCTCTTCCACTTCACCTTTATGTTTTGCCTTAAGAAAGAAAAGCTCAGCCAATTTCAAGAAATCTGCACATTCTGCTCCATGGAATTCTAAACACAGAACTTGAGACTTCACTGGTGGTCCTGTTAAGACTCCAAGCTTCCATTGCAGGGGAACCAAGGTGCGATCCCTGGTCAGGGAACTAAGATCCCACATGCCACAAAGGACTAAAAAGTCGCCTGACTGGGTTCAGAAGTCTCAAACAGGAAGTAGACACCATGGTTCTTTGCCTTTCCCAATCCTATCAACAACACAAATAATATTATCTCTTCCAACAACAAGGATTACTGTTAGTAGTATTATATCTGCTTTAAAAAAAATATATATATATATATATTTAATTTTATCTTTATTTATTTGGCCACACCAGGACTTAGCTGCAGCATGTGGGATCTAGTTCCCTGACCAGGAATTGAACCTGGGCTACAATGGCACCCCACTCCAGTACTCTTGCCTGGAAAATCTCATGGATGGAGGAGCCTGGTAGGCCACAGTCCATGGGGTCGCTAAGAGTTGGACACGACTGAGCGACTTCCCTTTCACTTTTCACTTTCACGCATTGCAGAGGGAAATGGCAACCCACTCCAGTGTTCTTGCCTGGGACGGGGGAGCCTGGTGGGCTGCCGTCTATGAGGTCGCACAGAGTCGGACACGACTGAAGCGACTTAGCAGTAGCCGCAGCAGCACCTGCGTTGGGACTGTGGAGCCCTAGCTACTGGACCACCAGGGAAGTTCCCATCTTCTGCTTTGACAAAAGGGTAATTCAGGCCATCTGAGAGTTAACGTCTTCATTTGCTCTGTATGATTTGCCCTTGTCCTCCCAGCCACTAGTTCTCAGCAAGTGGGGAGAAGTGCTGACAAACAGCAGTTGCACAAGAAAAAGGAAATCTATATGTTCATGTCATTTCAAAAGTTTGTGTGATCTGTGGGTTCCCCTCAGTTTGGGGCTGAGTCTTTATATTTTCTTCTATCCACTCTCACCACCCAGCTTGTTTCCCTGTGCCACAATGCCCAATTTACTGTCTTCTCTACACTAGAAGACTCAGAGGTGGCAACACAAGGCTTTCCAGGACAGAATACCCAGAGGATACCCTAGACAAAATCAAAGTCAGAGTCGGCAGGTGCAAGCTACTGTCCACTGGCCTCAACAGCCTCACCCACTGGGAGAGGAGCCCATAGGAGGGAGCCTTCAGCACAAAACCCATCATGCTGGAAGGACATCCATTCCTACCCTGTGAGGATGCTACGGAATGTGGTGAAGACAGAGTAAGACAATAGACAGTAAGGTCTGAAACACCCACGTTTTAATCCTACCCTTTTCACTTTGATTATTACATTCTTTTGTTTATTCATTCACTCAGTAAATATTTGAGCACCTACTACATGCCAAGCATTGTTTTACATTTCAAAGATATAATGAACAAAAAAATTTCCCTGTTCTTGAGAAGGCTAAGATAAAGAATATACCTGATGTGTGATGTTGGTCAATTCACTTAAACTCTTTGAAGGATAAAAAATACTTACCTCACAGGTAAAGATTAAAGTGAAATAATAGGTGCTGGGGACATGGTAGCAGAAGATAAATTGTAGCTATTATTACTAGGTATATATTTCCTGGCCCCAATCCATTTCCCTGGTGCCCAAGTTCCTCCTTCAATGAAGCCAAATACTTCTTAAAATGCCTTTAACTCTAACAAGCAATAGTATTTCAGATTTAGTGTCTGTGGTCCTGTGATTTTAAAGGCATAAGTACTTACTGGAACTAGGCTGGAAGAATTCTCTAACGTCTGAACCCCAAGTACACTGAGGCCATGCTTCAAATCTCCCATCAGGGTAGAAAATCAACAGTGGAGTAGAGGAAATTGGAAAGGAGTTTAAATTGTCTGGGGTGAAGATTTTGTTACCAAGTAGGGGCCTGTGTGCCTGTCATGCAAAAAGTCAACTCTGACAGCAGGTGTTTGCAGCAAAGTAAGGCTTTATTTGGAGAGTGCAAAACAAGGTTTAAAATTCAACATTCAAAAAAACTAAGATCACGGCATTCGGTCCCATCACTTCATGGCAAATAAATGAGGAAACAATGGAAAAAGTGACAGACTTTATTTTCTTGGGCTCCAAAATCACTGCAGATGGTGACTACAGCCATGAAAGTAAGACACTTGCTCCTTGGAAGAAAAGCTATGACCAACCTAGACAGCATATTAAAAAGCAGAGACATTACTTTGCCAACAAAGGCCCATCTAGTCAAAGGTATGGTTTTTCCAATAGACATGTAAGGATGTGAGAGTTGGACCATAAAGAAAGCTGAGTGCCGAAGAATTGATGCTTTAGAACTGTGGTGTTGGAGAAGACTCTTGAGAGTCCCTTGGACTGCAAGGAGATCAAACCAATCAATCCTAAAGGAAATCAACCCTGAATATTCACTGGAGAGACTGATGCTGAGGCTGAAGCTTCAATACTTTGGCCACCTGATGCGAAGATCCAATTCATTACAAAAGACTCTGATGCTGGGAAAGATCAAAGGCCCAAGGAAAAGGGGATGACAGAGGATGAGATGGTTGGATGGCATCACTGACTCAATGGACATGAGTTTGAGCAAGCTCTGGAAGATGGTGAAGGACAGGGAAGCCTAAGGTGGTGTAGTCCACGGGGTTGCAAAAAGTCAGACATGAGTGAGTGACTGAACAACAACAACAAAGCAAGGAGAATGGGCAGCTCATGCTCAAAAGACCTGAACTCCCCAGTGGCTTTCCGGGAAGGGATTATTAAGACAAGGATTTATTGTATAGCACAGGGAACTCTACTCAATATCTTGTGATAACCTAAATGGGAAAAGAATTTGAAAAAAAGAACAGATATATGTGTATAGATATAAATGAATCACTTGGCTGTACACATGAAACTAACACAACATTGTAAATCAACACTCCAATATACAATAAAAAAAATTTTTTTTAAGTGTTAGGGGAGAGGTTCATAGGGTGGGTGATCAGTTTGTAGACTTTCTGATTGATGAGTGGCAAGATAACAGTGATCTTTTGGGGATCTCAATCATCAACCTTCTGGTTCCAACCAGTTTGGGATCTATGTGCTTGTGGCCTGAAGATAGTCAGCATTTTCTACCATGGGTTGGGGTCTGGGCTCCTGCAGAACAACTCAAGATATGCATCAGATTGCTATATCCCTTCAGGAAGAACCAAAAATATGCGACTCTATTGTTCTAATCATCAACTGCTTGAACCTGCTCTTTGGAACTTGGGACGATCAAGGAGACTAAAGCCTTTTTTTTTTTTTTTTTTAAAACAAACAAGAAACTGGGGACACTAAGCAGCTTTTATACCTTTTAAACCCTGCTTGATTTCAGTGCCCTGTTTTCCTTGATACTCCTCAATCCTGAGGGCAACAGGGGCAGGAAAAGAAAGAGAATAAAGTTTTGGATAGAGAGGTTCATCAGAAGCCCAGTAGGGGAACTTGGTTTCTGGGGGAATTGGTTTCAACATCATGAAATTTAACCACAGTTATACAAAGTTATTCAAATGTCTCAAACGTATAGGGTAATCTAGAAGAGAGACACTATATATTTTTATAATATTCTTATGCTCTGTTTTAAGTCATTTGAAATGAGATGCCTCTCAGACTTACTATAAAATTCAGCAAATGCTTAGCAGCTGTGTCCATCAAAGCTGAAATTTCCCAGTTTCTACTAACTTGTGGCATGACCTTAAGTTTAAGTAAATGTTTATGTGTAAGCTTCCAGAAGTCAGCTGGCATAGAAATAACTCTCGACGTAGAAAAGGGGAATTTTTATTCTAAGCTAAAAAACAGATTGTGGAGTTGGTCTTTTTGTTGTGGGTTGTACCCCTGTCCCCCTCACTACTTCTTCAAATATTCTTGCTGTAGTTGTGAAACAAACATGCCTTTATATCTACCAGTTGAATAATCTGATCCTCAGCCAAAAAAAATGTAACTGGCTCCTAATAAGCAGGTATGATGTAAAGAATGTACCTAAAGGGTTACTCTACACATAGGTTACTCTACACATCAATGGGGTGGTTGTGTGAGTCCCATGAATTTTTCAATAAAGAAAACAACCAAAGGAAAAAGAAGTTTTTGCAGCAGAAACCTCTGACCAAGTTAGAAACAGATCAGTTTGATACTGCATTCATCTGGGGAATTGTCTAGTCAAATCCAGTATATTCTTATTTCATGAGGACCTGCAGAGTATATCACTCGGGACATTCCTACATAAAAAGCAACACAGGGCAGAAGGCAAGACCCTCTTCATGTGCCAAGACACTACACAACCCCACAGACCAGCTGATGACATTAACCTCTGTTTACTTGAGGTAAACTTTTAAAATGCAATTTCTCTTTCTAAGGTGTGTGAAATGTCTTCATTTTCTGATAGTTAGAAGTGTGACTCCTGAACCAAAATTATAAATTGTGAGTTGACAGAAACTGAGTTTGTAAATTGCTTTGGAGGTTTAAGAATCTGGTGAAACAGGGCAAGTGCCAAGAAACAGTATCTGGCAACAAAATTCCTTTCTTATCTTCAAAGATTTTAACTCTGAGAATCCACCAAACTACATTTAGAGACCTTTCGTTTATGGCTGACATAATGAATTAGCTGGGACCATAATGAATTAGCTGAGTACAGTATGTAAAATTTTAAATAGTGTCAGTGTGGTGATACTACATTGGTGATTATAAGCATTCTCTTTGTTTTGTCAGATTAATTATCTATTAATGTCCATCTGAAATACAGAACTGATTTCTTTTTCCTAAGTCAAGTAGTTATTATCAGCGGTTTCTGTTCCTGTTTCCACTGCCTATCTCCAAAAGGAAACCAACAGATTTTCTTTTAGTGCCTCCTAATTGGAGAGCAACAGAAGATTTATGTTTACATGAATATCTGTGTTCCTTCATTCATTTATGTTTACATGAATATCTGTGTTACTTGGGCAAAATGGCATGTTTTCATTAACTAGAACCCCAAAGTATGGAAAGACAAAGAATTCATCATCAAAGAAAAAAATGTCAGGAGATGTAACAAGCTCTGCTGCTTGCTATTTAATAATATTTAGTCTTCCTCCATTCCTAACTAAGAGATCCATATCTTGCTTAGATCTCTATCCATTAGAGAGGGTGGCTCTATTCCTAGCTCAAGATTAAATCTGACACTGCAAACTTTTTAGACTGTAACTCAAAGTAAGAAACAAATATCACACAGCAACCCAGGACACATATGCATTCTATGTGATTTTACAGAAAATTGAAAAGAAAGCTTAATAGAATATCTATTTTTATAATGTGCATTATGCTTTGATATGCTTCTTCAATTATATTTCTTTTCAAATGATAACTCTGACCCACTAAATGTGACTTCTGAACCCGCTAATAAGTCAAGAGGCAAATTTCAAAACACTGGTCTAAGCTGTCATGTCAATCCTACTCCTCTTGACAATGACTGGCTTTGGGCTTAGTGACCCACTCAAGTTCATGAGACAAGAGGAAGTCTTCCAGAAACTTTTCTTGAAAAATTTCCTCACTCTTAGTGTGAATTAGAGTGCATTAATTTGGAAAGTATGCATTATACTGAGTCCATGGATTAGAACTAAATATTGTTAAAATGTCAATTCTCTCCAAATTGATCTATAGCTTCAACATAGTCTTAAGTCTCAGAAAGAAAGATTTTTCTTCTTTTGTAAAGACTGAGAAGCTGACTCTAAAAAATAACAGACTCATACTACTTGACTTTGAGATTTACCATTATAAAGCTACAGTAATCAAGAAAATTTGGTATTGGTGAAAGAACAGACACTCAGGCAAACAGAATAGAGAGTTCAGAAACTAACCCAAACAAACAAAGTCAACAAATTTTGACCAAGGGACACAGGCAATTCAAAAATGAAAAGACAGTGTTTTCAACAAATGGTGTTAAAAAATTGGACATCACTATGTTAAAAAAAAAAAAAAAGAACCTCAATCTGTGCCTCTCACTTGGTACAAAAAATAACTTAAAGTGGATCACAAATATAAATGGGAAACTATAGAATTTTTTTTCACTCTCCTCTTTCACTTTCATCAAGAGGCACATTAGTTCTTCTTCACGTTCTGCCATAAGGGTGGTGTCATCTGCATATCTGAGGTTATTGATATTTCTCCTGGCAATATTGCTTCCAGCTAGTGCTTTATCCAGCCCAGCGTTTCTCATGATGTCCTCTGCATATAAGTTAAATAATCAGGGTGACAATATACAGTCTTGACGTACTCCTTTCCTAAGATCATGGCATCCGGTCCTGTCACTTCATGGGAAATAGATGAGGAAACAGTGAAAACAGTGTCAGACTTTATTTTGGGAGGCTCCAAAATCACTGCAGATGGTGACTGCAGCCATGAAATTAAAAGACACTTACTCCTTGGAAGGAAAGTTATGACCAACCTAGATAGCATATTCAAAAGCAGAGACAGCAACCCAGGACACATATGCATTCTATGTGATTTTACAGAAAATTGAAAAGAAAGCTTAATAGAATATCTATTTTTATAATGTGCATTATGCTTTGATATGCTTCTTCAATTATATTTCTTTTTCAAATGATAACTCTGACCCACTAAATGTGACTTCTGAACCCACTAATAAGTCAAGAGGCAAATTTCAAAACACTGGTCTAAGCTGTCATGTCAATCCTACTCCTCTTGACATATTGAAAAGCAGAGACATTAGTTTGCCAACAAAGGTCCATCTAGTCAAGGCTATGGTTTTTCCAGTAGTCATATATGGGTATGAGAGTTGGACTAGAAAGAAAGCTGAGCGCCAAAGAATTGATGCTTTTGAACTGTGGTGCTGGAGAAGACTCTTGAGTCCCTTGGACTGCAAGGAGGTTCAACCAGTCCATCCTGAGGGAAATCAGTCCTGAGTGTTCAGTCCTCAGTGTTGGAAAGACTGATGTTGAAGCTGAAATTCCAATAACTTTGGCCACCTGATGCAAAGGGCTGACTCACTGGAAAAGACTCTGATGTGGGAAAGATTGAGGGAAGGAGGAGAAGGGGATGATGGAAGATGAGATGGTTGGATGGCATCACTGACTCAATGGACATGAGTTTGGGTGGACTCTGGGAGTTGGTGATGGACAGGGAGGCCTGGTGTGCTGCAGTCCATGGGGTCGCAAAGAGTCAGACACAACTGAGTGACTGAACTGACTGATAGAACTTTTAGAACATAGAAAAATATCTTTGTAAGCCTGGGTTATACAAAGACTTGTTACATATGACACTAAAACTATAATCATTGAAAGAGAAAATTGGTAATTGGACTCCCTCACAATTAAAATCTTTTGCTTCACAAAATAGAGCAGTAGAAGAATTGAAAGACAATCCACAGGCTTTGGAGGATATACCGGCAAAACGTACACAAGAAAGAACTTCTACCTAGAATATATAAAGAACTCTCAAAACTCAATAGTAAGAATAAAAACACAAAAACGTGGACAAAGATTTGAACAGAATCTTCACTATAGAGGATATACAGATGGCAAATAAGCACATGAAAAATTCTAAAATCATTATGCTTTATGGGAATGCAAATAAAAGCCATAATGATACATCACCACACGTATTAGAAAGGCCAGGACAAAGAAGATATCAATCGTTGCCAGATTTAGGGATGGGTACGGCACAGACACATACAAAAGTGGGGGTTAATGAAAGTGTTCTGTATCTTGACTGTGGGCGTGATGACGTGAGTATGTGTTTGTCAAAACTCAAAGAACTGCAATGATAAATAGTGAATTTTATGTAAATTTAACTATTTTGAAAGAAACACAAAGGAAGACATGGTTTCTTTTTGCTCAGTGGAGGGCTGCATGTGACTTGTGGCAGGAGGACAGCCATTTTGTTACCATGGCTGAGCCAGAATGAAGATAAAATTGACACATGCAGGTGGGAGATGGAAAAATGAAAGAAGTCGGGTATTCAGAGATGTTATCAAGCTAACTGTTCATTCAAACCTGAAACCAATCCACCTTGAATCTTATTATATAAAATAATGATAATTTTCTTTGCTTAAGCCATTTTGAATTGGGTTCTCTGTTATTTGAAGCCAAACGTATCCTGCACAGAAAGTCTCGTTAACTTTGTTTCAAACCCTGCATCATCTCCATCATTAAAAAAATAGAATTTAGCAATCTTTTGAATGTTTTGAGTAATCTGAGACTACGTTCCAGATGGAGGCAGGAGATAGATGGGCCCCAGGCTGAGCACCTGGAATTTGTTCCTACGGAACAAACTACGGAATACCAGGAGAGAGGAATCTGGGCCCTGCCCAGATAAGAGATAGAGAGACCACAAATTCCTCATTCCAGAAGTCAAGGAGACATTCCTGACTCCACATGTGCAGAAAGGCTCCTTGAAGGTCAAAAGGGAGGGGGTGCCACCCCATAGTAAGTGGTATCAATACCCATTCTAGCAATGGGTATTTCTAGAATCCATCTTGGCTAAGAGATGCGCGCACACACATGGGACGACCTTGAGACATACCAAATACAGACTCAGTCAGTCAGTTCAGTCGCTCAGTCATGTCCGACTCTTTGTGACCCCATGAATCGCAGCACGCCAGGCCTCCCTGTCCATCACCAACTCCCAGAGTTCACCCAAACCCATGTGCATCAAGTCAGAGATGCCATCCAGCCATCTCATCCTCTGTCATCCCCTTCTCCTCTTGCCCCCAATCCTTCCCAGCATCAGGGTCTTTTCCAATGAGTCAACTCTTTGCATGAGGTGGCCAAAGTACTGAAGTTTCAGCTTTAGCATCATTCCTTCCAAAGAACACCCAGGACTGATCTTTAGGATGGACTGGTAGGATCTCCTTGCAGTCCAAGGGACTCTCAAGAGTCTTCTCCAACACCACAGTTCAAAAGCATCAATTCTTCACAGTCAAACTCTCACATCCACATGACTACTGGAAAAACCATAGCCTTGACTAGATGGACCTTTGTTGGCAAAGTAATATCTCTGCTTTTTAATATGCTATCTAGGTTGGTCATAACTTTCCTTCCAAGGAGTAAGCGTCTTTTAATTTCATGGCTGCAATCACCACTTTGCTCTTGTGACGAGCAACCCTATATCCAAGGAGTGGTGGCTGCATGGGCGCAGGAGGGCTGAGAGGAGCTACCCCATGTTCAAGGTCAGGAGGGATGACCTCATCCAAGGTAAGGAGCAGTGGCTGCACTTTGCTGGAGCAGCTGTGAAGAGACACCCCACATCCAAGGTAAGAGAAATCCAAGTAACACGGTAGGTATTGCAAGAGGTCATCAGAGGGCCAACACGCTGAAACCATAATCACAGAAAACTAGCCAATCTGATCACACAGACCACAGCCTTGTCTAACTCTGAAACTAAGCCATGCTGTGTGGGGCCACCCAAGACGGACAGGTCATGGTGGAGAGGTCTGAAAGCATGTGGTCCACTGGAGAAGGGAATGGTAAACCACCTCAGTATTCCTGCCTTGAGAACCCCATGAACAGTATGAAAAGGCAAAATGATAAGATACTGAAAGAGGAACTCCCCAGGTCGGTAGGTGCCCAATATGCTACAGGAGATCAGTGGAAAAATAACTCCAGAAAGAATGAAGGAATGGAGCCAAAGCAAAAACAATACTCAGTTGTGGATGTGACCAGTGATAGAAGCAAGGCCTGATGCTGTAAAGAGCAATATTGCATAGGAAGCTGGAATGTTAGGTCCATGAATCAAGGCAAATTGGAAGTGGTCAAACAAGAAATAAGAGTGAACATCGACATTCTAGGAATCAGCAAACTAAAATGGACTGGAATGGGTGAATTTAACTCAGATGACCATTATATCTACAACTGTGGGCAGGAATCCCTTAGAAGAAATGGAGTAGCCATCATGGTCAACAAAAGAGTCTGAAATGCAGTACTTGGATGCAATCTCAAAAATGACAGAATGATCTCTGTTTGTTTCCAAGGTAAACCATTCAATGTCACGGTGATCCAAGCCTATGCCCAAACCAGTAACGCTGAAGAAAGCTCAAGTTGAATGGTTCTATGAAGACCTACAAGACCTTTTAGAACTAACACCCAAAAAAGATGTCCTTTTCATTATAGGGGACTGGAATGCAAAAGTAGGAAGTCAAGAAACACATGGAGTAACAGGCAAATTTGGCCTTGGAATATGGAATGAAGCAGGGCAAGGCTAATAGAGTTTTGCCAAGAGAACACACGTAAACACCCTCTTCCAACAACACAGGAGAAGACTGCACATGGACATCACCAGATGGTCAACACCAAAATCAGACTGATTATATTCTTTGCAGCCAAAGATGGAGAAGCTCTACAAAGTCAGCAAAAACAAGACCAGGAGCTGACTGTGGCTCAGATCATGAATTCCTTGTTGCCAAATTCAGACTTAAATTGAAGAAAGTAGGGAAAACCACTAGACCATTCAGGTATGACCTAAAATACAGACTCAGAACTGGGCAAAGCAAGATGACTGGCCAAAGGAAATCTAGAAGAAATACTCCCTGAGAGTGATTCAACCTATGAGTGTGCAACTCTCTCTGAGCCTGTCTGTGTGTCTATCCATACATATTCTTTTTCCTCCTAATAAACACTTTACTTATTTCTCTACTTTCCATCTCTATGTGAAAATTTATTTCTACACAGATGATGCGCAGAGTCTTGTCACTGGCCACTGGTCCCTGGCTGTCTATTGACTAGGATTCCATGCTCTCACTGCCAAGGCCTGATCTCTATTCCTGACCGGGAACTGGAACTCTTGCTTCAAGCTTCTGCAGGCCAAGCCACCCTTGTATATTAACATTTCTACAAGGAAAAAAACACATGAGCTTTCACAGTTATATCTCCCCAACTTATATAAAGAATTCTTAAATCATGTTCTTTATTTAGCATTGTATAAAAGACTATCCTGTGACTTCTGAAAAGAAAAGTGAGTGAAATATGTGTTGGGATTGGCTGGTGCCACAGACTAGGAGGAGGCAGTCAACCCTGACCCGTGGTCATCTATTTCTCTTCACAAGTACCTCAAGCACCTTAACTCTTTTTCACCATAGTTAAAGTGCATTCATCATGATAAAAAAAAAAAAAAAAGAATGTTACATATGAATTTAAGAATGAATAATTTTGGAACCAAAGAGAAAATAAAGTTCAGTATATTTCCTTGGCATATACTTAATGTCAGACACTATGAGTTGTAGTCATCAACACTGGCAGTGAGCCGGACAGGACAAATAGAAATTAAATGGGTAATTCCAAATGTGACAAGTGTTATAAACAAAAGTAAGGACAGGACGTTGTGGGAACATATAACGAAAGTATGGAAATCACCTTGAACATCCCAAGAATGCCCCAGGAAGGCACACTCAGGCTGAGATCTGAGGAAGGAGTCATCAAGACCAAGGGTGGGAGTTTATGTACTCATGAACTTAATTTTAAAATGTAAATAGAGTGGGAAGGGGAAAAATAGAGGGAAGGCTACTTTGATCCAAGTGACCCATAATAACCATGACTAGGATGAAGCAAAGACATTTTGATATGGCTCTTTTCATTTAGGGAATATTTTGAAACTGGAGCTTTGGAAAAAGATATCTTGATTTTAAAATCATTCTTCTTATTACCAGGTATGTGTCCAATAGCATATCCTTACCTAACTCTTTGGTTCTCAGTGAGGAGTTTTGTCCCCCAGGGGACAGGTGGCAAAATCTGGGGGCATTCTGGTTGTCACAACTGGAGGTGGGGAGTTCTACCAGCATCTGGTGGTAGAGGCCAGGGTTGCTGCTCACTGTCCCACAATGCAGTGGGCAGCCCCCACCACAAAAAATTATCCAGTCTCAGGTCATTTGTGCTCAAGTTGAGAAATCCGTCTCTAAGTGCCTTCCCCTGCATAATTTTTCTCTTAGGAACTGAAATGATTATTTCCCACCTTCTTATGTTCTGTGTTGTTTGAATTATTTATGAATGAACATATAGTACTTTCAAAGAATAGTTTGAAAATTTTTTTAATCTAATAGATTCTAAAATTAGCTTCTTCTAAAAGTAGGTTGTTTGTAATCCAGCAATCCTGCTCCTTGGCATATATCTGTGGAAAACCACAATTCAAATAGATACATGTACCTCAATGCTCACTGGAGCACTATTTACAATTGCCTGGACATGGAAGCAACCTAAATGTCCATCAACAAAGGAATGGACAAAAAATATATGCTACATATATACAATCGAATATTAGCCATAAAAAAGAACCAAATAATGCCATTTGCAGCAATGTGGACGGACCTAGAGATTGTCTTACTGAGGGAAGTCAGACACAGAAAACAGGTATCATACAATATCACTCATATGTGGAATCTAAAAAAAAAAAAGGTAAACGAACTTATTTACAAAACATAAGTAAAGTTACAGATGTAGAAAACAACTTATGCTTACCAGGGGATAAAGGCATGATGGGGCAAATTGGGAGATTGGGATTGACATATGCATACTATTTAAAATAGATAACTAATAAGAACCTGCTGTATTACATGGGGAACTCTGCTTAATACTCTATAATGGTCTATATGGGAAAGAGTCCTAAAAAAAAAAAAAAAAAGAGTGGATATATGTATACCTCATTCAATTTGCTATATACCTGAAACTAATATAATATTGTAAATCAACTATACTCCAATAAAGTTTTTTAAAGTAAGTTATTTTTCCCTCAAAACAATTATTTATAAAAGCCTGTAAACAATTTTGATGAATAGACATTACTTAGCTAAAAGAAAATCATAAGAAATTTAGTTGAACATTCTTTTTTTTTCTTATCAGAATGTTATCATTTTTAGCCAAAATTTCCTTCTCTCCTTTTTACCCCTGAAACATTTCTCTGCAGAGCTGAGTATACATCTGACATGCATTATAAGTAAGGCTGCAATAAAAAGTACATGTATGTGTACATGCATACTAACAGAAAGTGAATTGCCATTGTTAAGGACACATATGATTATTTAATGGATGTGCAGTGCATGAAGCTGAAGTGAATTCTCAAAGTCATCACTGGGCTTGACAGTCTTTTCTGAGCCAGTGTGGTGACCCTGCTCTCCTCTACTTGTGATCTTTCCATGGGTGTTTACTGCCCTCCCATCATTCACCCCAGTTCAGTCACATCATGTGAGGTGGGGTGAGTGATGGAAAAAGTCCCTGTGAGAGAGGAAGACTGACTCATCTCCTACATGATAATTAATGGCAGTTTTATTTATTTATCAGGCTGCATCAATTCATAACAAAATCATAATAACTTCATCAACATCACTTTGGACCACTGAGTAAATACTCAAAATAGGATACAAGAATGAGCATGAAAAGACTCTCATTATTCAAATCTAGGATAATTTGAGCATAAAAATAAAAACCTGTGTGTAATAGAACCTACGAGTTCATTAAGATACTTTATTAAAAACTTAAATGGAGTACCAGAGGGGAAAGTGAAAGCTCTTCTTTAGAGAAAAAAAAATGCCAGCTAGAAGTGGCAAGAATATACAGAAGAACTATACAAAAAAGGTCTTAATGACCCAGATAACCACGATTGTATTGTCGCTCACTTAGAGCCAGACACTCTGGAGTATGAAGTCAAGTGGGCCTGAGGAATCATTTCTATGAACAAAGCTAGTGGAGGTGATAGAATTCCAGCTGAGCTATCTCAAATCCTAAAAGATGATGCTGTGAAAGTGCTGCACTCAATATGCCAGCAAATTTGGAAAACAACGATCATAGGACTGGAAAAGGTCAGTTTTCATTCCAATCCCAAAGAAAGGCAATGCCAAAGAATGTGCAAACTACCATACAATTGCCCTCATTTCACATGCTAGCAGGTAATGCTCAAAATCCTTCAAGTTAGGCTTCAATAGTACGTGAATCAACTTCCATATGTACAAGCTAGATTTTGAAAAGGCAGAGGAACCAGAGATCAAACTGCCAACAAACGCTGGATCACAGAAAAAGCTAGGGAGTTTCAGGAAAACATCTACTTTGGCTTCATTGACTACATACACTAAAGCCTTTGACTGTTTGAATCACAACAAACTGTGGAAAATTCTCAGATAGACAGGCATACCAGACCACCTTACCTGCCTCCTGAGAAACCTGTATGCAGATCAAGAAGCAACAGTTAGAACCAGGGATGGAACAATG
Organism: Bos javanicus; assembly: GCF_032452875.1. Lineage (NCBI taxonomy): Eukaryota > Metazoa > Chordata > Mammalia > Artiodactyla > Bovidae > Bos > Bos javanicus. Next base: position 53,161,373 of record NC_083875.1, on the reverse strand, counting down.
GACTGGTTCTAAACTGAGAAAGGAGTTCAGTGGGGCTGTATATTCTGCTTATTTAACTTCTATGCAGAGTATATCATGTGAAATGCCAGGCTGGATGAATCATAAGCTGGAATCAAGACTGCCAGGAGAAATATCAACAACCTCAGATATGGAGATGATACCACTCTAATGGCCAAAAGCAAAGAGGAACTAAAGAGTCTCTTGATGTGGGTGAAGAGGTGAGTGAAAAAGCTGGCTTAAAACTCAACATTCAAAAACTAACATCATGGCATCTGGTCAAATCACTTCAAGGTAAATAGAAAGGGAAAAAGTGTCATCAGTGACAGATTTTATTTTCTTGGGCTCCAAACTCACTGTGGCTGGTAATTGCAGCTACAAAATTAAAAGATCCTTGCTCCTTGGCAGAAAAGCTATGACAAACCTAGACAGCATATTAAAAAGCACAGACATCACTTTGCTGACAAAGGCTTGCATAGTGAAACTATGGTTTTTCCAGGAGTCATGTACGGATATGAGACTTGGGCCATAAAAAATGCTGAGGGCTGAAGAATTGATGCTTTCAAATTGTGGTGCTGGAGAAGACTCTTGAGAGTCCCTTGCACAGCAAGGAGATCCAACCAGTCAGTCCTAAAGGAAATCAGTCCTGAATATTCACTGAAAGGACTGATGCTGAAGCTGAAGCTCCAATACTTTGGCCACCTGATGCAAAGAGCTGACTCACTGGAAAAGACCCTGATGCTGGGAAAGCTTGAGGGCAGGAGGAGAAGGGGGTGACAGAGGATGAGATGGTTGGATGGCATCATTGACTCAGTGGACATGAGTTTGAGCAAACTCTGGGAGATGGTGAAGAACAGGGAAGCCTGATGTGCTGCAGTCCATGGGGTCACAAAGAGTCAGACAAGACTTAGCAACTGAACAACAATAAATGTAGATGACATTATGGAATTAGAAAATAACCATTTGGGAACTTTCCTGGTGGTCCAGTGGCTAGGACTCTCCACTTGCGAGGCAGGGGGCCAGGGCTCAATCCCTGGTCAAGGAACTGGATCCCAAATGCACTAAGACTCAGTGCAGCCAAATATAATTAATTTGAAAGAATTGTCAGAAAATAACCATTTTTCAATAGCTGATATAGCCAATAGTCATTAAATGTTAAAACTTCTTCATGAAAAGATTTTGGGAAATTAAATATTCAGAATTTCACACAAAATATTACCTAATTACAAAAGCTAAAATATCTTTATAATGGAGAAATGTGGCATATATTACCAAGCAAAGTGATATTATGTGTCTTATGATATACTGAGAAGGACACAAAATAACCTATATAGCTGTTATATAATAAAGAATTTGTCTGGTCTTTACCCCTGGTTCCTGGTACAGAATTTCTAAAACTCTTGAAATTTCCTGAGTGAAAGAAGAACCTTTGTTTCCCATCAGCCCCTTGGATCACACCTGAGTTTATGTTAAGAAAGTGACTCATGTGGGTGCTCAGCCTGAGGATGAGGGCTGGTTACCAACCACAAGACCAATCACAAGATTAGAGGGCCGGGTCTTTGCACCAGCCCAGTTTCTGGGGAAAGGGTAGGGGCTGGAGATGAGTTCAACCATATGGCCAATGACTCAACCAATCACGTTAATACCATAAAGCTCTAGACACTGTAGCTCAGTGGACTTTCTTGGTTGGTGAACACATTAATGTCCCAGGAAGGTGATATGTTCTCATTCCATAGGAACAGGACACAGAAACTCTGCTCTGCCAGACCTCACCCTCTATGTCTTCTCATTGACTGTTCCTAGGTTGTATTCTTTATAACAAAATAATCAGTATATCGAAGGGAAGCAGAACCCTGTGGCTGTTAGTCACTCTTTGCAACCCCATGGACTGTAGCCCACCAGGCTCCTCTGTCCATGGAATTTTCCAGGCAAGAATACTGGAGTGGGTTACCATTCCCTTCTCCAGGGGATCTTCCCGACCAGCTGAGCCACCAGGGAAGTGCCACCCCAAAATATATTTGTTTGGCATTAGAATTATGTTGAGATGGTCTTAAAAAAAAAAAAAAAACAGTAGACATGAGAGAAACTCTGAAAACCAAATAGATGTTACCTTTTGTAAGAGACACTTACAATTATGAGGGAAACTTGCACGTGTTAAGGGTGTCTCCCTCTCTGTACCAGGAAGAGGATGACTAAAACTCTAGAAATTTTTATCAGTGGAGAAGGCATGGACTTAAATCTGCAATAACAACATACCCTTGTTTACTATGCTTTGCCTGGTAAGCTTCCATAGCTGGTGTCCCCATGCCCTCAAATGTCTAGTTTGTCTTTAATTGGAGATGGTAAAGGTGGTATCTTGGGCCATTTGGGGGAGTTAGTTTTCATGGATCTCTCTCATGTATACAGAAGGTATACACATTATTAAACTTTTATTTTTCTCTTGCTAACCTGTCTTTTAGCCAAGAACCTAGAAGAGTAGAGGGAAATGTATTTTTCCTCCTCTGCAACAGCATTTTTATGAATTCTGTGAGTCATTCTAATAAATTACTGAACTCAAGGCGGGGTGTAATTAGAACCTCTGAATTTTCAGCTTGTCAGTAGATGGGTAGCCTGGGAATCCCCTGAACTTAGAGCTGACATCAGAAGATTGTGGGGTCTGTGCTGACTCCAGAGGTATCCTAGGTATCTGAGCTGCAGTACCCTAGGTGGTATTGAAATAACAACCTTCCTACCCACAAGACTCAACTTGAATCCAAACACAAGGAAATAAACAGCCAAACCAAATCAAAAAATACTCTGTAAAACAACTGACCTGGGCTCTTCAGAGAGCCCCAAGAAAGACACACACACACGCACACACACGAAAAACAGGTATGTGTTCTAGATTCAAGGATACCGAGGAAACATGATGATAACATACAAAGTGATCTTTGGATCCTGAATTTAAAAAAAAACAATACACAACAGTTTGTGTGCCTTGAAAAGAAATGACCTTTGTTTATGGGGTACATGGAGAAAATTTTAACAGTGACTTGTCATCATGATGTCTGTAACTGAATCTCAGATGATTCAGCAAAAAATCAAACTAGTGTACACTGAGAGAGAGAGAGGAAAATCAAAGAAAATGTTAAATGAAGAATCTATTTTTGTCACATCATGTTACTTTTCAGTTTCCTTAAATTCTCTCAGAACAATATTATATATAAATAAAATATTTGAGATTTAAAAAAAAACAAACAAATGGCGAATCTAGGTGAATGGCTATTCACTGTCCTATTCTTTTGAAGTGTTTAAAACAAAGCTGGGGAAAAACGACGGCCTCAAGTGGACTGTCTTCAAATGTTCCCTGCACCAAAAGGCTGTGTCAAGCACAACACTGTGAATGTACTCAATGCCACTGAATTGTACATTTCAAAATGATTAGAATGGTACATTTTATGTTATGTATACTCTACAATTTTTATAAAAATATTATGTCAAAATGTCTGCCTCAGGTCTTGGCCTCCCGCCATGGGGGAGGGGCAAGGCTGGGAGGTGTCCTGTCTGCCCGACACAGGCGGGCCAGGAAGGGAGGCCTGAAGGGAGGCAAGAGTCCGGTCAGGCGGGGCCCCCTCAGGGTGACATGAAGCCCTCAGAGGTTTCAGCCAGCTGACTCTTGGGATGGGGACCCAGCTTCCCAAGACACCTCCGTCTAGCCTAGCTGCAGCACACCCAGCATTCCTTCCCTCCATGGCCTAGAACGTGGACCCTGCCCCCTGCCCCCTCCCCTCCACTGGTGGGCATCTGGCCAGGAGAAGTTTGCTGGGCTAGTTCTAACCCAAGGAACACAGGGGTCTGGGATGTTTTTATTTTGTCTCTATTTTTAATGGGAAAGTGAGTGAAATAACAATGTGGGCACAGCTCCATGTGCCATGGGCTGGGCAGCTCCTGGAAGCAGCCTGGAAGGTCAAATCCAGAGCTGTTCTGTGTGAAGGTGGGTCCGACGGCCCCAGCCGGGGCTGCCCTTAGCCTGAGCATACAGCCAACCTGGAAGAGGGAACGTGATCAAAAATGTGCCCGAATGTTGCTCTTTTCGCCGCTTAGGAGGATAATTTTAGAGCTGCCCAAGTAGCATGCTTTTTCTTTTTAGCACATGTCACATCAAAGACTGAACAATTTCAGTAAAAGTAGAACAATTTTAAACATTCATTTTTAGTCCTATATTTATCAATGGAAGATATCCTTCCCTCTCCTTTCTACCCCTCCTTTCCTCTTTCTCTTTCCCTTTCTTTCATGTTAAAATCTGCATAACATAATATTTACCTTTTTAACCATTTTTAAGTATATAGTTTAGTGGCATTAATAAGGATCTTTCCCCTTTTCTTTTAAACTAGTTTTTACAATTATTACAAAAAGTAATTCACGCATATGATTTTTAAAATGTGAAGGCAACAAAATTGAAAATAAATAAATAAAGTCTCCCTCCCTATCCTTCCACAAAGTACAATTAACAGTTCTTATGAAACCTGTCCCGAATCATTTTAACGGAGCATTGCTTTTTAGTAACACAGGTGTATTTATTTGCTCCTTGGGAATAAGGGACTCAGGTCTTGGAAGCATGATGGCTACTCTTTCTTCCTGGAAATGCAGGTAAGTTTTCCTTATATAGCCTTATGAATATATGCCCACAAGCAGATATGCATATATTTTTATACACATGTACATATATTTTCATAACTGCTACACATATATATGAATTTTATACATATACATTTATATAAAAACAGTAACATTCCTACTGCTTCATGCCTTGATTTTTTTCACTTAATATCTGTCCCACAATGATCCAATCTCAGAGATGCATTTTATTCATTCTCTCCTCTAAAGCTTTAAAAAACACTTTTCACTGCCTTAAAAATACTTCATCATCTCTTTTCCTCCAGGTAATTCTAAAAACCCATCAAGATCTATCTCACATTCTGTATTTTCCAAGTATTTGTTTATATTTTAGTAGGTAATTATAATGATCATAATTCACTGAAAGAATCCTGAGTCAGTCAGTCATAGGTCTTCACCTCAGATCCATCACTAACTAATGTAGAAGGAGTCTATGTAAGTCCCCTTGGACATTTTCCCAAATGCTTCTGGATCTATTTTCTCATATGGAAGCTTTAACTTTTTATAAAAAGAAGTAATTATATTATTATTTTTAGAGATATTATACATGTGTATTAGGTGCAGGGATTAGTCAGGATTCTCTAGAGAAACAGACCAGTAGGATGTATGTATAGATAGACAGAGCCGGGGAGAAAGAGAGAAACTTATTTTAAGCAATTGGCACACATAACTAGGGAGACTGGCAAATCCAAAATTTATGCCAGCAGGCTGGAGACCCAAGAAAGAATTGGCATTCATGTCCAAAGTCAGTCTGCTGGCATAATTCCCTCGTTTGGGAGGGAGGTCAGTCTTTTTTATTGAGGCTTTGAACTGACTGGATGAGGCCCACCCACAATATGGAGGTCAATCTGCTTTACTCAAAATCTACTGATGCTAAAGCTGAAACTCCAGTACTTTGGCCACCTCATGCGAGGAGTTGACTCATTGGAAAAGACTCTGATGCTGGGAGGGATTGGGGGCAGGAGGAGAAGGAGACAACAGAGGATGAGATGGCTGGATGGCATCACTGACTCAATGGATGTAAGTCTGAGTGAACTACGGGAATTGGTGATGGACAGGGAGGCCTGGCGTGCTGCGATTCATGGGGTCGCAAAGAGTCGGACACGACTAAGCGACTGACCTGAACTGAACTGATCATCTAAAAAAATACTTTCACAGAGGTATCTAGAATAATGGTTGACCAAATATCTGACTACTGTAGCCCAGCCAAGCTGACACACAAAATTAACCATCACAGTGCTTTTTAAATTTAAAAAAGCACAAAGAAGAATTTTTATTTCTCTTCATCCCAAATCCAAATGCCTCGCAACAAGAAATCTCAATACATATCTGCTGCTGCTGCTGCTGCTAAGTCACTTCAGTCGTGTCCGACTCTTAGCGACCCCATGGACTGCAGCCTACCAGGCTCCTCTGTCCATGGGATTTTCCATGCAAAAGTACTGGAGTGGGGTGCCAGTGCCTTCTTCAGTGACCTTCAAAACTTCTGTATAGCCAGCTAGGCTACTAGAGAGAGAAATACAGACAAAAGATTAAAAGCATATACAGACGTCACTCTGATATTGTAGGTCTGTTTCCAGACCACTACAACAAAGCAAACATCACAATAAAGTAAGTCATGTGAGTTTTTTGGTTCTTAGTGCATATGAAAGTCACATTTACTCTATATTGTAGTCCACTAAGCGCGTAATATATTACATCTAAAAAGACTATGTGCATAGTATTTTTAATTTAAAAATACTGTATTGCTAAAAAATGCTAACCATAATCTAAGCTTTTAGTGAGTCATAATCTTTTGGCTGGTGGAGGGTCAATGTCGATGGCTGCTGACTGATTAGGGTGGCGACTGATAAAGGGTGGGATGACTGTGGCAATTTCTTGAAAGAAGACAATGAAGTTTGCCACACCATTGACTCTTCCGCTCAGGAATAATTTCTCTGTAGCAGGCAAAGCTGTTTGATAGCATTTTATCTATGACAGAACTTCTTTCAAAATTGGCATCAACCCTTTCAAATCTTGAGGTTGCTTTATCATATAAGTTTATGTAATATTCTAAATGCTTGTCATTTCAACAGTCTTCACAGCATCTTCACCAATAAACTACCTTCTTTGCTTATCCATTAGAAGCAACTCCTCATCCACTCAAGTTTTATCATGAGATTGAAGCAATTCAGTCCCATCTCTAGACTCCACTTCTACTTCTGTGTGTGTGTGTGTGTATGTGTGTGTGTGTATTAATTGCTCAGCCAAGTCCAACTCTGTGACCCCATGGACTATAGCCCGCCAGGCTCCTTTGTCCATGGAATTCTCCAGTCAAGAATACTGCAGTGGGTTGCCATGCCCTTCTCCAGGGGATCTTCCCAACCTAGGGACTGAACCTGGGTCTCCTGCATTGGCAGGCAGATTCTTTACTGTCTGAGCCACTTCCACTTCTAGCTCTTTTGTTATTTCCACTACATCCGCAATTACTTTCTCCACTGAAGTCCTGAACCCCTCAAAATCACCCATGAGGGTTGGAATTAACTTCTTCCAAACTTCTGTCAATGCTGGTATTTTGACCTCTTCCCACAGGGATGGGGGACCCTGGTGGGCTGCCGTCTATGGGGTCGCACAGAGTCGGACACGACTGAAGCGACTTAGCAGCAGCAGCAGCAGAATGATGAATCCTTTCCAGTGGTTTTCAACTGACTTTGCCCAGGTACATCAGAGGAATCATTATCTATAGCAGCCATAGCCTCATGAAGTATATTTCTTCAACAGTAAGACCTGAAAATCAAAATGACTCCTTGCTCCATGGGCTACAGAATGGATTTTGATTTAGCAGGCATGAGAACAACATTAATCTCATTTTATGTCTCCATCAGAGCTCTTGGGTGACCAGATACCTTGTCAATGAGCAGTAATGCTTTGAAAGAAATCTTTTTCTGAGCTGTAAGTGTCCACAGTGGGTTAAAACATTCAGTCAACAATGCTGTAAACAATATGCTGCTACCCAGGCTTTGTTGTTCCTTTTATAGAGCACAGGCAGAGCAGATTTAACATAATTCATAAGGGTCCTCATAATTCATAAGTGGCCACAGGACTGGAAAAGTTCTGCTTTCATTCCAATCCCAAAGAAAGGCAAATGCCAAAGAATGCTCAAACTACCACACAATTGCACTCATCACACACGCTAGCAAAGTAATGCTCAAAATCCTCCAAACCAGGCTTCAACAGCACGTGAACCATGAACTTCCAGGTGTTCAAGCTGGATTTAGAAAAGGCAGAGGAACCAGAGATCAAATTGCCAACATCCACTGGATCATCAAAAAAGCAAGAGAGTTGAAGAAAAACACCTACTTCTGCTTTATTGACTACACCAAAGCCTTTGTGTGGATCACAATAAACTGTGGAAAATTCTGAAAGAGATGGGAATACCAGACCACCTGGCCTGTCTCTTGAGAAATCTGTATGTAGGTCAGGAAGCAAAGGTTAGAACTGGACATGGAACAACAGACTGGTTCCAAATAGGAAAAGGAGTACATCAAGGTTGCATATTGTTACCCTGATTATTTAACTTATATGCAGAGTACATCATGAGAAATGCTGGGCTGGATGAAGCACAAGCTGGAACCAAGATTGCCAGGAGAAATATCAACCTCAGATATGCAGATGACACTACCCTTATGGCAGAAAGTGAAGAGGAACTAAAGAGCCTCTTGATGAAAGTGAAAGAGGAGAGTGAAAAAGTTGGCTTAAAACTCAACATTCAGAAAACTAAGATCATAGCATCTGTTCCCATCACTTCATGGCAAATAGATGGGAAAACAATGGAAACAGTGACAACTTTATTTTGAGGGCTCCAAAATCACTGCAGATGGTGACTGTAGCCATGAAAGTAAAAAAATGCCTGCTCCTTGGAAGAAAAGCTATGACCAACCTAGACAGCATATTGAAAAGCAGAGACATTACTTTGCCATCAAAGGTCCGTCTAGTCAAAGTTATGGTTTTTCCTGTAGTCATGTATGGATGTGAGAGTTGGACTCTGCTGAGCACCAAAGAATTGATGCTTTTGAACTGTGGTGTTGGAGAAGACTCTTCAGAGTCCCTTGGACAGCAAGGAGATCCAACCAGTCCATGCTAAAGGAGATCAGTCCTGAATATTCATTGGAAGGAGTGATGCTGAAGCTGAAGCTCCAACGCTTCGGCCATCTGATGCAAAGAACTGACTCCTCACTGGAAAAGACCTTGATGCTGGGAAAGATTGAAGGCAGGAGGAGAAGGGTACGACAGAGGATGAGATGGTTGGATGGCATCACCGACTCTATGGACATGAATTTGAATAAGCTCTGAGAGTCGGTGATGGACAGGGAAGCCCTGGCGTGCTGTAGTCCATGGGGTCACAAAGAGTTGAACATGACTGAGCAACTGAACTGAATTAGGAAGGGTCCTCGGATTTTCAGAATGGTAAATGAGCACTGACTTCAACCTCAACTCACCAATTCCCTTTGCTCCTAACAAGAGAGTCAGTCTGTCCTTTGAAGACAGGCACTGACTTTTCTTCTCTATGAAAAATCCTAGATGGCATCTTCTTCCAATAGAAGTCTACAATGAAAATCTGTTATTCAGTCACCTTCATTATCTTAGCTAGATCTTCTCGTTAACTTGCTATAGCTTCCACATCAGCACCTGCTGCTTCACCTCGCACTTTTATGTTATGGATATGGCTTATTTTTTTTAACCTCATAAACCAACCTCTGCTAACTTCAAGCTTTTCTTCTGCAGCTTCCTCACCTCTCTGAACTCTTAGAGAATTGAAGAGGGTTAGGGCCTTGCTCTGGATTAGGCTTTGGCTGAAAGGAATGTTGTGGCTGGTTTGATCTTCTATCCACACCATCAAAACTTTCTCCATACTAGCAATAAGGCTATTTCACTTTCTTAAGTCTGGAGTAACACTTTTAATTTCCTGAAAGAATGTTTCCTTTGCATTCACTGCTTGGCTGTTTGGTGCAGGAAGCCTGCCTATCTCGGCTTTTCATGCCTTCCTCACTAAGCTTAATCATCTCTAGCTTTGTGCTTTAAAGTGAAAGACATGTGACTGTTCCTTTTACTTGAATACTTAGAGGCCACTGAGAAGTTATTGGCCTAATTACAGTGTTGCATGTCAGGTAATACAAAGGCCAGAGGAGAGGGAGAGAGATGGGGAAAGGGCAGTCGATAAAGCAGTCAGATAACATTTATTAAGTTCACCGTCTTATACGGGTATGTTCACTCACCCCAAAACAGTTACAACAGTATCAAAAATTACTGATCACAGATCACTATGACAAATATAATAATAATGAAAAGTTTGAAATATGAGAATTACCGAACTGTGACACAGAGACACAATGTGAGCAAATGCTCTTTAAAAAAAAAGGTGCCAACAGACATGCTTGATGCCAGGTTGCAAGAAACATTCAGTCTATTTCAAAAAATGCAATATCTATGAAGCACAATAAAATGAGGTATGCCTGTACTATAAATGCTAGTTTTAAGACAAAATTTTAAAATTTAATACTTCTGTAAAAGGAGAAAAAGGAATTAAAGTGTAACTTCAAATAAATGTTTCCTTACAATAAGGTATGTTCATTCCCCAAAGATCATTTTGAGGCTCAGTAAAGCTTTAATGATGTAAAGCCATTAAGAAGGTAGAGGTCACCGTGGGCTTTTTCCTTTGTCATTTTTTTTCCCCTACTTGTTTCAATTTCAAACAGAATCAAGTTCCTATCATGAAAGAAATTAGCTCAATACAGGACCTCCTGACTCCCTCTCTCTCTCTACTTTTCAACATTTGTTATTTGCATAATTATAGTACCTTGTTAAAATTTATAAAACTTATAAGACATGCTGGCTTATAACCTCCACAGTGGTTTCATTTTAAACACAAATATAATTGGTGCTTATTACCATTTCTTTTACAAAGCCTATCATATTTCTGACCACTTGATTTTGATTGTTTGTTGGCTTGATTTTGCCAACAAATCTTTTTTTTTTTAAATCTCCAAATTATTTTTTTTCATGAAAAGTTCATGACTGCTGTGTGGTTGTTATTGCTTACTCGCTAAGTCACGTCTGACTCTTTGCAACCCCTTGAACGGCAGCATGCCAGACTAACCTGTCCTTCACTATCTCCCAGAGCTTGCTCAAACTCATGTCCATTGAGTCAGTGATGCCATCCAACTATCTCATCCTTTGTCGGCCCCTTCTCCTTCTGCCTTCAATCTTTCCCAGCATCAGGGTCTTTTCCAATGAGTCGGCTCTTCAGATCAGGTAGCCAAAGTATTAACTGCTATGTACATAGTAACAAACTATCCTCATTTGTCTGGGACTATCAGGTTTTAACACTGACAGTCTTGTATCCCAGGTATGCCCTCTGTGCAGGTAAACGGAGACAGGACTTCTGAACAGATAAACTACCATCTTCTTTGGTGGTCCCGAAATAGAAGAGTGAACCAACTCCCATGGGATCACAGAGGCTGGCGAGTCACGCAAGCTGTCTGGAAGGAAGAGGAGAAGGTGGTAGGATGAGGGAGTAAACGTCAAGGGACAGGGCACCCTATAGGGACTCATGCTGCTGAGTTGAAAGCGAGCATATTCTAATGCTTAAGGAATAGTGGAAACTTTGAGGCAGCTGGAGCATAACGCGCAGGGAACAACGTGTGAGACATGCAACTGCAGAGGCAAGTTAGGGCCAAACAATCACTAGAAAAGGGATGATGATGCATTTAAAAGTTCTTGGAAGGCTCATATATACTCAGTTCAAACTTTCTACATACCACCCTACGTCTTATGTCAGTAGTTGGGTTTTTTTTCTGGTTCATCCTTGATATTCCAGTGGATTATAAGAATATAATTCTACTTTTGGTTTTTACATTCAATCTGCCCAAGATCTGCAGATGGGTCATCATTCCCCCTCTCCTAAAGAAGTCAATCTTATCCATTTAACCTCTTTCCAGGGCTTCCCTGGTGGCTCAGTGGTAAAGAATCTGCCTGCCAATGCAGGAGACACAGTTCGATTCCTGGGTCAAGAAGATCCCTTGGAGGAGGAAATGGTAACTCTCCAGGATTTTTGCCTGGGAAAACCCCATGGACCAGGAGCCTGGCAGGCTACAGTTCTTGGGTTCGCAAAGAGTCAGACGTGACTAAGTGACTGAGCACACACAGACATAGTGTGATGTAAGCAACATGGAGAGCAGAAGACAAATATAGAAACCTAAGGAAATACAATAGTTCTTTTCGGGGAACAAGGTGGGGTTTTATTTTGTTTCATTTTTCATCTGACAGCCAACTTTTTGGCAGCACCTTCCCATCAAGGAGAAACTAGTACAAGGGGTTGCCTAAGGGTGGGCTGGCAGGAAAGTTAAGTACACTGACTCAGTTGAATTCAGTGTTTTCTGGATATCAGAGCCCACAGAACTGCAATCCCTGGTTCCTGAACCCACACAAAAAAATTGGATTTGGGATTTGGGGAAAAAACTAAGTTTTTAGGGTTGAGGCACATGTACCCATAGAAAACTACAGCTCTCTGCTTTTAAGAAAATTCTTGTTGAGTGTATAGTTGGTAAAAATTTTTCCAAAATGGCAAATCCATTTTAGAAAACAACAAATTAATAACTTAATGAGTGCTTTTTTTTTAAATTGAAATAGCTGGCAAATGATTAAACATAGCCCACTTACAGGGCAACTTTCCAGTGTCAGTAAAAAGTCTGATTTGGATAGAGTTCAACGAAGTAGTCAGAAGGGGCTGTAAGTGAGAGGAGAGGAGAAAACTGCTGGAAAAAAACAGAGGGAAGTGGTTACCAGGAACACCGTATCCATTAGTCACAGTCGGCAAAGTGCCCGGGGCACACGATACTTTTAGAGACCCACAAAAGTGATTTAACTTTTATTTCAAAATCAAAAGAAAAATATACATATATTATAATGAACCCAGCTTGGGCCATATTAATCTTTATACTAATGCAGCTGTAAAGTGTAATTGTTTAAAAAATTTTTTCATGGAGGAAGGAACCCACAAAGGCAGATGTGCTGAGGGGCCATGGCAGTCTTAATAACAGTGCGGGCGGTTACTAACACGTTGGCTCAAAGGCCTAAGAAAACATAACCCTAATGTCTTCCATTGCATTAATACTGATCATGCTCACATTTTGCCAGCTGGGTGGGCCCCATCCACAGAGCCACACATACTCAAGTTTCCCTATTTCGAGACCCCTTCCACTTGCTCAGGGAAAAGGCTAGATCCCTTTGTGCTGCCCTCCCCCACTCCCCACCTTTTTTAAAAATTTTTCTTGGATTATAGTTGTTTTACAATGTCATATTAGTTTCAGATGTACAACTGAATGAATCAGTTATATGTATACATATAGCCACTCATTTTTAGATTCTTTTCCCATATAGGCCACTACAGAGTATGGAGTAGAGCTCCCTGAGCTATACAGTAAGGCCTTATTTGTTGCCTATTTTATATATAGTGTGTATATGTCAATCCAGTCTCCCAATCTAACCCTCTCCTCCTAGCCCCCTACCTGGTAACCCAAAGTTTGTTCTCTACATCTGTGACTCTATTTCTGTTTCATAAATAAGTCCATATTTACCATTATTTTCGAAACCACATATAAGGATATCATATATTTGCCTTTGACTTACTTCACTCAGTATGACACTCTCTAAGTCCATCCATATTGCTGCAAATGGCAATATTTCATTCCTTTTTATGGCTGAGTAATATTCCATTGTATATATGTACCACATCTTCTTTATCCACTCCTCTCCTGATGGACATTTAGGTTGCTTCCATGTCCTACTATTGTGAATAGTGTTTGTGCAGCCCCTTTATTAACTTTCACTGCCGTAAGCCACCCAGGAGATACCCCACCAATGTTCCTTTATTGGGCACCTCCTTCAGCTTTTCTTTCTAGGTCCTGTTTCCAAAACCTCAACCCGTTCTGTGCCCAATAGTACTATAATGCCATCTATCCTGATACTGTGTTAAAGCTATGCTGTGTCTACCCAGAACAGGGAGACTCCTGAATCCATAAATGTTTTAGGTTGTTTTATTAGAAAATAACTACAAGTTTGAGGAAGTGAGATTTATCTACATCCTCATCATCAGGTTACAGAGAAAGCAACCACAACTCAAATTCTGCCACCCATATAGCTGTCTGTTACATGCATAGTCATCAGCAGTCATCAAAGAGTTGACACTCTCCTGTTAACTCAATAATATTCTAGCTCTGTACCCTTTCAGTGATCCAACCACACTGCAGGAAATGTTCACAGGTGGCAGATGCTTCAGAATCAGGAGTCTATGTCTCCTAATTGGCATCATTCAGAAATCCTCCTACACCAATACCTGGGCAAAGGACCAAGCAGGGATCAAGCCAGATTTTACGTTTCCCTAAATGTTACACTCTATTCATACAAGACTGTGGAGCCTCTCTAAGGTATTTTTAGCCAGTTTTCATATTTTGAATACCTTTAATGTCACCACTGAGACTTCATTTCTAAGAATCATCATGCTAAGTAATTAAGTTTATTAATAAATTAAGCTACTAGTTTCTCCAATAAAATCCCCTTTCTGACATTCACTATGCTGATTAGCAAAGTATTGTTTTGACAGAGCCACCATTTCTGGACTGCAGCCTCTTTTTATTTAATCCTAGCCAATCATTCTTTGACTCTCTTTGACTGTGCATGCTGTACTACTTCTTGGGTTTGGGCTTAACCTAAAAACAGATACAAAAATATCAGAATGTTTATACTGAGTATTTTTAAACAAATTATAACCTCTGTAAGGCTGTGGCATCCCCATGGGCCCCAATGCTGTGATCCACACGTACAGATCTGCCATGACTTAGACACCCTGGGTATCACACAAATGCCAAGTAAACAGTGGGGGCCAAAGGAAAGCAGAGGACCAAGAGAGAGAGAGACTCAGAAGCAAGATGACTCCTTCCTCACTCTCAATTACCGGCAGGGGCTTAAGAATCCAGGAATTTAGAACTAATTGAGAGGGAAGGCAATGAGGAAGAAAAACCCTGGGAAAAGGGCATTCCCCCTAATGGGATAGTTGTTTAACTCTGAAGAATCCAAAAAGCTAAGAACCTGAGTTGTTAATAGAATGAAGAAATTTATTCATAAGTTTAACAAAATTAAATGTTTCTTCCAGATAGAAAATGGAGCCATGATCTTCTACATACAGCTGACTTACTTCAAATTAAAGTTATATTCTTGTGCCTCTGAATTTTGTGGACTGATGTGACTGTGAAGTTATACCTGTTACAGAGCAATTACATATTCATGTGTGTAGAGTCCACACTCTACACACAAATAATAACTCAGAGTCTTGCATGAGGCACAGGCTTATCCACCATGCCTGACATGAGTACCACCAGCCACTTGGAAGGAAATGTAGCCTTCAGATGTGAAGCTGGGTCTGTAGCTTCAGAAGAACTCTGGATGAGGAAGTGTTTATGGGGTAACCTGCCCTCATACCCAGAATACAGAAACATCTCATGCCAAATATGAAACAGGAAAAGGAGCAGGTAACTGTGCTAGGATCTGAAGTTTGTGTTTCTCATATTTTCTGGCTTATTCATCTTCGGTTATCTTTGAGTATGTTTGGCAAGATGTTTTTTAAAATTCCAGCCATACTAAGGAAGTCAAAGCAATTTTGTTGCTGTCTGCTTGAGAGATTTAGAAGGAAACGCTGCTCTCCAGTTACCAGTCTGCTGATGGCAGCAAGAATAAACCTATTTCCCAAGTGGAGAGTGAAACTCGGGGGTACAGATGGGTCCCTCTTGTCTGCCAAATCTATCTGAATGGAGAATATTTATTTTATTCTATCTTAAAATTATGTAAGTAATTTGTATTCACTGAAGAAATGTTTGAAAGCACAAATAAAATGTTTTTAAAAGATCAAGTCACTTGGAACCTCCCTACTCAGTGAGAACTATTGTCAACACTTTACAATCTGGACATCTTTACAGATCCAGTGTTTCTCATACTGGAGCATACTCTTGAAGAGATCCATACAATACAAGGTGTTTGGTCTTCACCCACCCAATCACCTCGTCTCCACTTTAGTAGCTGGGGAGAGGGGACAAGAATTTGCATTTCTAACAATTGATGCTGATGGTACTGTTCTGGGAAGTACAATTTGAAGACTGTGGTCTACATCATCACATTAATGACTGTTTAACATTTCATTATATGGATGAATGAATTTATTTAGCTGTTGCCCTTTATTTGAATATTTAGATTATTTCAAACCCAAATGATGCTGACAGCAACATCCTTATACTGAAACCTATGCTTGTTTTCACGAAAAATCAGTTTCCTTAACACTGAGACCCAACAAAGGTAAAACACTGGGAAGAATTCTCACTACCATGAAGTGAGAGAGGAAGAAAGATTAAAGGGCTCCTGGTTTACAATTATTTAGAGCCCACTATAGAAGGTCAAATTTACAGTGGTTATAGGATTAATGAAACTGCAGATAGAGAAACCTGCCCAGAGAACTCTTTGGCTAACTTCAGTCCATCCCTGACAGCCCTGTTACAAGTGGAACATGGTTATATGAGATGGCATGAGTTAATGAATAAAAAATTTTAAAAGCCAGAAAAGAGAAGAAAAGATGAAAAGTGATTTTGACAGCGATTACAACAAAATGAGTGTGTGTCAAAAAAATTAATGACCTTCATGTGACTGAGAGGTTTCAATTACATTAAAACTTAAAAAAAAAAAAAAAAGGAAAAGTGGCTCAAAATGCATTGCTTTGAGACTTTTCAGATTTTGAACAATTTTCAATTCTATCAGTTCAGTTCAGTCACTCAGTCCTGTTTGATTCTTTGCGACCCCATGAACCGCAGCACGCCAGGCCTCCCTGTCCATCACCAACTCCCAGAGTTCACCCAAACCCATGTCCATTAAGTCGGTGATGCCATCCAACCATCTCATCCTCTGTCAAGCCCCTTCTCCTCCTGCCCTCAATCTTTTCCAGTATCAGAGTCTTTTCAAATGAGTCAGCGCTTCAATAAATAGGAATTTTAGTACATCTCAAAGCTAGATCTCATAAATAAAATAAAATGTGTATGAAGCAATCTGATTTTAAAAAGATCAGAAGCGGGACTTCCCTAGTGGTTCAGTGGTAAAGAATCCACCTGACAATCAAACTTATAACCTAAACTCGTAACAACTAAACTGATGTGCCACAACTACCGAACCTGAGCTCCAGAGCCCAAGAGCCCCAACTACTGAGCCCACACACTGCAACTACTGAAGCCCGTGGGCCCTGGAGCCCATGCTCCACGTCAAGAGAAGCCACCGCAATGAGAAGCCCACGCACCACAGCTAGAGAGGAGCCCCTGCTCGCCGCAACTAGAGAAAAGCCCGCTTAGCAACAAAGACCCAGCACAGCCAAAAAAATTTTTTAAAAGGATGAGACGTTATGAGTGGAGTTTACAGAAGTAATATAAAGTAAAAGAAACCGAAGTCATACTTCATAAAGAAATACAACTCAACATGATGTTAGCTTCTGGTATACAACACAGTGATTTGGCATTTCCATATATTACAAAAAGATTACCAGATAAATTTAGGTACCATCTGTCACCACACAAAGATATTATACTATTACTATTGATAATTACAAAATGATCACCATGATGAGTGTAGTTACCACCTGTCACCATACAAAGATATTATACTTTTATTGACTATATTCCCCACGTTGTATATTTCATCCCATGACTCATTTATTTTAGAACTGAAAGTGTGTATCTCTCAATCTGTCTCATTTATTTGGCTCATTCTCCCAACCCCTCCCCTCTGGCAACCACTTAATGTTCTCTGTATCTATGATTCTATTTCTGTTTTGTTATGTTCATTAGATTTCACATATAAATGAAATAATATGGTATTTGTTTTTCTCTGACTTACTTCACTTAGCATAAATACCCTCTAGGTTCATCCATGTTGTTATAAGGGACAAGATTTTCTTTTTATGGCTGAGTAATATTTCATTATTTGTGTATGTTTGTATATGAATATGTGTGTATCACATTTTTCTTTTATTTTGTATCTATATATGATGAGCATTCCTTATTGTAGTAATCACTCCATGAAGTATGTAAGTCAAAATCACAAGCTATAGGCCTTACATTTACACAGTGTGTGCGTGCATGTTCAGTTGCTCAGTCAGTGTCCAACTCTGCAATCCCATGGTTTGTAGCCCTCCACGCTCCTCTGTCTATGGAATTTCCCAGGCAAGAACACTGGAGTGGATTGCCATTTCCTCCTCCAGGGGACCCTCCCAATCCAGGGATTGAACCCATGTCTCCTGTGTCTCCTGCACTGCAGGCAGATTTTTTACCACTATACCACCTGGGAAGCCCCACTTACACAGGGCTCTGGGTCAATTATATCTCAATAAAACTGAAAGAAAAGAATTTTTAACTATTATCCTCCAAAAATGCAAATTAAATCATCATTATTTTCTCCTCTAGCAGATAGCAAATATTTAAAGTATGATGATGCTCAAGGTTGGCTAGAATATCAGAAACAGGAATTTTCAAATATTTCTGTTAAGAGGTCAAAACAGTACAAATCTTTGGAAAATAATGTGGCATTTTTAACATTTAAAGTAGGTATTATTAAGCCTATAATATTATTGCCAGGAATCCTATGGAGATGCTTTAAACTGTTTCTGAAAACATATAAAGATACTCACTGAAACATCATCTATTACAGAAAAAGACTGAAAACAATCTAAATGTTCTTTAACTGGAGGGTCTCTTTAAATAAATTATCTTCATCTGTGCTATATAATCTTTAAAAACAACAATGCTGGGCCTTCCCTAGTGGTACGGTGGATAGGAATCTGCCTGCCGATACAGAGGACATGGGTTCGATCCCTGCTCCAGGAAGATTCCACATGCCTTGGAACAGCTAAGCCTGTGTGCCACAACTGCTGAGGCTGCACGCTACAGCTACTGAAGGCTGTGTGCCTAGCGCCTGTGCCCCATGAGAAGAGAAGCCACCGCAACAGAAGCCCGTGCACAGCCACAAAGAGCCCCCATGTGCACAACTAGAGAAAGCTCGCATGCAGCAAGAGATCCAGTACAGCCAAAAATAAATAAAGGAAGAAACTTCTAAAAAGCAAAAACAACGATGCTTTATACTGATATCCAACTATAAACAAAGTTGTCGATAAGTCAAAGTACGTAGAACACTTTGTAGAGTATAATTCCTTTTGCATAAACAAACATAAGCATATATGTTTACAGAGAAGTATATATGCAACCATTTTTTCTCAAAGGGAACCTCCAAAATTGTTCATTGCCATTTCCTTTTCCAGATGAGATGATGGGGGAATACCAAATATGGACATGGGTGGGCAGAGGTCAAAATCACTGATACTCACTGGGATGGAAGAAAACTTCTTGGTTCGGGGGACATATTTGATCCAAATCTTAACAGATGAGCCAAATTTCAAAGTCTTCCATAGTGCCTGAGGACATGGTTTCTTTTTTTAACCATTAAAAACTTTTCACGTTTACAAATATGCTTATAGCAGATTTATTCATTATGGTGCCCAAATGGAAACAAGCCAAATGTCCATTAAAGGGAGAGCAGCAGTGTAAAAAGTTGGGTATTCATTCAAAGGATACACAAATACTATGGCATTCACAGCAATTTTTTTTTGAAAAAGAATAAACTACTGCTGCATCAACATGCATATATTCCAAAGACACTGTACTGAGCAAAAGAAGCAAAATACAAAAGAATTCATACGTTTGTGTGTTGAAGAACAGGTAAAAACAAATCTGTAGTGGTTGCCATCAGAACAGAGCCTACTAAGGTTGGGGGGACGTTACTGACTGGCAAGGGTGTGAGGGAGACTTCAGAGATTCTAGACTTGTTTGATATACTGATCTGGGTATGGTTTTACAAATACACACACATAGGCAAAGATACTGAAGGTATGTATATTTTATTATACATTGTTATCAATACTTCAAAAAATGTTTTTACCTCTTTAATATGTTTTGAGGCAACAAAATTTTTAAAAGAAAAATTTTTGGAGCTCAACAAGGAGCATCTGATATGTTACATGTTTCCAGTAATTTTTCACCAATCTAAAATAAATAGCCCCTTGATTCATCATTTCTCCCTTGATTTATACTGTTAATTTAGTAAAAAGGGTGTACTAGGATGAATCATGAATAACAGCTCTCAAAGATGTCCTCATTCTCATCTCCAGATCCCGCAAATGTGCTATCTTCACAGCAAATGACACTGCAGATGTGAGTAAATTAAAGGCCTTGGTGTGGGGGATTGTCTCAGATTACCCTGGGTGGGCTTGATGTGCTCATAAGGCCCTTCCAAGAAGGACGCAGAGGAAATAATCAGAGAAACAGATCTGAGGATGCTACTCTGCTGGTTGTGAAGATGGCTGGGAGCCAAAGAATGCAGGGAACACAGCCCAGGCAGAAACATGATGGAAACCAAACTCCCCTCTTGAGGCTCCGCAGAAAACAGCCCCGTTGACACCTTGACTTAAGCTCAGTGAAACTGGTTGCAGACTTTTGGCTTCCAGAACCATAAGGGAATACACTTTTGTTATTTTAAGCCACTAAGTTTGTGATTATTTGTTACAACAGCAATACAATACAAAGGGGAAGCTAATACAGAGGAGAAAAAAGGTAGGGTGCAAATACTCTTACTCTTTTGAATACTTTGGTTTGTTTTTCATTGAGAGATGCAGAAAATCCTTTTGCTGAGTCATTTTTTATGTCAAAGATGATTTCCATATCAATAAAGGTATTATTCTCTCCTGCTTAAATGATTCAGGCATTTCAGTGAAGAAATCAACACTAACATATTTTAAATTAATACTAAGCATTTTTTCAGCTATAAAACTTCCACGTGATCCTTGCATAAACTAGATAAAGAAACCAAAACTCTCCTTTAACAGCTCAGAATCAAAACTCTCTGGGCTGCCCTGAGCATTCTCACATCATTATCTGGGCTGACAGACCCACATGGAAACTGGACTAAGCACTTTCAGTTTCCAACATGTCACTATTCACAGTATTAATAGTTAGTGAACAAGAAAAGGAAGGTAGGATGGTTTCTTCCCTTCCCTGGCTCACCTGCATTTGGCATGAGAACAGGTCAGCTGGAAGAGCAATGCCCCCTGGGAAATCATCCTGTTCCGCCAACGTCCCCGGGGAATCCAAGTTGCTCAGTGATCACCGTGCTCCCTTCTCCATGCTGGAGATTGAATAGGCTTGAGTGGGCTACGAGGGGAGTAATCTTCCCAGGTAGCACTAGTGGTAAAGAACCAGCCTACCAGTGCAGGACATGTAAGAGACAAGGGTCGATACCTGGGTTGGGAAGACCCCTGGAGAAGGAAATGGCAACCCACTCTAGCATTCTTGCCTGGAGAATCCCATGGACAGAGGAGCCTCACAGGCTACAGTCCATAGGGTCGCAAAGAGTTGGACACGACTGAAGCGACTGAGCATGCATGAGCTGAGAGGGAAGGTTGGGGGCTAAATGCTTCAAAAGTGAGAATCCTCAATCCCAAAGCAGGCAGGTAAAGGCATGTTACTGGAGCCGAGGCTGTGTGCTTTTGAGAAGGCTGATGTGTGTGAGTTGAATTCTCTCTCTGCTACATTCCTTCAAGGGGTGGGGGGGGGGGGTGGGGGGAAGGAGGGGCACGGAGAAAGGTTCATGCTATCTGGCAATCATTAAAGTCAACATCAAGACTTGGGAGTAAATGGGTCTCAACTCTAAAATATGGGTGCAGAAACTCTGCCCATAGTGTCTGCATGGAGTTCTGAAACTGGAAAAAAGCTTGTAAGGGGACACTGTGTGTGTCTGTGTGTTCATTTGGGACCAGTAAGAGACAAGTTTGTGTTCACAAGTTCCCTAGGTATTTATACTGACCACTATTTACACAACATGAACCTAGCAGCCTGGAAAGAAGCCCAGGGAGGATGAGGTAGCTCTTTTCCTTTCTGTCCTAAATACTTTCCTTTAAGATATCCAGCCCCCCTGAACCCAGGTGTGGACACAGAGCTCAGGGTGGGCCAATCATGGTACCCAGCCACAGTGACTGGTCCAGGAAGGCGCATGTGACACAAGACCTTCTCCAGGGTGCTTCTTTAGAAGCCAAAGAACAGTCTCACCTTTCTCGTGGGTGTGCCTCTGATGTGGAAATGGCCGATGACCAGGTTCCAAGCCAAGGAAGGGAACCTGGAGGCATCAAGTTCCAAGCAAAGCCTTCTGGGCTGTTGAGCCTGGATCTGTGTATGAGTTACAGACCACTCTGGGGTTCACTCATGCATGAGGCCCACTCCACCCTTCTTGAGGTTTGGTTATGAGAGCTAGAATTTCATCCTTTACTGTTTCAGTTAATTCACTTTGCATATCTACCCATCAGAATGAAAAAGAAACTGACAAGTGGACTCTTATGGAAACACAAAGCACAGATGCTGCCCTCGGAGAACTTAGGATTCATATGAAAAAATAGGGGCAATTACAGAAGAAAATAAAAGTTAAAACATACTGAAGGGCTTCCCCGGTGGCCCAGTGGTAAAGATTCCACCTGCCAATGCAGGAGATATGCCTTCAATCCCTGGCCTGGGAAGATCCCACATGCCACAGAGCAACTAAACCCATGCGCCACAACTACTGAGCCTGTGCTCTAGAGCCTGGGAGCCACGATACTGAACCCACATGCTGCAACTACTCAAGCCCACGTGCCCTGGAGTCCACGCTCCGCAACAAGAGAATCCACTGAAATAAGAAGCCCACGCAGCACAGCTGAGAGTAGCCCCTGATTACCATAACTAGAGAAAAGCCAAAGCAGCAACAAACACCCAGCAGAGCCAACAAATTAAAAATATATACATATACTTAAGCATCACGTAGTACTTACTTCACATATACCTGTACAGTGAATAATTCTACTGTCAAATGTATGAAGAATGAGCTAGAGTGGACAAGCTGAGTGGTTTACAACAATGCCCATTATTCAGCTCCCCTTGGGACTCAGAAGTTTCTGGCCTTTGTTTTAAACAACTTCACTTTCTGAAAGACAGTGGAGTGGAAAGCACACATCTGAGTGAGAAACAGGAAAAAATCTGGACCTGACACTCCCAGCTACCTATTCATGTCAATCTGGATGTCTTCATCTGAAAATACCACCTTGACTCAAAGTGCATGAAACAATACAGAAATGGATTTTTCCAATCTGACAAGTTCAGGGGTGGAGTGACCTTGAGGTTAGTTAAAGGCTTATTCACATCATCATAGACCCTGGTTCTTCAGCTTCTCCACTTTGCTATTTCAGGTCACAAGATGACTGTATTTATTCCAGGCATCATACCTGGGAAACATCAAATCCAGAGATTCTACATTTTTTAATGTCCCCTTAGGAATTCTACATATTTTTCAGGACATCCAAACCCCAGCATTAGTTTGAACTGAGTCACATGTCAAACCCCAAATTAATCACTTAAAAAAGGAACAACTTCACCCTGATTGTCTTAAATTAGTCAGGACGTACACTTGGAATGTGGGCTAGGAATGCCTTTCTCTAAAGCATGTGAGGGTTAGGGGTAAGGTGGTGTGCAATATACTCAACATAATTCAGGCTCTACCGGCAAGGAAGAAGGGGAGATGCAAGCTAAGCTAGCAACTAAAAATGTCTGATGGAGTGACACAGGTTTCTTACAAAGCCTCTCTGAGCCTTGATTTTCTCATCTATAGAATGGATGCAAAATATCTATGATAAAGGTCTGTGAGGAACAAATGGAATAGTAATTTGCTTAACATATAGTAAGTTCTCAGTAAGTATTCACTTTCGCCTTTCCCTTCTCATTCAAAATACACGCGTTCAACCACACTTTTTTGAACATTTACTATGCACTAGGTATCAGGGACATGGTTGTAAATAAGACAAACACAGTCCCTAGTATATTTACATTCCGCAGGAGAGACAAAACACAGCAAACGGTAAGAAAAGTAACTGTGATCATGGTAACGCTGAAAGAAGTAGAGGGAGATGTCATGTTCCAGGAATCTTTTGATTCCTTTCAATTTGGGGCGGGGGTGGGGTGGGGGGGGTGGAGAATAGTATCTCATTTCTCCTGAGCATCAAATATAAAGAGAAACGTTCACCATATACTGATCTTTGCTCCTTTAGGCTCAGCTGATTTTAAAAACTGAAAGATTATTCCAGTTGTACTTTCCTATCTTAATTCTGCAGTGGTAACTTAAATTTTTGTATACTTCCATCACATAGATTTTTTTTTTTTCATATTTGAAAACTTTATTTTCTCAAATGAGCACCAACACAGATTGGAAATATGACAGAAACAATGCACTTTTCTCTAATACTGAATCACTATGTACAAATACAGGAAATGGTGAAGACAAATTACTTGAAAATAATTTTCTTTGTTATTGAAGCAAAGTGACCTGAAAATGCCACTAAAAAAAAAATAATAATAATAAAGGTAAAAGAAAAACAAAACCCAATACAGTTTGTAAACACAAGCATAAATAGGCAGAGTCTGTATTGAAAGATAGTCTCTGCAGGTTGGAAAAGGGAACTGACTCACTTTCACCCAAATGTTATACAAAAACATATGGGCAGGTAGAATTTGATACTATGAGAACGGCTTGTTTATTCTTGGCTTTATCTTTCACTGCTGGCTGATTTCATGACGTTATCTTAATTTTAAATATTAAATATTAATATATCTCTTTCCTCGACCTAGACCACTAGCATGTTTTCTCATTTGAGGCAGACTCATTTTTTAAAAAAATATCTAAGTTGATTGTGTTCAATATTTGATTTCCCAGCCTCTTCCTGAACCTGAGGCAATGTGACCTTAAAAAAAAAAAAAAAAGCTGTTTACCTACAAAATATGTGTATTATTTTATTGACATTCTTTTCAACCCAAACCGGTTTAATGTTTAACATGATGTGGCTTCCACAACAACTGGAGCCCTGGGTCCATGATGAGTACCCTCACCTCTCAGTGAGGGACACAGCTGTGACTGCTGGGTCTTCACAAACAACAGATTTCCTTTACAGTCTGTAAAAGCTGAGCACACAAAGACGAAGGGGCAAACTCGCAACAGCTCCGTGCTCGGGGAAACAAACTCCTGGAGGGTTGTGCTGTTGGTCCACTCGGAAACAAAACCAGCAGAGAGAAAGAGAAGAAAAATCTTATGTGCCCAGGGTGTAAACTGTAGGTATAGCATCACATAGATTTTTTAAAAATCTCTCTGCTTATCTATGGTTAAAAGAATAAAAATGATTTCCTCAAGGAAAGTTCAACCAATGGTAACAGCCACAGTTGCACCACAAGGCATAGGCATAGCTTTTAACATTTTTTTAAAGTTAGGGCAGGACATTAAATCTAAATGCATTTTGAAATTTTTATAAGTTTTGTACTGTCACAAATAAAAGCACTACCTCACATTCACAAATTATATAATTCAGAGGTTCCTCAATTTGGCTGTGTATCACAGTACCACAGTACCACAGAGAACTTGTTAAAAATATAGATAGCGTCAATCCTCATTATTTGTGGATTCTGTATTTGCAGATTTATACTAACTAAAATGTATTAATGATCCCAAAAGCATCACTCACGGCACTTTTACGATCACTCACCAACAAATACAAAGAGGTAAAAAATCTCAGTCATCCCATATGCACCTTCCTGGCTGAGGCAGAAAAAGGCAAGGCTCTGTTTTCTCGTTTAGGCTTTCATACTTTTTCCACACACTTTCTGGAAAAATTAGTCCTTTTTGCAGTCTAATTAGTGGCCTGATTTTTGCATTTTTGTGCTTTTTGTTCAGCACCCCCCCTCAACCCGTGCAGTCCCCCCAGCAGAGCTGAAATATTGTCTAGCATCCCTTAGCACCAGAAGGCCATGTGCCTTACAGAGGAACATGGGTGACAGGAGCTTGGTTCAGGTACAAGTGCTGTTGGCCATGAGTTCAATATTAAAGAATCAACATCCAAAATAGGAAGAGAAAATGTGCTGATCTCTGTGTAAGGCCTCTCGGGAAAGTGCCAGAGTAACACCTGTAGTGCATAATGAAGCTATGGGAAAGATGGAGAAGTAGCTAAATTTGTGGGTTCATGAGACAACGATAGTTGTTTTGTTTAAGCAGAGTGGGTAGCATTACTGTGAGGGTGAAAGACAAAGAAATTTGTGGTCATGTTACCCAGAGTCAAGAAATTCTAAACCCTACAAAAATAAATAAGATACAAGGATATATTGTACAACACAGGAAATGGAGCCAATTTTATAATAACTATAAGTGGAGTACCTATTGAGACACCCTCCACCCACCTATCCACCTTCTCATCCACCAAATGTAAGCATCAAACGGGCAGCATCCATGAATATTTGTCCACTAGAGTGACTCTAATAACCACTCAGTGATTTTTCACATTATAGTCACTCTTTCCAAGCTGTGAGGGGAACTGAATTCTTCCTATAAATCAGTGGTTCTCAAAACAATGGCGATTTTGCCTCCCAAATGTCCAGGGGATATTTGGCAAATCTAGAGCCATTTCAGTTGCTACTGGCATCTAGAGCATAGGGGACAGGGATGCTGCTAAACATCATACAATCCACAGAACAGACTCCACCCCCAAAATAAAGAATGACCTGGCCCCTAATGTCAATCATGCCCAGGATGAGGCAAATCTGCTTACAAGCATGGATGTAGTAATCACAGTAGGCAATTTCTCACCCTTGGACACTGCACTCCTGCCATATTTTGCTGTTGAAATGACACAGCAGTTTTGAGTCACATTACCTCCCAACAGCATGCCTACCATGCAGTATGTGTTAGTCACTCAGTCGGGTCTGACTCTCTGTGAGGCCATGGGCTATAGCCCACTAGGCTCCTCTGACCATGGAATTCTCCAGGCAAGAATACTGGAGTGGGGTGCTATTTCCTTCTCCAGGGGATCTTCCCAACCCAGGGATCAAACCTGGGTCTCCTGCACTGCAGGCAGATTCTTTACCGTCTGAGTCCCCACTATGGAGTAGTTGTGTGGAAAGGTGCCTGGGGAAGGCGTTTCTCTCTCCTGTCTTACTGGTTTATTGTTACTCATCGTAAGCCAAGAAGCCATAATCTTCAGACATCTATCTTTCCCATCTGCATTACCCATCCCTATTTCCTTCTTTGCATATCATACAAAGTGCAGTCCAGCATCATAGGAAACAGGTGTACCCTGACCCTGTTTGTGAGTTTCCATAAAGGGACTGGGGTGAGGGGAAGTACATCCAGGGGCCCATGACCATGCCCTGTGCCTCCACCTCCCTCTTCTTCCTCCGGAGAATGAAGGGAACCTTGACCTGCCAGAGATGCAAACTCTGTGATAGCCCATGAGATCAGACCTGCTCTCCAGCTACCTCGGTCACATGCTCAGGCAGCGAGCAAAGAACA
The DNA here is from genome assembly GCF_032452875.1 of Bos javanicus. Lineage (NCBI taxonomy): Eukaryota > Metazoa > Chordata > Mammalia > Artiodactyla > Bovidae > Bos > Bos javanicus. The sequence continues at coordinate 53,134,208 of NC_083875.1, read as the reverse complement.
ACAGATTAAAGATCGTATTCCCTGAACAGAAATATCTGTGGGCAGGGCAGAATACTTGAACTCAGGTGCAGCATTTCATTTTCAGTAAGGTCTTATTTCACAATGAATATGGGATCTTCCTGGACCAGGCATCGAAACGCTATCTCCTGCACTGGCAGGCAAATTCTTTACCACTGAGCCACCAGAAAAGCCCCCCAATAGACTATTTTTTAGAGTAAGTTGTAAGTTCATAGCAAAATTGAGTGGAAGGGGCAGTTTTCCTCTGTATCCTGTCCCCTCGTTACATCCCTATCCTTCCCTACTATCAACACCCCAAACCAGAGTGGTTGATTTGTTATAATAGATGAACCTACCTTGACATATCGTCTTCACCCAAATCCATAGTTTGTATTAGGGTCCCTTGTAGTATTGTCCGTGCTGTGGGTTTTGACAGGTGTCCACCGTTTCAGACCATGCAGAAAATAGTTTCACTGCTCTAACAATCCTCTGTGCTCTGCCTGTTTATTCCTCCCCTCCCCATCCCTAACAACCACTGAATTTTTTTTTATGGTCTCCATTCAGGATATATAACCTTTTCAGATTGGTTTCTTTCACTTGGAAATGGGGGGTGGGGCACAAAAAACCCCAGATGAGACCTATTGGAAAAGACATAAAATAGTATCCTGTGTTCAGAAAACCAGGGCTTCCCAGGCGGTGCAGTGGTAAAGAATCTGCCTGCAAGTGAAGGAGAGGCAAGAGATACGGGTTCGATCCCTGGGTCAGGAAGGTCCCCTGAAGTAGGAAATGGCAACTCATTCCAGTATTCCTGCCTGGAAAATTCCATAGAGAGGAGTCTGGCAGGCTACAGTCCATGGGGTCACAAAGTCAGACATAACTGACTGACTGAGCACACAGGCGTGTTCAGAAACCACAGGTGATCCAAACAGAGCATCATGTACAAACAGGAGGACTGGAGAGGTACACAGAGGTCAGATCAGGAAGGGCCTTTGCATCATTTGAAGAAATCAGGCCTTATCTTTTAGGCAACAGGCAGTCATTGAAAGGTTTAAGAAAGAATGTGAAATTACCAAATTTTCACTTCTGACAAATCACTCTGATGGTGAAGGTGATGTGTGACTTGGTCAAGTAACTTGACCTCTCTGAGTGACTTTATTCCTACATTTGTAGAATGTGGACAATTGTGTGCATACCATAAGACTGTTGTGAGGATTAAATGTGCTAATATATTTTGTTATTATTGTTGTTGTTATTGCTGCTGTTATCAGAAGAGTGAGAGGTCAGAGGGAAGGTGGTGAGAAGCAAATTCATCTGCTCCCACGTGGTCTTCATCAACACAACATTATTATTCCAGAAAACGCTTGTCCTGAAAGGTAGAAGTGGCAAATAGCTTCATTTTTAACTGCAGGAACATCCTCTAAGACCAATGAATTTTGCAATAAATAAAAAGCATCAAATGACGGTTTAAACCCCAGGACTGTTTGAACCCTTTCCCTCAAAATCGTCACCTTCGCTGCTTCCTCCAATCTACACTACTCTTCAGTGTCATTATCCAAGACCCTACATCATCAGACCCACCAAGCAGAATTCAAAACCTCTGAAATAGCTGGGCTAAGCCCTCCTCCCTCCAGATGCTACCAGGAGCCTGGAGATGGGGCCTTCCTTCACTGGCCATCAGCAAGAGACTCCGCTCTGTCTTATGACCAGATTGCTGGTGACATTTTCAGGAAGGCAGCATTCAAGAACAGGCGGCCTGGCAAGTAGCAATGCTGCAGGTGAGAGAGGAAGAGAGACTGATGATGATGAGAGAGGAGCGACTGAGGGAAGCATTATTGAGAAACCTTAGGGATAGGCTTACACTTCAGGATGAAAATTGAGTAACTGGGTAGGTCATAGAAGGATTTTCTCAAGTAGAACCTGCAGTTTGGTGGGTATGATCTGGTATGTGCACTGACACCTATCAGAATCAGTTTTGTTGGGCTTATTCTGATTTCTACCCATTCAACAAGATGTAACCCCAAAGACCCCATCAGAGGTGGGAAAGCCTGGATGCAAACAGTTCAGCTGAGGCTTCTCAGGTTCCATAAATGAACATCATCTCCATGCTCCGCTTGGATAGAATTCTCTCCTCAATGAGAAACTCCACCTGTACACGGCTGGGTCTGCTTGTGGGCCCTCTGTTCCTTCTTGGCCTGCCTACAGGCTCTCTCATGTGTGGACGTGAGAGCTGGACCATAAAGAAGGCAGAGCGCCGAGGAATTGATGCTTTTGAGTTTTGGTGTTGGAGAAAACTCTTGAGAGTCCCTTGGACAGCAAGATGATCAAACTTATCAACTAATCAAACAGCAAAGTCAATCTTAAAGGAAATCAACCCTGAATATTCATTGGAAGGACTGATGCTGAAGCTGAAGCTCTAATACTTTGGCCACCTGATGTGAAAAGACCCTGAGACTGGGAAACAGTGAAGTCAGAAGGAGAAGAAGGTGACAGAGGATGAGACGGTTGGATGGCATCACCAATTCAATGGACATGAACTTGGGCAAACTCCAGGTATTGGAGATGGACAGGTAAGCCTGGCGTGCTGCAGTCCATAGGATCACAAAGAGTTGGACTCGACTAAACGACTGGACAACAAAGGCCAATTTCTAAATTGCTAATGCTCAGAAAGCATAAAATCCATTCTCACTGATGCAGATTTTCCTGAAGATTTGGGTGGAAAGACAAAGGGTGAACAACTCCTCCTGGTGTTAGCAATGGAGGTCTGAGGTCCCAAGAACCTCCTCCTCCCCTACCACCCCTGGGCAGAGCAGGATGATGGATCACCTGACCATCAAGGAAAAGGTGAAGGCTCCCTTTGCAATCTCCCTCTGCCCTCAAGTTCCTCTCCGTAGGCTAACCCACTACCCTGCCTCCCCAGTAGTCCTTTCTGGTCTTGCCAACTGATAACTCCTCCGCTCACATTCCTTAGCAAAATCCACGCATTTACATAATTCCCTCAGCAACACAAAAGCAAGCAAATAGGGCTCAGCCAAACAAAAATTATCTCACCTTCCCCAGGCCACCCTTCTTTCTTTGTCTGAAGGTATACTTATTAGTTAGAGAAACAACGCTGACTACAGGAAAAGTATACTTAAATGAAGACTAGTCTCTAGAAACTGGAGGTTGGCACTTGTCATATATTTTATGCCCAAATATTTCCCTGTCCAACCTCCCAAACCTTCTAGTGTGAAGACTGATGGCACTTGTTAAAACTATTCCCCTTTGTGGCTTTAAGACTCCTCTCCCCAACCCTTTCTTCTACCTTTAAGACTATAAGGGCTCAGGATTTCTGGCCCATCTCTCCCTTTCAGTCGCCCTCATCAAAATGAAGTTCACCACACTCCTCTGCTCCTGATCTCAGGTAGCCTTGGTCTGCAACCGTTTGGAGCAGGGCTTGGGTTCCCAGCCAGAGGCTAGGCTGGGTCGCAGCGGTGAAAGCGCCAGATCCTAGCCACTAGACTAGTGGTCAGTCAAGGGCCCTGGTCCTTCAGCTTTGCAGAAAGGAATTCCCACAAAGATGAAAAGTAGTGAAGGTAGTAAAGCAGTTATTAAGACGAAAGAGGACAGTATGTGTAGACAGGCCCATGAGCCGACGCAGAGGGAGAGTCCTTGAGTCACACCCTTGTGGCAGCTTGAATTACTTTTATGGAGTATTTCTTCTGGGTTTCATTTGGCCAATCATTTTGATTTGCCTGGTTCACAGTCCATATTTGATATATCTCAGGAGCCTTCCATGTGTGCGCACACATCTCTTAGCCAAGATGGAACCTACTGCAAAGGCATCTGGGTTGACATTGCTCCCCCTCTGGCCTGCAAGGAACCTGTTCTGTGCATGTGTGCTCGGGGCAGTCTCCTGAACAAGAAATATGTGGTTTTGGTAGGGCCCAAACTCCTCCCTCAATTGTCCTGCTATTCTTGACTCAGTTTCAGTCAATAGGGAATGACTCTCCAATTACTTTACCCTGGGTGGCAGTCGGGGGGGGGGGGGTGGCGGGTGGAAAGGGCATCTACCTCCTGCCTCACTCCCACACACTCTTTTGGGAATAATTTCAGCATGAGTCAAGGGTTCTTTCTGTTTCCATCCTTTGCATTTCTTCTTTTTTAAAGTGCTACAATCAGAGCAGCACAGAGTCTGGGGAATGGATGGGACAGTTGAGATAGAAAGGAGATGAACAGATCAGAAGAAAATCTTTTTTTTTTTTTTTAAGGATGTGCCATTTGTTACAGATTCACATACTTCTTTACCCTCTTTCTAAATTAGGCCAAGAGTAGCTCCCAAGGTTGTTATGAAGTGAGTATTAAAAAGTGCTTAGAACATGCAGAAAGGAAATGCTCAACAAATATTAGCTGTTGTCATTATTCTCTCAAAGGGTTTCAGGGAACATATTTGAAGGGGCATTTTCCTTTAGAAAGAGAGGTAGGGAAAATTTCCCCAAGGGAAAACATGTCTCCTTTGAATAAAGTTAAATGAAGGAACTCTGACTGGGCCAGTGAGAGTTTACTAGTAAGTTTGACAAAGTAAACTGTAAATAGCCAGTAAGTAATGTTTAAGCTCTTGATTAGCTCTGCAGAAATCTTAAAAAAAAAAAATTGTGTGTGTTTTTTAAAGAAAGCATTGGGTTTTGTTTCTTAGCTAATCTTAAAGGTAGTGAAGCCTTCACATGAAATGCAAGAAAACTATGGAGTTAAACAAGATCCTCCTTCTGTACCAAGATTGCTCATCCAAGTGACTCCCACGCTACCCATCTGAATTTTTTCCTGTCCTCCTGCTGAAGAACATTTGTTTTGCCACTGGTATGCAGCTAAAGGAACCAAACTATCCTCACCTAGTAAGCAATTAACATCTGGGATCAGAAAATGAAATTCCATCTATAGAGCACCTGGGATCCTGAAGTCAGGTTGACAGTCCTTTGAGACTGGTTCAATGATTCTTCTGGAAAAAGTTCTCTCCACCCAGGATATACAAATGGAGTATCTTACAGGGTTGCCTAGAGTATAAGGACTCAGGACACACTGAAAATCACCAAAGCTTAAATCTAAAAACATTTCTGTAGGTAAAAGAGGATTGCTCCAGGAAATGAGAGCTCCTTTCCCCCAATCCAGCAAGTAAAGGCCAGGGGTAAGGAGTCTCACTAAGACTCCCTAAGGCAAAGCATACGTGGAAAATGCTCCAAATAAATATTTGGCAAGCATCAATTTTATAGAGCTGGAAGGAATAGTTCTCAAAATATCAAGATGTGATATTTCAGGGAAATTCTGAATGCTCCTTTCCGTTCAGCATCATTTTTTTTTAACATAATTGAGATCACATTATAGGTCCTGTTCAGTTTGTTTACTTCATTTAAACTACAGTAATTTTCCATGGCATAGGTATACTATAAGAATATTTCATATTCCCAACATATGTTTTGTAAAATAATTATTCCTCTATCACTGGAGATTTATGTATTTTTACATTTCACCATAAATAAAGAGCTGATAAAAACTGGGTTTAAATGTGGCTCCACATTTCTGGTTATTAGCCTAGGATATTTTCCAAGAAGTGAATTATTGATCAAAGAATTTGAGTGTTTTTAAAGACACTGAATGATAGGTTTTAACACTGCTCCTGCAGTAAGTGCATGCGTTCCTCAATACAGTCTCATAAATAAAACCAAAACTGATGCCCAGGAATTGGTTTTAGCTTATTGAATTTGAGTTTTCATATTAGCAATTTGTATTCTTATTTCACCCTCTGTGAATACTTCCTGTAGCTCAGATGGTAAAGAATCTGTGTGCAATGTAGGAGACCTGGGTTCAATCCCTGGGTCAGGAAGTTCCACTAGAGAAGGAAATAACAACCCACTCCAGTATCCTTGCCTGGCGAATCCATGGACAGAGGAGACTGGCGGGCTACAGTCCATGGGGTTGCCAAGAGTCGAACATGACTGAAATGACTTAGCACTAACACTCGGTTCATTTTACTCTGGGCATCTTAATACTTTTTAAAAATATATTAATATAAGGGGTTGGGAGGTAATGGTGAGTAACAACTAAAGGGTACAGAGTTTCTTTTTGGAGTGATGGAAATGTTCTAAAATTGACTGATGTTATACTAAAACCCACTAAACTGGAAACTTTAAATGGGTAAATTGTATGGTATATGAATTATATCTCAAAAAGCTGTTTTTAAAATAATATTAGCAAATGGAGGAGGGAGGAAGGTTCAAGGTGGGGAACACGTGTATACCTATGGCAGATTCATGTTGATATATGGCAAAACCAACACAATATTGTAAAGTTAAAAAAAAAATAAAAATAAAACCATTTGCAAAGAGAAAAAAAATAAAAAAATAAAAATAAAATAAAATAATATTAGCAAAAATAACTTCCATATTTCCCTCTTTCAAAATTTGTTGGCAAATTTTCCGAGTCTGTTTTTTGCCTTCTGATATTTGGGAAATACACACTTTGAATTAAATCTATTATCTGTTCCTTAATGAATCTCATTGTTTTTATCTGGAAAATTCCCTTACATGTAAAGACAGTCACCAACAAGTTCTTCCAATTTATTTTCATCCTTAATCCATCTGGATTTTGGTGCACATTACAAAGTTATAATTTAATGTTCTCCAAATAGGTATTTATTGAATAAGTTTATCCCTGTCCCCTCTTCCTCACCATGTTCCGATGCTTGCTATTCAATGTTTTATATATACCAGTATCTATTTCTGGGCTATTACTGTTTTCAGTCTGAGAGTTTAATTATAACTTATAATACTCTCTTAACATTTATCTTTAAAATATGGCTTTATATATAGTATTAGTTGACTTCATTAATCCCTTTCAAAGCATTCTTAGCTATTCTTGCACTTTTTTCCTTCTGGATGAAATTTAGAACAATTTTACCAACCCTTTGAGAATATGACACTGCACTTATATTTGAAGGATGGATTAATCTGGGCAGAAGGGTCATATTTAAAATATTTACCAGCTAGGAGCAAAAATTTTTTTAATCTACTGAAGTATTTTATTCATCAGGTCCCACACATATCTTAAGTTTGTCTATACATTTTACAGAGCTTCTTGCCATGATCAAAGATAACCTATTCCCCTAACATCTTAAAACAACTTTTTTTTTTTTTTGCTTGAATATGGAAAAACCGGTTTTTGCATGTGTGGCGATATTTGCTAATGTCTTATTAATTTCAAGTCCAGATTCCCGAGCATTCAACTTGGACTATCATCTGCACTAATGAAAACAGCCTTTTCTTTCCCAATACTTATAACTCATTTCTAGTTTGGCTTTTATTACACTGAAAAATAGTAAATCAATATTCTGATGACAAGCTCTGAGAACTTTAAGCATATATTAAAATTAAATCCTTGACAAGCAGACTTAAAAAGGATACATAACGCTCTCAAGCTTTCAAGAAAGAGCTGAGGTTAATCAACTGTGCTACATTGTAGAGTCTGTTTCATCTAAAACAAGGCTAAAAATTATGTATACATATAGCTGATTCACTTCATTGTACAGCAGAAACTAACACAACCACTGTAAAGAAATTACACTCCAATTAAATAAATAAAATAAAATGGGGCTAAAGAGCACCCAGAGTCAGCCTGGTGGCTCAGACGGTAAAGAATCTGCCTACAATGCAGGAAGACCCAGAGTTCGATTCCGGCGTCAGGAAGATCCCCTGGAGAAGGGAATGACAACCCACTCCAGTATTCTTGCCTGGAGAATTCCATGGGCAGAGAAGCCTGGTGGGCTACAGTTCCTGGGGTCACCAAGAGTCAGACATGCCTGAGGGACATTCATGAACAGCACACAGAAGGGTTTACCAGATCAGGTGAGGAGACATCTGGAGCTGGCACTCAATACTTGGGGAGGGGGGTTACTTCCCTTTTCCCTCTGGTGTGCTCTCCACATTCAGACCGCATGTAACAACCTGTTAGTATCTACGGTCACTGTTCCTCAGCAGACCTAAGCTTTCTCAGCAGATATAAGCTGAAGCTAGTGACGCCCAGAAAGTAACACTGGCTATTAAACTGCATTCTTCTAAAGTTCCCTGTCTAGCTCTTTTGGCATAAACTGTGTTACACTTTTTACCATGACAATACCCTCTCTCTCAGACATTTCTGCCTAAAGAATAAATTTTTATGTTTTGAATAACTACTCACACAAAACCCTTGTTGGTTACAAACTATCAGATCCAACTACTAAATTTAATATTGGAGTGCTTGTAGCTAACAAAAAAGTAGTAACTTATGTAGCTAACAAAATAAGACTAACTTGTGGAGACAAGGCACTAGTTTCTGAATAGCTGATTTTAATGGTGATATGACTACTTCCAAATGCATTCAGTCATACTCATATTCAAAAGAGTAAAACCCACAGTAACCACACATGTCATGAAAGTCTTGCATTTACTGATTTATTTTTACCATAATGAGAAATGATTTTTACTTTTCTAAGCCAACTAAAAAAGTTCAGGTCAGTTTACTCTACTGGTGAAATGAAGTAAAACATGCCTTCCTCCTCCACCAAATGACTACAAAGGAAAATCCATGTATGTTCTTTCATTTAAGTAAATTGTACTTGAATGACACAAATATCAACACATGTTTAGAGACAATAGTAGTAGATTTTCAAGGCTGAGTGGTGGGTTACCATGCTCTGAGAAAAGCCTAGGTAATCGCCTGTCAAGGAAGAACCATTTTTGTTAACTCTTATTCTTAACATGAATCTTGATCAGCACTTCATTAACTAGAATACTTCCATTTAAAAAACTGCAGTTTCTGTACACTTAAGGATTTATTTGGGAACACAATTTCTAATAATTCCCTATAAAAGACCTTAAATGACAGTAAAAGAAATTAGTGTTTAATAACTGACATATAGAAGTTTAAGTAATTTATATTTGCCAAAGAACTTACATTTCTGCTCCTCCTGAATGTAGTATGGGTTTCCTTTTGAAACCATCTTCTTGACTCTTCCAGTTCTTTGTCCCACTAGTATGAATTTCATTTAAGTTATGTTGAAAAGCATAAAATGAAGAGTCCTAATGGCTATATAATCCCTGTAAAGCTATTAGCAATAGGGTAATATTCAGACACATTTAAGTAAACTTTCTAGAAAGAAAAGGTACCACAGTTTCATAAAAGACGGTGGGTCCAAAGTTTTAGTGTGGGGCTTGGGGAAATGGATTCTAAAATCATTGTTTTTATGTCTATGGGGAGGAAAAAACCCCTCAAAGCTGCCAATTTAAACATTAACAAGATTTAGTCACACTACAATAAGAGCATTGCTCTGAATAAAAACTTTAGATATTTATAAACTTTAACTTTCAATTTTCAATTTTGTTAAATTAAAAAATCCATACAATTGAAAGCACATAGGCACGAGGCTAACAACCAGTGACTCCAGGTGAAGGTTATATAATGTTCACTGTACCATTACTTTTAGCTTTCCTGTAACTTTGCAAATATTCCAAATAAAAAGTGAAAAGGTCTATAGTAGTCAAGACACCACGAGTGAAGTTAAGAAAACACAAGACAGAGACATGAAGTATGTCACTGAAAATCACGAGTTGTAGAGTTTTTTTTTTTTTTAAAGGCCTAACTTACAGGTAAAACTTTTCTTCTAAAAGAGAGCATGAGAGAGATACGCAACATGCATTAAAAGAACAAGATGGTTTAGAAGTCAACAGAGACAGAATGCTATGCATATAACGCCCTCATTGACATCACGTCTTGAATTTTCAATGTGGGTATATTTTTCTTGGTCCAACACTGGCTGCCATGTTAAATCATGCAAACCATAGCAATCCACTGACTTGAATGTTTACAAATGATAGTCTCCCAAAGTGTGAAACTTTCATTCAGGAGGGTTGGTATAACAAATCTCTCCGTAAGATAAAACTGTTTCCTAACTCTATGGAACAAAATGTTTTCTCAGCTGAATGCCTGAACACTGTGTGATATTATGAACTTCCCATATACTATTTAAGTTGGCTAAGTTTTAACAATAAAGTTCATGAATTTAATTCTTTTTTGACATCTCAGGTAATGATAAAAACTTCCTATGTCCTATTAGATCTTTGGCTGAATGCTATCACCTTAGAAAAAGTCCAAGTTGGTGCTTTTTAAAAAATCTTCATTTACTTTTAGAAATGAGATAGCAATACCAACCACAAATCTATCTTTTGGTGAAAAGTAGAGTAAAAACTATATGCTAAAAATATCAACACTGAGACAATCTGTCTCAAACCTAATGCTCCCCTTTAGGATTCCCAGGCCTTCAAGCACACTAGGTGGTACAACAGACATCTTTCCCCTCCTCATAGGTTCTGAGAGAGAAGGGAACTTACAATGCAAAAGCTAAGGACTAACCAGTGGGCCGGTAACTTGAAGAAACAAGCAGTGGGGAAGCCAGTTCCTTTCAAAGGGTGACAGAGTGGCAGCTGGATGCAAAAGTCTGGAGCATGGACACAAGCTGATCCAAAGAGCAATATCCTTAATTTCTGGGGATAGTACAGATTGGTGCTTTTTAACACTCATTAGAAATTGTCTACATATGACTCTTCACCCTTTCTTAGTTCTACAGGCCAATTACTACCAAACATAAGAGAACTGAGGCTGTAATATGGGTCACTATGAAAACTAGTTTATATACAGCTGGATAGCAGGGTGTGGGGAGACTGGAGGAGAAGAGAGACATTTGAAAAAATTGAGTGTTACTCTGTAGACACTATAACAACCCAAGATACCTTAACTTCTTAAGTAACCTGATTCACAGAATCAACTAGAAACTGCTTTTTCTTTTAAAAACACATATACATTGTTAAAAGCAAAAATGAGAAATATTCACATTCAGTCAAGCCCGTTTTTTCAAGTTCCCTGAGATGGCATATATAGATACACAACATAGCTCAAAGTAACAGCAGAAAGTCAATCATTTAAAAAGATCATTTAGAATACAGTCAAATTTCTTTTTCAACAAACATAATCTACAAGATAAATTATATCCCGATTGAGTTATTGCTATAAATCTATTCAAATCAGGAAAATCCCTCATATTTAAAGCTCTCCAAGTAATTTTGGCACAAGTCAAATCTTAGAATTCTGAGTTTAAAGTCCCTGAGCTCTTTAAAAGGCTAGCTTGCCTTCAGCCTCTTCTCCAGCTACCTTCCCCTACAATGCCTTGCAACCTGCCCGAGCCTCTCATTAACTCTAAGTCCAGGCTTAAGGATACAGCCTTTCTAACTGACTCTGCTCTGCAGAAACCATGCAGCTTCTCTGGCTTGAAGAATCCAGTTGGATTCTGGAGGCGGAAGAATCAAATGGGGGTAGATCTCCTGCCTCCTTATTAATATTTCTAAAACTGCCTACAACATTCAGGGTTTTAACGTCTCCAGGGCTTTATGCCTCAGATGCTCGTCCAAACACTGGATGGCAAAGAGGTCAATGTCCGTGTCGAATTTGTTGGCAAACAAGTGGTGCACGTGCAACAGCCAGTTCAAGTCACCAGCTCCGAAAACGCACACAGAGCGAACGTGGACGCCGCTGCACGGCGGGTAGGGGGCGCCCTTGGAAACGTCTCCTTCAAAGTACTGCCATTTAACAAACCTGGCAATCGCTTGCATGTCAGACGTGTCATACTTATAGCTTAAGGACAATGACCCTGGGACTTCGGGGATCCTCTGAATAGTGGCCCAGAGATACTCGTCTGGGCTGTATGTGTCTTTTGCCCACTCCATAAACTTTTGTATATTTTGGTTCTGGAGCACGTACTCCACATATTCCCTACTGACCACAAAATAGGCACTGCCTGAAAACAGAGGTGTTTCAAGAGGTGGATGTATTTTGTCAGTCCCCATGTTTGTCAGCTTTCCATTCACGACTTCATAATGCTTTTTCCACCTTTCTTTCTTATGGGATGGCATTTTCTCTGTTTCTAGGTTGTTCTCGCCCATCAATAGCTTGAGCTTCCTGACAATTTCCAGGTTGGTTTTAATAGGAAAATCCATACCGCAGAGATTTATCAGGTACTTCCAGCCTGCATTCATCTGGTAGAGGTCCTGCATGCAGTTAAGGTCAGCCTGAACCCGGCTCCAGGACGCATACACCACACTCTCCAGCTGACTGGCGACAAAGACATTACTGAAGCAGGATGCGATGCCAACAGCTGCAGCCAAAAAGGATTTCTCTGATTTTGCATCCACGTGAATACAATAGAAATTCTGAGGCATATAGATGGCCCTCAGGAGCCTGTCAAGCATTTCAATTTTGTGATGAACCACTATAGAATATGCTATTGGAAATCCCGCCTCTTCTTTACTAAGTGGTTCTGTAATATATTTGCGCTTCTTAATGAAAGAAGCACAATCACCAGTCATGTTTATGTAGTCATAGTTTGTCCATCGAGCGCGCTTTTTAAATTTCACTGTTAGACTCTCAAGCTTTACCTTTTGGATTTCATCTACATCACCCTGTAGAATTTTGGTGCAATTAATATTACTACTAGGATTCTCTTCAAACAGCTCCAAATGTCCAAAATTTACAAATTCAGTCTTTTGATGAATTCTTAAAACAGTGAATGTGACCACCGAAAAAGCAAGAAATAAGAAGTAGTATTTAGTGGGAAAAGAAAAAAGTTTCCTCCTCCACAACTTCCTCAGCATTTCAACAATTGGGGACTTGGCTTTATTAAGGGTAGTCTTTCAGGCTTCAAGCAGTACTGATTTCCTCTCTGTCGTGGTCTGGAGATTTGTCAGTTTGCATTTATCAAAAGTGCAAAGGCATCTTGAAATGGACGATAGCACTAAGAGAAAAATAGAAAGGGGACACACACATATATAAATAGAATCTTTTACGACATCTTCTCATCAGGTTCGAAAAGTGTCCTCTTTGCTATGAGGTCAGAAGACAAAAACAAAGTGGGTCAATCCGAGAAAAGTGTTAAAGGAAACCCATAATCTCTAGTATTAATGCCAGATTATCTTTTTTTAAAAGTTGAGTACAAGGATATGCTAGAATATCCTATAATCAACACTTTACCTCTGAGGTATATTGAGGTGCAAAATACAGTTGAAGACCTAGGCTGTAATTATTGAATTCTCCATAGGGTGAGTTTTGGTGTTTATTTTGCAGGGGAGGGAGGGGTTATTGTTGCTTTTTGTTTTCTTTGGTTGTACTGCACAGCATGCAGGATCTTAGATTGAACTGCACCCCCTGAGTGGAAGCACAAAGTCTTAACCATTGAACCACCAGGGAAGTCTCAGTTGGTGAGTTTTTGATCCTGGGCCAGTGGTAATTAGCACCCCTTGCCTTGAAATTGTTACTAATCTGGGTTTCTCCAGACACATCCATTAGTGTCCATCAGTTGGCATCAGCAGCCCCAAATATTTGAAGAGATCAGATCCATTCTACTCTTCATCAACTTAGGAGTGGGGTCCACTGAAGGAGACATTCAGAAATGACTGTGGATGCTAAGAATCTCTGAAGGAAAAGCAGGTCAACTGGATTTTCAAAGTGGAACAGAAAAGTTCAGGTGAAACCAGATCAGATTTGGAACTGTTTTGGGTTGACATCACTTTGTTCAGTTCCATACCAGCCACCACAGGAAGAGAAAATATACACGACCCAAAACAGAGAAGCAGCTTTGTATTTCCTGCACTGGTTATACCAGGTTATATTAAGCCTTACTGAAAAACAACACTCGTATGCAAATTGTAACTTATGAAAGACTCTTTGTCTGGATTCAAATTCCAGGAGCCTAACCCACTTTTATTATGGAAAATGTTTACAAACATACAGATGCTGTTTCATTTTCAAAAGTCAATTTTATTACTTGGCAACTGGTTCTAACAAAGAAAGTCAAATACTATCAACTCTCTCAAAACCAGATTTATAGAGATTTGCAAACTTTTTAACACCAGAATTAGCACTAGAATTTTTAAATGCTTATTTAGGAAATAATTTGTGAATATTGATAATACAAATAAAAATAACTGACCATCATTAGTACAGAATAATATTACAAAAAGTACTTAGACTTTACCATTTAAAATCAAGAAAAGTCAGGATCATTTAGTTCTGATTCCAGGTAACATCCTGTGCCCATGTAGAGCGCTTCTTATGCAGTCAGGTTTCTTAAATGTACCAGGCATCCAGCAGTGGTGTTATGTCCCGTGAGTCTTTTTAAAAAAAAACACATGTGAAACAAAAAGAAAAATTTTTGAAGAGATTCATACGCCCACGTAAGTATACATACACACTCATAAAGCATACTGGTCTACTAATTCGACATATTCACTTTTTTCTTCAAAATGATGGCTGGTCATATTCACTTTTTTCTTCAAAATGATGACTACTTGATGTCTCTCTCTTAAAATTTTCTTCTCTCCAGTTTTTTTTTTTTTTTAAGTCTGTATTTGTGGATAAATATTTTAAAGGTTTGAAGACATCCTGCAATTTAGGTTGAACTTTAAAAGAAAACTCTGGTAGCATTTCCCAAAATGTGTGCCAAGGAACAGCTTAATAGTCCTATATGATTGGAAAAGTCAACATACTCTATGCCTGCTGTGAGAATTTACAGTGCTCACTGGCCCAGTGAAGACAATCCTACAGCTGAATTAGCTGCTTATCTCATCTTCTTTCAACTGTCTTGTCTATTACCCCACTCCAAATCTTTAATGGAAAGCAAACATTGAGAGATACGGTTAAAATACTTAAGCATCTTAACCATTAAGACATCCCCAACTATTATGCCCCAATCACTAATGCTGAAGAAGCTAAACAGTTCTATGATGACCTACAAAACCTTCTAGAACTAACACCAAAAAATGATGTCCTTTTCATCATAGGGGACTGGAATGCAAAAGAAGTCAAGAGATACCTGGAGTAACAGGGAAGTTTGGACTTGGAGTACAAAATGAAGCAGGACAAAGGCTAAGAGAATTTTACCAAGAGATTGCAGTGGTCATAGCAAACACCCTCTTACAACAACACAAGAGAAGACTCTATACATGGACATCACCTGATGGTCAATACTGAAATCAGACTGATCATATTCTTTGTAGTTGAAGATGGAGAAGCTCTAAACGGTCAGCAAAAACAAGACCAGGAGTGAACTATGGCTCAGATCATGAACTCCTCATTGTAAAATTCAGACTTTAAATTGAAGAAAGTAGAGAAAACCACTAGGTCATTCAGATATGACTTAAATCAAATCCCTTATGATTATACAGTGGAAGTGACAAAGAGATAAAGGGATTAGATCTCAAAGCCTGAAGAATTATGGACAGAGGTTCATGACACTGTACAGGAGGTAGTGATCAAAACTATCCACAAGAAAAAGAAATGCAAAAAAGGCAAAATAGTTGTCTGAGGAGACCTTACAAATAGCTGAGAAAAGAAGAGAAGTGAAAGGCAAAGGAGAAATGGAAAGATACACCCATCTGAAGGCAGAGTTCCAAAGAATCGCAAAGTAAGGAAACTTAAGAAAACCTTCCTAAGTGAACAATGCAAAGAAATAAAGGAAAACAATAGAATGGGAAGGACTAGAGATCTCTTTAAGAAAATTAGAGATACCAAGGAAACATTTCACGCAAAGATGAGCACAATAAAGGACAGAAATGGTATGGACCTAAAAGAAGCAGAAGATGTTAAGAAGATGTGGCAAGAATACACAGAAGAACTATACAAAAAGAGAGCTTAATGATCTGGATAACCATGATGGTGTGATCACTTGCCTAGAGCCAGACATCCTGGAGTGCGAAGTCCAGTGGACCTTAGAAAGCATCACTACAAACAAAGCTAGCAGGGGTGATGGAATTCTAGTTGAGCTATTTCAAATCCTAAAAGATGATTCTATTAAAGTGCTGCACCAAATTTGGAGAACTCAACATGGCCACAGAACTGGAAAAGGTCAATTTTCATTCCAGTTCCAAAAAAGGGCAATGCCAAAGAATGTTCAAACTACTGCACAATTGCACTCATTTCACATGCTATCAAGGTCATGCTCAAAATCTCCAAGTTAGGCTTCAATAATATATGAACCAAGAACTTCCAGATGTTCAAGCTGGATTTAGAAAAGGCAGAGGAACTAGAGATCAAATTGCCAACATCTTCTGGATCACAGAAAAAGCAAGAGAATTCCAGGAAAATATCTACTTCTGCTTCATTAACTACGCTTTGACTGTGAGGATCACAACAAATCATGGAAAATTCTTAAAGAGATGGGAATGCCAGACCACCTTATCTGCCTCCTAAGAAATCTGTATGCAGGTCAAGAAGCAACAGTTAGAACCGGACATGGAACAACAACTGGTTTGACTTCCCTGTACCTCAGATGGTAAAGAATCTGACTACAATGCAGGAGACCTGGGTTTGATTCCTTGGTTAGGAAGATCCTCTGGAGAAGGGAATGACAATCTACCCCAGTATTCTTGCCTGGAGATTCCCATGGAGAGAGGAGCCTGGTGGGCTACAGTCCAAGGGGTTGCAAAGAGTCAGTCAGTAATGAGCAACTGACATTACTACTACTACGTCAAGACTGTATATGGTCAGCCTGCTTAGTTAACTTCTATGCAGAGTACATCATGAGAAATGCCGGGCTGGATGAAGCACAAGCTGGAATCAAGATTGCCGAGAGAAATACCAAATAACCTCAGATGTGCAGATGACACCACCCTTATGGCAGAACGTGAAGAGGAAGTAAAGAACCTCTTGATGAAGGTGAAAGAGGACAGTGAAAAAGCTGGCTTAAAACAACATTCAAAAAACTAAGATCATGGCATCCAGTCCTATCACTTCATGGCAAATAGATGGGAAAACAATGAAAACAGTGAGAGACTATTTTCTTGGGCTCTAAAATCACTGCAGATAGTGACTGCAGCCATGAAATTAAAAGACACTTGCTCGTTAAAGAAAAGCTATGACCAACCTAGACAGCATATTAAAAAGCAGAGACATTACTTTGCCAACAAAGGTCCGTCTAGTCAAGGCTGTGGTTTTTCCAGCAGCCATGTACAGTATGGTCCAACATGTAAGAGTTGGACCATAAAGAAGGTTGAGCCAAAGAACTGACGCTTTCAAACTATGGTGTTGGAGAAGTACTTAAGTACTCTTAAGAGTACTGCAAGGAGATCAAACCAGTCAATCCTAAAGGAAATCAACCCTGAATATTCATTGGTAGGACTGATGCTGAAGCTGAAGCTCCATTACTCTGGCCACCTGATGCGAAGAACTGACTCACCGGAAAAGACCCTGATATTGGGAAAGATAGAGGATGAAGAAGGGGACAACAGAGGATCAGATAGTTGGATGGCATCACTGACTCGATGGGCATGAGTCTGAGTAAGCTCCAGGAGTTGGTGATGGACAGGGAAGCCTGGCGTGCTGCAATCCATGGGGTCTCAAAGAGTCAGACACGACTGAGCGACTGAACTGAACTCATAGTTCAGGGCTTCCCTGACAGCTCATTGGTAAAGAATCCACCTGCAATGCAGGAGACCCCAGTTCAATTCCAGGGTCAGGAAGATCCACTGGAGAAGGGATAGGCTATCCACTCCAGTATTCTGACCTAGAGAATTCTGAATAGTCCATGGGGTCACAAAGAGTCAGACATGACTAAGCGACTTTCACTTTCAAGATGTACTTATTAAACACTAAATGTCAGAACACTGGGGAAAAAGAGTATCATGTAGGTTTCTGGGGTGGGGGAATGGAGATAAACCACATGAAAAAGATTCAGAAGCAGAATGTCTTCATATTTCATAAAAGCCAAACAAAAAAGCCAGATGATAATGGAGTAATGCCTTCAAAGTGCTAAAAGAAATTAAATTCTAGATGAGAATTCTTAGAACTAGATGAACTATCATGTAAGTTAAGGGTAAAATAAAAACATTTTATATATTGAGAGAGGAAAAGCTTCAAAATACTTACCCTTCTGCATCCTTTTTCAGAAAGCTGCAATGAACTTTGATGAGCTCCATCAAAACTACATTGTAAGCCAAGAAGGAAGACAACATAAGAATCAGAAACTGTATCACAACACCAGAAGTAAGGAAAGGAAATACCACCGGGATGATAGTAAAGGAACCTTAGGCTGTGTGTGTAACAGGCCAACAGACAAACCCCGCATACGGCCGTGGGAGAGATGTTGAATGGAAAGAAAAGGAAATGGAATAACTGATGGCAATAAGCATACTGAAAGCCCATTTGAACAACTGGCAGAGTTTGGGGGTGAATCTGTAATAACTATTTTGAAAACAAAGCAAACAAAGGGGGTTAGGGAGATAATTATTATTGACCCCAAAGAAATTAGAATCACACAATGATGAAAAAAAATATCACAATGCAGTCCATGGGTTGGCTCGGAAAAGCACCAGTCTTAATAATGTAAATGCTGTTTTTCACTTGAGATTCAATAAAACAATATTAGGAGCACAGAGCAATGGGAGAGATGGGTGCTGAAACACAGGGGTTGTGTACTTTGCCCAGCATTACATAACTGGCCACAGCTGTGTGTTTAGAATTACACTGCTGTTCCAAGCAAAGGCCTCCTCCTTCTAACTTTATTCTTCTCCCAAGTGCTCTTTGTCTTCAACATGTCAAAATGGTAAGGAGCTAATCAAAAACATAAAGTAGAGAGAAAGGGTACCACCCAGTGCAAGCTTGTTTACACAGTGATAAACAGATAAGGAGATGCACGTAAGAGAAGTCCACAACTCACTGAGCATCAAATCTAGACTGGAATAATTGGAATAAGTAAGAAACATTAGAAGATTTCACAATGTAAAAGAAAAAAGTGCTAGAGTGGCACTTAAAAATTAAAATCTACTAGATATCACTAGCACATGCCTCTGTATTTTAAAATGAACCCAATTCTAAATGATGATATTCATCTCAATCACACATTAGTTTAATTTAGAGAACTATCACCATATAAATAAGACAACAAGGACTTCTCTTGTGGTGCAATGAATAAGAACCCGCCTGCCAATGTAGGGGACACGGGTGTTCAATCCCCGGTCTGGGAAATTCCACATGCCTCGGAGCAACTGAGCCTGCACGCCGCAACTACCAAAGCCTGTGCTCCACAACAGAGAAGCCACTGCAATGAGAAGCCCGCACCCCACAACAGTAGCCTCTGCTTGCCACAACTAGAGAAAGCCCGCTCACAGCAATGGAGGCCTAGAACAGCCAAAAAGAAAACAAACACACGGTTCAGATGTATAAACTAAAAAAGAGAGAAGATAATGAAAAAAATGTGTAACAAAGTGAGCTAAATGTGGCTCAGGATATAGTCTTAATTTCTTTTTAATAATAAAAAGAAAGGCAAAGCAGGAAGAGGGAGGGAAAAGGGAATAATAAATGTTTCACTATAAATTAATATGATAACATATTCAGAACTTGGAAGCAAAAGGATTTATCATATTTACATGACAATTCACATACATACATACACGCCTTTAAGAATGATCAGAATCTTCTTGTTCAGCCTCTAATTACACCTGTGACTCCTAGTCAGAGATGGTGTCCATCAACAGATAATAAAGATGTGGGGGTGCATTTGTGTGTGATTTCTCAGCCATAAAAAACGAATGAAACCCTGCCATCAGCAACAACATGGATGGGCTTGGATGCCATCATGCTAAGTGAAATAAGTTGAAGACAGACAAATACTGACATCACTTATATGTGGAATCTAAAAAATGCAACAAACTAGTGAATATAACAAAAAAGAAACTCACAAATACAGACAACAAATAAGTGGTTACCAGTGGGAAGAGGTGGAGAAAGGCAATGGCACCCCACTCCAGTACTCTTGCCTGGAAAATCCCATGAGCCCGGTAGGCTGCAGTCCATGGGGTCTCGAAGAGTCGGCCACGACTGAATGACTTCACTTTCACTTTTCACTTTCATGCATTGGAGAAGGAAATGGCAACCCACTCCAGTGTTCTTGCCAGGAGACTTCCAGGGACAGGGGGGCCTGGTGGGCTGCTGTCTATGGGGCCGCACGGAGTCGGACATGACTGAAGCGACTTAGCAGCAGCAGCAGTGGGAAGAGGGGAGAGCCATTATAGGAGTAAGGATTAAGAGATGCATGCAAGCTCATTCAGTCATGTCTGACTCTCTGTGATCCCACGGACTGTAGCCCACGATGTTCCTCTGTCCATGGGATTCTCCCCTCAATACTGGAGTGGGTTGCCATTTCCTCCTCCACGGTATCTTCCCAACCTAAGGATTGAACCCACATTCCTGCAGCTCCTGCTTGACAGATTGTTTATCACTGAGCCATTTGGGAAGCCCCAAGGGATTAAGAAGTACAAACGATTAGGTAAAAAGTAAGCTACAAGGATACACTGTACAACACAGGGCATATAGCCAATATCTTATAATAACTCTAAATAGAGCATAACCTTTAAAAATTGTGGATCACTATATTGCACAACTATAACTTATATAATATCACGCATCAACTATATTTCAATTAAAACATTAAATTAGGGACTTCCCTGGTAGTTCAGTGGCTATGACTCCATGCTGTCAACACTGGGGGTGGGGCGCCCCGGGGTTCAATTGCTCATCAGGAACTAGATCCTGCATGCCGCCACAAAGATTCCTGCGTGCCACAACTAAGACCCAGTGCAGCCAAATACTTTTTTTTTTAATATTAAGTTCAAAAAAGTGAGAAAAAATAAAAAGATAAAAAGAGCTCTGCATTGGTTAGCTTTGTTAACCTTTATGAAGGTTAAAGCTGACAGACATAACTGTCAACTATAATGAAAGAAAGGAATAGAATTTTAAAAGGTAAACTCTTTTTTCAACAATTTCCACCACAGTTAATTCTGGTTTAAGTCCAAATAAAATTATTATAGATAAGAGTAATTCTGCCTGTTGCCTATTGTACCTTTTCAGTAGTGGAAATATTTCACAAAAGAAGTACACACACGTGTGTGTCCACACATGTGTGTGTCTGCATAAACGCATAGCTGGATGGATACATCAGGGTCCATGACCTGATCCTTCTGCATGAAGGTCCATGATCCTTCTGCAGCAGGAAGCTTTCATTCTAGGTTGTCACCCTCGAGCTCCACTGAATACTCCTCTGGAGCTCAATTTCACAGATGCTCCAAGGACCATTGTTCTTGTGGTCTCTGGAGGCTGTGACAGGAGCAAAATACCCACTACTGTGATTGATGCCAAGGTCATGTAAGATCTCAGAGGATTGGGACTCAAGCCAGGGTGCCTAAATGCAACCCTGAAGCATGGCCAAGGGAAGGAGAGGGAAGCAGGTAAGATCCCAAGGCAGAGGGTTTGCCAACTGCAGTTCTTTCTGCCCCCTGCACCCCCATGCTCTCGAATCACCTGGGAGTACCTGATCTCTATCTCTTGCCAGCTGTGCCCTTCCTGGAGGGTGGTCTCCGCTATCTGGCTGTTGTCTGTGACTCACTGCGGTGAGCTCCCTAGCTTCTCTTGAGAGTTCATGTTAAAACGAATTCCTGAGACCCCACAGTGCCTGCCCCTCCAAATTGACCAGGAGAAGCTCTCTGGGTCCCTGGACCTCATCTCCAAGCTCTACAGTTCAGGCTGTTGTCTCGTAGAATCCATCCTAGAGTTTTCTCAGGATCCAGCTAAGGAAACAAGGGCACTAGGGGACCTT
Source organism: Bos javanicus (assembly GCF_032452875.1). Classification (NCBI taxonomy): domain Eukaryota; kingdom Metazoa; phylum Chordata; class Mammalia; order Artiodactyla; family Bovidae; genus Bos; species Bos javanicus. The sequence goes on along the minus strand of NC_083875.1, from coordinate 53,112,517 downwards.
CTATAAGACTGGACCACATTTCCTATGCACCTTGGAAAGGGTGCTTTCTACACGAATTAAAACCAGATGATGTGAGGAAGCGGAAAGAGGGCCCATGTCTCCCTTCTTCAGAGCCTCATGTCCTAGAATCAGGCACAGAAGGTGGCACAGAGAATCACAAAGTTATGTTTGTTGAATGAATAAATTCTCTCTCAAGTGAACTAGTTCCTCTGCTAGAAATTAAACACCTATCCTTTCTCCCTTTGGAATATCAGAGAAGAGTTCTGTCTCCAGTTCTCTACACTTGCTGCAAGGACTATCCTGTCTTAGAGAGTACAACCTAAAGAACATACTGTTTAAAGATGAAATGATGATAAATGATTGTGTATGTGTGTTAGTTGCTCAGTAGTGCCCAACTCTTTGCGACCCCATGGTCTGTAGCCCACCAGGCTCCTCTGTCCATGGAATTCTCCAGGCAAGAATACTGGAGTGGGTTGCCATTTCCTATTCTAGGGGATCTTCCCAACCCAGGCATTGAACCCAGGTCTCCAAAATTAAGGCAGATTCTTTATCATCTGAGCTACCAGGGAAGCCCCAGTAAATGACTAAACCCCTCAAAAAATTGAAGAAATGGCACCAAAATTTTGCAAGAGGGACTGAGTGACAGCTGACTTGGGAGATATCAGAAAGCTGACCCCTTGAAGCAGGCAGCAGAGAAAGCTGAGCAGCAACTCAGTCTACAGCACAGTCCCCCCAGCCCTCCCCTCCCACTACCAGCCACTGATTCCTCCCCTCCAAACACTCCAGAGTTGGCAACACAAACTCCTCTGGAAGCAGGACGAAGTGGAATAAAACTCCACTGAGTGGAAATCTACTTAAAAGACTCTTAAGACTCCCAGACCCCTCCCTCTATTCTTCATAATCCAGTAAACACCCTTCCTGACCCCACCAGAAAACTTTGGAAAACATGAAATAAAATATTTGACCTGGAGGGCACAAGGCACAACTGAGGGCAGGAGTACCAACCGGAAAACGAGTGAATTAAGTCAAAAGTCCTCATTTCCAGAATACCGGCAGGCCGGTATACATAGCTCATTCAGCCTCAGAGAACAGAAAACTACTTGATATCCAAGAAAAGCTCATGACACAAAAGAGATCAGAAACAAACAGAAGGGGTTATCAGGTTAACTATTTCCATATAATCAACCACAATCCTTAGTGACAGAAAATAAAAACTACTTATTATTTCTCACTACTTTTGGAATTGGTCGGGCAATCCTTCTGGTGTTACCTGGGCTCACCTAGGCAGTTGCATGCAGATAGAGGACTGTCCAGATTGGAGGGTTCCATACAGCTCGTTCACATCTGCATGCAGTACTCAATGTTAGCTGGGGTGCCTCTCATCATGTATAGGCTGGATGAGATTCCTTATCTGGCAGCCACAGGGCAGCATACCAAAAGAGCCCAGCAGCTCCAAAGCCTCATAAGGGCTAAGCAGCAGAATATACACAACATCACATCTGTTATATTCCATTAGAGAAAGTCACCAGGCCTGCCATGATTCCAGAGGAAATAAGGTTTACTTCTGGATGGGAAGGGATGCAAAATCACACTGCAAGGGGGCACGGATACTGCAATGGGAGGAATTTGTACCCATTAAATATTCTGTCACATGGAGAAATTAAGATCAAGAGATGACAACTGCAATGATGAAAAAATCCTAGAGTTTTTATCAGCAAAGACATAAGACAAACTATTACAATCATGAAACCAGAACAAGAGACTATGAAAACGGAACAGAGAATAAAAATGAGCTCTCAGAATCAAAAGTATGATAGCTAAAATTAAAAATTAAATTGAAGAATCAGAAATTAAAGTTAAGGAAAGCCCCAAGACAATAGAGCAGAAAGATAAATAAATGGAAAATAGGAAAATGAGAAAATTGATACAGAAGATCCAACATTCAAATAACAGGCATTCCACTGAGAAAGAAGATAATGAAGGCAAGAGGGGTGAAAAGGAATGGGATGTGGGAGGGAAGTTCAAGAGGGAGGTGACATGTATACCTATGGCTGATTCATGTTAATATAAGGCAGAAACCAATACAATTTCAACCTAGAATTCTATATAACCTGCTGGGGAATAAAGGCATTTTCATACAGTTGCATGTAACTTTTCTCAGCAGGCTACTGCAAGAAGCACACCACCAAAAGACAAAGCCCATCAGTAATTATAAAAACAGTACCACTATTTTGGAATGCTTAATATGTGCAAGGGGCTCATCTAAAGGATTTACCTAAACAACTCTTAAGATCTTCAGGATATACGTATAATATCATATATGAAATGAGTTGCCAGTCCAGGTTCGATGCACAATACTGGATGCTTGGGGCTGGTGCACTGGGACGACCCAGAGGGATGGTATGGGGAGGGAGGAGGGAGGAGGCTTCAGGATGGGGAACACATGTATACCTGTGGCAGATTCATTTCGATATTTGGCAAAACCAATACAATATTGTAAAGTTTAAAAATAAAATAAAATTAAAAAAAAAAAAAAGATCTTCAGGATAACTCTAAACAGAAGACAATAACTACCAAGGTCACTAAAGGAGTTCTTATCCAAATTCCACTGGAGGAGAATATACCAACAAGTAATTCTCTAGACACCAACCAGGTGTCTTACAAGTCAGCTGAATTCTGACAATATCTAACCAGAGACAGTGTCAATTTCATGGTTTAAGAGTTCAATCTCGCCAAGTCTGACCTTCAGACTATAAAATCAGAAATTTCCACAATCCCTTCCTCAGGTTCAATTAATTTGCTAGAGCATCTCACAGAACTCAAAGAAACATTTTACTAAGTAGATTACTGGTTTATTATAAAAAGATATGATAAAGGATACAGGTGAACATCCAGATGGAAGAGATGCACAGGGCATGGAATGGGAAAAAGATGCAGAGCTTCCATGCTCTGAGAGCCCCATTCTGCAAATCTCCACACTCGCACCAAGCTGTCCTGGGTTTCTATGGAAGTCTCATTACATGAACGTGATTGATTAAATCACTGGCCATTACCCAACCTCCAGACCCTCTCTCCTCCCCAGAGATGAGCGGTAGGGATGTAGGGGGTGGGACTGAAAGTTCCCACCCTCTAATCACTTGGTTGGTCCTCCTGCAACCAACCCCCATCTTCAGGTGGGATCCAAGGGTCACCTCAACAACATAATAGACAATTTTTGTTGCTCTCATCACTTAGGACATTGCAAGGGTTTTACAGGAGCTCTGTGCCAGAAATGGACCAGAAAAACAAATATACATTGATTATAAATCACAGTATCAGTCACAAAGCTAGTAAGTGGAATAGCTAACATTCAAACCTACACAATCTAGCCCCCCAAGTTTATATTATGCAGCTGGCACTCCACATTTATGGACTCTGTATCTGTCAGTTCTGCATCCTTGAATTCAACTAAACTCAAATCAAAACTATTTGGGGAAATTCCCTGGCAATCCAGTGTTTAGGATTCTGCACTTTCACTGCAGGGAGCATGGGTTCAATCCCTGGTTGGGAAACTAAGATCCTGCAAGCCATGAGGGCAAGAAAAAAAAAAAGTGATGTATTAAAAAGAGAGAAAGAAAGAAAAAATTACACGTGGCTCACATCCTATTTTTATTGGACACTGGGATTCTAGGGAGTAGGAAGTTTGGGGGGCACTGAGAAAGGATTATTTTTCATAACTACAACTTTTTGTTAAGAGACAACTGTCCATGGGTCCCTCATATTTCTGCACATCTTGCAGGTGAGGTACTAACTGCCTTTTCATTCTGGACTGTTTTTTTTAAGGCTATTTGTGCAGTGAATAGCCTTGAAAAACAGACAGTGCTTCCCTCACTAGCAAAGGGCCAGTGTGCTTGCTGCTGCTGCTAAGTCACTTCAGTCATGTCTGACTCTGTGAGACCTCATAGACGGCAGCCCACCAGGCTCCCCCGTCCCTGGGATTCTCCAGGCAAGAACACTGGAGTGGGTTGCCATTTCCTTCTCCAATGCAGGAAAGTGAAAAGTGAAAGGGAAGTCGCTCAGTCGTGTCCGACTCTTCGCAACCCCATGGACTGCAGCCCACCAGGCTTCTCCATCCATGGCATTCTCCAGGCAAGAGTACTGGAGTGGGGTGCCATTGCTTACTGTTGGGATAATAAATGCAATACCTCTGGGAGCAAAGGGGAAGCACGTTCAATGGCCCACCATAAAAGATGCAGGTTCCCTAAGCTCAGGGTTCCTTCCCTGTAATGCAACCCACTCTCTGTGCAGATTATCATCTAGCTATGTTCATACTGCCCTGTGGGAACTAGGACTTAAGAACCTACATGAAAAATGCCAATACTCTGCTCTGTTATTGCTATAGGTACTAAACTATGCCTTGTGTTTGGCCCAGGAATCTTAGGTCTTCTGCAAGCATCCATGAAAACTGACAGATCTGCTAGCTTTCAAGTAGGGTAAAATCTAAGCCCTTTGATAGGTCTAAGAGCTTTGATGTTACACTCTTGTGGATATATCTGCTTTTTCAAACAATGTGCATTTATAAACTTTGATTAACATAAAGGCTACATTTTTCTAGTCTTAAAGGTGGTGATAAAATAAGAGCTATAATGATAGTCAATGAGTTTTTAAACATAACTAGTATAAATTAATATTCTCAAGTCTTGGTAAATAAAATAATTATTAAAACATTTTTGCCTTTTTACATCTTCATTAACTGTTTAATCTCACATCAAAACATATTTAATAATTATATAAAATTGTGAAGTACATAGTAAATATAATTAATGGAAGTCTCAATGACCTGTCCCTAATTTAAATGAGATGAAGGTTTCATCCATGTGGTCATTTACAGAAGAAAAATAAATAAAAGGTTCTCCATGCCTGAATTAGAAGTATGAAATGGCAACCCACTCCAGTATTCTTGCCTGGAAATACATGGACAGAGGAGCCTGGTAGGCTACAGCCCATAGGGTCACAAAAGTGTTGGACACGAGTGAGCGACAGAGCACGCGTGCCTGAATCAATAACATGAAAAGTTTTACAGAAAATTTTTTCCATTTACTCATTATACTACTATAGGACAAAATGTCATTTAAATAACTAACTTTTGCATTTCATTCATGCCTGGAAATAGTATTCATTGTTCTCAATTGTCATCATTTTCTCCCCTGAGGCTAGGCAGCTGATGGCCTAAAATAAGAACTAAAACCTACCATTTCTGCACACAGGCTTGGCAGGACCCATGAAATACACCCCAGTGTGCACTATTTCAGAGAGGAAAGCTTTAAGTCCTCCTAGAGGAAAAGAAAGGATCCACAGAGGCTTCCTCAATTACAACCCACCTGAATCCTGAAAATGGGTAGGATTTAGGTACTAGGAAAAAGGAGAGAAAATTTTGCTGACGGAGTGAAAGCCTGAAGCAAAGGAAGCCGGAAAGGAAGACGAGATAGTGATGTGTAACAGAAGCAGCTTTAACAAGAGGAGGAAGGTAAGAAATACTGGCTGTTTACCACTCAGGTTCCTTAACCCTAGGGATGTCCTTTTAAATTCTAGTATGACATGAGGTCTGTTTCTCAGTTATAGTGAACCACAACAATGAATAGATGTTTATATATATACACACACAGAGAGTGGAATATTCTTCACCCTTCAGAAGGAATCAAAATCTGACACATGCTACATTCATCTTTGTTAAGTGAATAAGCCAGTCACAAAAACCCAATACTATATACTTCCACTTAGAAGGAGTACCTAGAGTAATTAAATTCATAGATGTGGAAAGTAAAATAGAGGTTACTACAGCAGTGGGAGGGGGAAAGGAGAAGTTATTGTTTAGTGAGTACAGAGTTTCTGTTTAGGATGATGAGAAGTTCTAGAAACGGACAGTGCAGATGGGTGTACAACACTCTGAATACACTTAACGCCACCAAATTTTCCCCGACTCCATTAGTGACACAGGTTTATACCTGACGGTTATTTTTTTAAGCTCTGTTACGATTTTTAAAAAGATGCCACTGGCTTGTACCTTGACACCTTTGCAGTAGGTGTGTACATTTAGGCAAAAATGTTACTTAGAGGAGGCTTATTAAATTGAGAAATTTGTTAGGAGTATAGGCAGGAGTGTCCCCAGGTGGTTTGAACACACAAAGACAGACCTTTTCAAGTCTCATGCCATGAAAATTTGGACATAAAGAACAAAGATCATCTGTCTGGCTGTCTCTCAAAGACCAGTGTGTTTCCTATTGCATTCGAGGCTAGAGTATTAGCCCAATTTCCTTCAAGTACAAGTAACAGCTAAATGTGAAATGCAAAAAACCTATCCTCTAAGGCACTAAATTCGTTCACAGAGGTGGACCTCATCAGAGTTAAATAGAGATACATCTGTTTATGCACAGACATACACACACACACAGTTTGTTTTCTGAAGGAATCTTCAACCTCCTTACCACTACATGCCAAAATAAGTATAAAAGGTCTCATTGTTCACTTCAAAATTCCAGACTGAAGAGTAATAAACTTTTTTTTCTTTCCTTTTTTAAAGAATGAATAGTAGGTGGTTTATAATACTGAAGAGAGCACTGAATAGAGCATAGTTTCATAGGAACAAAATTTTAGATTTCAAAGGTATCTTAAGGTTCATTTTCCCCACTCTTACTAAATAATTTTAAAGATGAAAAAATCAGCACACAGAGTGTACACACCTGGCAAGGTCGCCCAGCAAGAACAATTCTTAAGCAGAAACATCTTACCAGTGGCTCTGGTTTCTGTCCCACCCAATCATCATGAAGCCCCACAGGTCCCGAATTTTTTGAAATCTCAATTTTAAATACTCTCGGGTTTAAACACTTGCTGGGTTCCAAAAATTCTAATTCTAAAATACTAGATTCTGTCTTGCTTTTAGAAGAATCCCCAAATTTCCAGATCATATCACCTGTCTGGATTTTCAGCTTGCTAAGCAAAATCGTCAGAGCAAATATTCTGAGTCCATACAGAAAAATAAACAACCATCAGCAGGAATAAGAAGTGCTCTCTCTTCCCAGTTTCCTTCAACATGTTAAAATCCAGCTCCACCTCTTGCACATGGTCCCTTCTCTGAACCACAGTGATTGCCCCCTTCTTCGAAATCCAATATCATTCACTATAGGAAGCCACAGATGGAAACAGCGGGGTGAAGTCAAACACAATTGAGAATAAATGCTAACTATGCCAAGTCCTAATGAGTGGCTTCAGTAAGCTACCTAACTTCTCTGAGCCTTAGTTTCCTCATCTGAAAAATGAAGCTTATAATCCCCTATTTGGTTGGTGGCGATTCAAAAAACAAAAACAACCTATAAAGCAACTAACATGGTAATTAGTATGCATCAGTTTGTCAATAAACAAGGGTTATCACCATTGTTGGTCACTTAATTCCACAGATCCCCATCTCTGAACTGATCCAGGCACCTGCTTGGTCAGCTCCTAGTAATCAGTAATCTAGCCTCACCCTTCATTCCCACCCCTCCACCACCACACCACCATCCCCCCCAACACCCTACTCACACTGCCCCATGGGCCTTGCATAGGCTAATGCAACCAGTAAGGACTCAAAGAATGAACAAAACAAGTCTACATATTGCAAAATCCACTCCCTTCCACTCCAAAAAAGGTAGGGTGGTATCTTGGATGCTTCTTGTTAACTGGGCCTTCTACCTCAGTCTTTTCCAGATAAAGAATCTAAAGTACAGTACTTAAATGCTCCAAATTATAGCCTGTGAGTGTAATATGAATTCAAAGCACTCTGTGTTGGATCTCACAAACTGAACATCTACAACAAACCCCAAAGGACTGGCCTCATGCTGGGTGGCTCCCATCCTATCTTCAGGATTGACCTACCTTTCTTAACCTTTCTGCACTTCAGTCTCCTCGCCTGTGCACAAGAGCAGATGAGTTCAGTGAGGGGAACCTACACCTGAGTGATACAGCATTCTGCTGTTCTTCAGCAGATGGATGATGGACAGGACCAGGTGCGAGAAGGCTGAGTTTTGACTGAGTTGAGGGTCAAGAGAGCACAGAATGGTAGGGAAGTCCCACTGCAAGACAAAATCTTAATTAGAATGTATTTCCACAAGTCTGAGATCTTATTTTTCTTCCCACATTGACAGCTTTGAAAATGACAGGCATTTGATGCATTTGTACACTATGTGTTCATTACTATGGTGGTTTCTTTTTTGTAATTTCCTTTGTTGTTGCTCAGTCACCGAGTCATGTCTGACTCTTTGCAACCCCATGGACTGCAGTAATTTCCTTAAGGACTGATATTAAGTGGATGATGCTCATACAAATGAAGTTATTGCAGAATTAAGGACATTTTAAAAAATTGAAAGAAATGTTAGGCAAGTTCTTTTTACATACATGTTCTCTTTAACAGTTAAGGAAACTGAGGCATTCACTGCTCTGATGACCATCTGCTGGTGATCTGCTCCAGCTAACCAGCAGGAAAGAGGTGAGGTGCGGCTCAACCCACAACTGACTCTGGGGAGAGAGGAGAGGGAGCAGAACAGTCTGACTTTCTAGCCAAGAACCACACTGGATCCAGTTACTAACAGCTTTGAATTATACCTTGCCCTACCTCCTCACCTTACAAGGAGCCCCAGAACCTTCCAAGTCTTCCCTCAGGAGTAACTATGACACAATCTCCTCCTAAAGACTTCAGACCAAAGGTACCACAGAACAACTTCTTCAACCCTCAGATACATATATGTGAGCTGAGTCAACATTCCCTTTAAGAAGCTTCATAAACTTGATGGGCAACCTTTATCTATCATTTTATCCAAATGACATTTAGGTCCAGTTGTTGAATTTGAAATTATTGCCCAAGAGTGAAGGAATTCTGTATGTAATGACAGAAAAAATAGTGTTTGAGATGATTCAAAGATGAACTATGGACATGTACGAATATACTTATATCTTTGTTTTCTCTTAGCTTTTCCTTGGAATTCCAGGAGGACTCTTAGATCAAAATTTATCAATTTCTATGGCTCTTGATGCTCTTTCAAATAGACTATAGTATTTACTTAAACTGAGTACCCTAATATCTGAGTATCATTTTCTCTATATTGACTGTATAATTATCTAAATTATGTAGTACATATTCATATACTGTGTAATTATTTTTGACCTATTCCAACTTTTAAAATGATACAGCAGAGAGGCTTCATTTTGTATTTCTTTTGTTGCTAGTGGCTCCATATGAGTATGTCTACATGTGAGAGCAAGAGTCTGGTAGCAATGATTTCTACTCTAGAGCCAGACTATCCAGTTCAAAAACTGGACACAATCATCTACCAACTCAGACTTTCTTAAGCCCTTAACTGCTCCAAGTTTCAGCTCTTTCACTGGTTAAAATAATAATAATTTTAAGCAATTTAATTGGGTTAAGGATCCTACATACATTAGTTTTTAAAGAGAGTAAGTGAGCCAACTGGTAATATGCTTAAACTATACTTGATACAAGTCATGCTCAAAATTCTCCAAGCCAGGCTTCAACAATATGTGAACCGTGAACTTCCAGGTGTTCAAACTGGTTTTAGAAAAGGTAGAGGAACCAGAGATCAAATTGCCAACATCCGCTGGATCTTCAAAAAAGCAAGAGAGTTCAAGAAAAACATCTATTTCTGCTTTATTGACTATGCCAAAGCCTTTGACTGTGTGGATCACCACAAACTGCGGAAAATTCTTCAAGAGCTGGGAATACCAGACCACCTGACCTGCCTCTTGAGAAATCTGTATGCAGGTCAGGAAGCAACAGTTAGAACTGGACATGGAACAACAGACTGGTTCCAAATAGGAAAAGAAGTATCTCAAGGCTGTATATTGTCACCCTGATTATTAAACTTAGATGCAGAGTAAATCATGAGAAACGCTGGGCTGGATGAAGCACAAGCTGGAATCAAGATTGCCAGAAATATCAATAACCTCAGATATGCAGATGACACCACCCTTATGACAGAAAGTGAAGAGAACTAAAAAGGCTCTTGATGAAAGTGAAAGAGGAGAGGGAAAAAGTTAGCTTAAAGCTCAACATTCAGAAAATGAAGATCATGGCATCTGGTCCCATCACTTCATGGCAAATAGATGGGGAAAAAGTGGAAACAATGACAGACTTTATTTTGGGGAGCTCCAAAATCACTGCAGATGGTGACTGCAGCCACGAAATTAAAAGACACTTAATCCTTGGAAGAAAAGTTATGACAAACCTAGACAGCATATTAAAAAGCAGAGACATTATTTTGCCTACAAAGGTCCGTCTAGTCAATCTATGGTTTTTCCAGTAGTCATGTATGGATGTGAGAGTTGGACTATACAGAAAGCTGAGCACTGAAGAATTGACGCTTTTGAACTGTGGTGTTGGAGAAGACTTATTAGAGTCCCTTGGACTGCAAGGAGATCAAACCAGTCCATCTTAAAGGAAATCAGTCCTGATTGGAACGACTGATGTTGAAGCTGAAATTCCAATACTTTGGCCACCTGATGTGAAGAACTGACTCATTTGAAAAGACTCTGATGCTAGGAAAGATTGAAGGCGGGAGGAGAAGGGGACAATAGAATTGGTTGGATGGCATCATCGACTCAATGGACATAAATTTGAGTAAACTCCGGGAGTTGGTGATGGATAGGGAGGCCTGGCGTGCTGCAGTCCATGGGGTTGCAAAGAGTAGAACACAACTGAGCGACTGAACTGAACTGACTGAACTGATACTTGATATATAATGAACCTTCAATGAACATTAGCAGTTTATTATTATTGCTTATATTTCCTCACCTGGACACTGTTCAAATCTTTAACTTATATCTATCCCAGGGATCGAATCTGCGTTGCCTGTGTCTCCTACATTACAAGTGGATTCTTTATCCGCTGGGCCATCAGGGAAACTTGTAACTTTTTTCAGAGGCCCCCAAATAAGAAACTGTATTGAAATTTATTAACAAATACCTAAATATACTTAATTTAACTCCATAGGAGCTATTATACAAAACACTATATTACACAAAAAGCTATTATACAAAGCCTATTATATAGGTTCTGAGGAAAATGCATCTCCCTAATCTCAAAGAATTCACACAAAGGTTATTTGCTGAGCCTTCTGGGGGAAATTATAGGCTTGGCAAAAAAAATATAGTAAAAAACTATTTTGGAAACAATGCATCCATTGTAAAGCTGAAACTTGAGATTGTATCTATTCTGCTAGAAACACCAGCTCTGGGGGCAGTTACTATGTTGTGAAGGTGGGGTAGATTCTGTGGTCCAAAAAATTGTGAGAAATGTGGTCAGAAACAAAGTTAGACAAAATGCTGCATTCCTGGGCTTCTTCCTCCTCATAGCTCTTAAGATGGCAATGCTTACCGTGAATATTTAAAGACAGGTACAAGGGACAAGAGTATTCAGCATTTCCCAAACTTATTTGACCAAGAACAGACTTTAGAGCCACATTACCAGCCCGTAAGGAAAAAACTCAGCTAGTCCCAAGTCCCACCCTCCTCTTTAACTAAACAAGCTGGGCCACAGGGAAACAAGTGACTTTTCTAAGGGTCTACAATGAGAGGAAGGCTGAGCGTTCGCTCTGAACTTCACTGTGTCAGAGTGTGCCTTTTCACACTCTACTGCTTTCCCTCAACCCTGTTTGGTGGGAGAGGGGAGTTGGGGGATAGGAGGGGCCATCCACAGAGGTCCAGAAGGGAAATCTGATTCCTATGTGGTCAATGCCATTAAACATCTTTTTTTCCCATCTGCTTTCAATACAGGTCAAATTTCACAACCAAAAACAGGAGGAAAAAAAAACTCTTTGTGTGAGTCCACCAAGAGATCTGGTGAATGTTTCTTACATCACACTCTATTTTTAACCTCCCCATCCCACCTCACCCTCAACAGTATTAACAAGGAGCACGGTCAAGCTTCCATGTAAGGCTGACTTCCACCATGTTCCAAAATCACATCTACCATCAAACACTGGGCCCTTTGCTAATGGCTCCAATTTAGCCCAGAGGACAATCCTCAAAGTGACCAGAAGCATCTAAGGATGTTACAGAACCAAACTCGGGTCCACGCATCTGTGCCAATCTACTGACACTGGGCTATGGTGAAGGAAAATGCATCCTTTATTGTTAAGTCTGGGGCTGCCAATGCTCAAAAATCCCTGAACTCTTCAATGGTTTGGAGGGAACAGTTTTTATAGGCAAAATTTGGGGACAGGTCTGCAGGGTATGTGGAGAAGGAAATGGCAACCCACTCCAGTACTCTTGCCTGGAGAATTCCGTGGACAGAGGAGCCTGGTGGGCTGCTGTCCATGGGGTCGCACAGAGTCGAACACAACTGAAGCGACTTAGCAGCAGCTGCAGGGTATGTAACCTTCCTCTGATTGGCTGGGGGTGAGGAAGAAACAGGGTGCTGTTCCAACAATCTCAATCATCAACCTCCTGGCTCTAACCAGTCAGGGGCCCACAGACCTGTTCTCAGCCTGAAGTTATCACCCTTCACCCACGTGGGAGGCCGTATTACCGAAGAAGAGCCTCAGAAGGAATGGGGATGGCCGCATCATTGTCTCTTGACTGCTTCTCCTTTGTTTCTGCTTACCTTCAATCCTCTAATGAGTAACTATTTGAATCTGCCCTTTGGAACACAGGGAAGGTCTAGGAGGCTAAAATCTTTTTCCTACAAGCAAGAAGTGGGGGTGAAGAGGAAAAGTTAGAATTTTATATAACCTCCTATTCCTTCTGCCTCTGTAACTCAGCTTGCTCCTTGCAAAGTCTGGATCATGTAGTTCTCAGAAAGTGGGGGCTCACAATACTAGGAACTGGAGCTTATCTCACTCACCCCTGTCCTGCTCTTTGCAGTTGCCTAGCCCATGCAAACCCACAAACCCACTTAATCACACCTGTCCATGTACAAAAACTCTTTTGGGGCTCAGAGCTTGGAGGGTCCGCCAGAATAATAAACCTGAGTTCTCCAACTCTCCAAGCGTGGTGCTTGGTTTCTGGAATACTGGTTTGTGCAACATTTCTGGAGGCCCCAGAGAGATTCCAATCACGCCCGCCCCTTGAGCCTTTGGACTGGTGGCTTGGCTAGGCTGGAGCGAAGGACCCCTGGGGTAAACAAGCAGGACACCACCGGACAGGATTCTGAGTTCTCTTTCGGACTGGTGTCCCGACTCTCTGGACAATCGAGCCCTGACTGGGCTCGTTGGAGGGACAGACCAACTCACCAGGAATGGCCACAGGTTCAGCTAAGGCCCCGAGGCCAGTCCCCAGTCAGGCCTACCCCAGTGGGTAGAAGAGGAGACTGATCACCTCCTTGGAGCTCCCAGGAAGGGAGCAACAGTTAAGGAAACCTGAGGACTTGGGAGAAGGGAGGCGTTGTGATAGACTCCAAATGATTGTGACTGCATAACTGCTGATTGAATGGAGTGAAACTTTTTTTCTTTTTGGAAACTGCAAAACTAATTCTTCTTGTATATACAATTAAAAACTGGCTCGTTGAAAGGCCTGCCTAGGGAAAACCTTGAAGTTAACCCTTTCCATGTCCTTGAAACACACATCCAACTTTGCCTGAGACATCAGTCTTGGGCAAATTAGAACCTCAAGCAAAGAAAAAAAAGGGGGGGGGGGTCAAAGAGGTATTTTAAATCTCAAACAGAAAACTATAAGATCTCTGTCTGTCTGTATTTATGTATGTCTCAGTGTATGTCTTTTTTTTTTTTAATAATATTGTTGAAGTTGTAAATGAATTCTAATTTAATTGGCCTAAAAAAAGTAAGTGCTTAGAAATCAAACAATTCTAAATACAAGAAAAATTAACCTAAATAAATTTCAGGTTCATGTAAACTGGGAAACATTCAATATTAAATATCTAGTATTAATGTTTGTTTGCTAATCTAATAAGGAAGTAGGATGTATGTTTTTAATAAAGAAGATATAAAAAACAAAATTACATTTTATAAAGGGAAAAGAAAGTAGGTTTGACTTATAGGTGGCTGTTATGGAAAGTGATTAAAAACTCTGTGGAAAATTGTGCATGGTTAGAACTAAGAAACCTATATGCAGGTCAGGAAGCAACAGTTAGAACTGGACATGGAACAACAGACTGGTTCCAAATAGGAAAAGGAGTACGTCAAGGCTGTATATTGTCACCCTGCTTATTTAACTTATATGCAGAGTACATCATGAGAAACGCTGGGCTGGAAGAAGCACAAGCTGGAATCAAAATTGCCAGGAGAAATATCAATAACCTCAGATATGCAGATAATACCACCCTTATGGCAGAAAGTGAAGAGGAACTAAAAAACCTCTTGATGAAAGTGAAAGACAGTGAAAAAGTTGGCTTAAAGCTCAACATTCAGAAAATGAAGATCATGGCATCTGGTCCAATCCCTTCATGGGAAATAGATGGGGAAACAATGGAAACAGTGTCAGACTTTATTTTTCGGAGCTCCAAAATCACTGCAGATGGTGATTGCAACCATGAAATTAAAAGACTCTTACCCCTTGGAAGGAAAGTTAGGACCAACCTAGACAGCATATTCAAAAGCAGAGACATTACTTTGCCAACAAAGGTCCGTCTAGTCAAGGCTATGGTTTTTCCAGTAGTCATGTATGGATGTGAGAGTTGGACTGTGAAGAAAGCTGAGCACCAAAGAATTGATGCCTTTGAACTGTGGTTTTGGAGAAGACTCTTGAGAGTCCCTTGGACTGCAAGGAGATCCAACCAGTCCATTCTGAAGGAGATCAGCCCTGGGGTTTCTTTGGAAGGAATGATGCTAAAGCTGAAACTCCAGTACTTTGGCCACCTCATGCGAAGAGTTGACTCATTGGAAAAGACTCTGATGCTGGGAGAGATTGGGGGCAGGAGGAGAAGGGGACGACGGAGGATGAGATGGCTGGATGGCATCACCGACTCAATGGACGTGAGTTTGAGGGAACTCCAGGAGTTGGTTATGGACAAGGAGGCCTGGTGTGCTGCAATTCATGGGGTCGCAAAGAGTCAGACATGACTGAGCAACTGAACTGAACTGAACTGAGAACTAAGTTTAAAATAAATTTAATTAAGTTTACCTAAATGAGTTTAAAGTAAGCTGGTGTAAAAACTTAAATTTGGCCTTTCTCTCTGTTAAGAGGACATACTTTCTTCAGATGATGAACTGCTTTTAATTATAGATTTAACTTTCTTTACCTCTTAATTGATCTGTTCTATATTTACCTTTGAAATCTTCTGTTAAATTTGGCTAAGTAAATAACTTTTATTTCACAGTGACTTATATGATCCTGTTTGACTGAGTGTTATAAACCCTTCTGATATTTATTGACAAAACTTCCTAAATAACTTGACTTCCAGCTAAGTTTGAGATGCTTCAGAGGGCCCCTGAGACATCCCAAAGAGCTATTAAGCTGCCTGGGTTCATTGGACATGTTAAATTACATGGGAAGTACTGTTAAAGGAATGAAAAATCTTTTTAGGTTATACTGCACGGTTGATGTTACTAATATAGATATCCTAAAATTGTATGAAATTCATATAGATCTGACATACCCTGATAAAATATGGTCAATTATAATTCTAGTTATCATATTAAAGTGTTACATATCACAACAATGACCAGGTTTCTTTGCCAATTATAATAGAATCAGATTTTAAACATGCCTTCTATGGTTTTACTCTCATGCCTTTAAAAGAATACTGCTAGTTCTTCAAGATATATGGAAAAGACTTTCTAAGATGAAACAGATAAACAAATTTTGTTATTAACAGTAAGCTGGTACCAGATTGGAATTTGGTCCTCTGTTTAGAGAACAAAGTTTACTTAGAATGCAGATTTTGATAATAGATTATGAATTTCTTTGCCTTTAAGTGATTTATATTTGTTTTAAAATCTTTTTGTTACTTTGGTAAGGTAAATAAAATTATTTAAGATTATGGCACATGTAGACAAAGTTCATTCTGCTTCTACAAAAAAATAACCCCTCACAGTAAGACTTTTGCTATCCTGATGTCCTTAAAACATGGCAATAGTCTGCTCCTAAATCAAGAAATTAAAAATGGATAAACAACAGCTAAAAATCAAAGAGCCAAGGCTATGGGAAATCCAAGACAGCCTCTTGACTTTCCCCAGCTCCCTGACAGACCTCATTTTTATTTGATGTGTTAAAGCCTTCCCTGGCTACAGTGTTAAGGTCCTCACAATGAGTTCTCCAAAAAAAATTATATTTCACTGAATATTAAGTTCTAGTTTTGTTAATTAAGGTCTATGCTTACTAAGACTCACTTCTGAGATAGTTCCTTGTTATGTTATACTGCTAAAAGGTTTAATTAAGTTATTAAAAAGGACACTCTAAGATAGTTTTTAAAGCTTATCTCAGTAACCAATCTTTGGATAAAGGTCAGATGCTCCATGACGCACAACCAGGAGATTAACACTTGCCTAGGAATGATGCTAAAGCTGAAACTCCAGTACTTTGGCCACCTCATGCGAAGAGTTGACTCATTGGAAAAGACTCTGATGCTGGGAGGGATTGGGGGCAGGAGGAGAAGGGGACGACAGAGGATGAGATGGCTGGATGGCATCACCGACTCGATGGACATGAGTCTGAGCGAACTCCGGGAGTTGGTGATGGACAGGGAGGCCTGGCGTGCTGCAATTCATGGGTTTGCAAAGAGTCAGACACGACTGAGCGACTGAACTGAACTGATAATCATTTAACTGAGTCAGATGACCTGGGGTATACCAGGCTACACCCAATGAAAGTTCTGGACTTAAATTCTTGCTTGTGACCTTACTAGTAAGTGCTAGCTATATTATTTTCTATGTAGCTTCTTTCAGAAGATTATTTCTTATGGTACCAAATGTGTGACTGAGCCTGTGATAAAATGCTGATGAACAGTTCCATATGAGAGCAGTAACTGTAATAACATAACTCTAGATATGGGAAGAAGCAACAAGAGGAAATATTTTCCTGGACCAAAAGGCTAGAAAGACAGGTACGGTTCAGAGACTTTGGCTACTTACAAGGCCTGGTCTAGTGACAACTCATTGAGTGGCCTGTCAGTGGAATCTTTGTTAGACCCGGGAATGAGCCTTCCCAGCACTGTGGGACACAATGACCATTAAATGTCCCCAAAACATGGCCAAATATGTGGCTATGAAGGGGTCCTGCTGACTGGAAGTTGGCCCTTGCCAGCTGCCTCTACAAAGATTAAATCATGACCACTACAAGATGCTGACCTTCAACACCCCCTTGAAAGGAGTTCAGGGTGGAGACAAAAAACAAGGCACTCTGTGCTCTGGGAAAAACCCGGAAAAACAGGCCTTCGGATAGTCAAATGTTTTCAGGGAGACATTTTTTATGAGTCCAAATTCTTGCATCTTTTCATACCTAGAGACACAGTAATGTCATGAACCAATGTCTGGACCTGGTTCTCCTGGATAGCCCCACCACAGCTTTCCCTACTTCTGTTAATCTTTGGGCCATGTATCTTTAACTTTCTTAAGCTTGTTTTTCCAAGCAGCAGTACAACAAAAATATCCCCCAGCCAACACCTAGACAATGCTGGAACAAGCTGCCTTATCATTCTGTGGATTCATCTCCCTCCATAAATGCACCCAAGGTCCTCAGGCTACTCTCCCTTTGAGATCTTATATGGGAGACCACCCCCAGTGATAAAAAAAAAAAAAGCTCAAGGGAGACCAACAACAACTAGCCAGCTGGAGATGTCCTGACACCTGGAAAAGTCTTCTGCCATATCATCCAAGAAACCTTAGAAAGGACACCCATTCCTTTGGGCAATTGGGTTCATCCCTATCAGCCAGGAGAAGAGGTATGGGTTAGATTAAAAACAAAACAAACACTTCAGCCAGTTTGGACAGGCCCTCACAGGGTCATCCTGACAACCTCTACTGCTGTTAAAGTTATAGGTGTCATCCTTTGGATCCACCACACCAGAGTCAAGAAGGCAGTGACTTCCTGTGAAGTCACTGGAAAGCAGTTCAGGACCCCAAAAACCTCAAGGTCCAGTCCCAAAGACAACAACCCTCACCCACGAAGGACGCTGAGCCCTGCTCTAGTCATTCCGGAAGCTGACTAGTCAATGCACAGCAGATGCCTGAGGATTCTTCAGCCTTGCTCCAGCCACACTCCGGCAGCTGACTGGTCAACGCATGGCGGAAGCTTGAGGATCCAGCTATCGAATTATTAATGGATTTTCATTGTCAACCCTGGCCTCTATCCCTGAATAGTATTATTGCTGCTCTTCATTACAGGACCAACTAGACTCCCTGGCTGAGGTGGTTTTACAGAATAGGAGAGGGCTAGACCTACTGACAGCTGAAAAGAGAGGACTCTGCCTCTTCTTGAATGAAAAATGCTGCTCTTATGTAAACCAATCAGAAATAGTCAGGGACATGGCCCAACAGCTAAGGGAACAAATCATAAAAAGGAGAGAGAAACTAGCTAATTCCTGGGGTAATTGGAACTATATCTGGAGCTGGGCATCGTGGCTTCTCCCTTTAACAGGTCCTCTCTTCATGCTCTTTGCAGTGCTCTTGTTTGGCCCTTGTAGTCTCAATATGATTACCCAGTTCATATTAAATCCATAAAGTTACAAATGCTAATAGCTCAATATAGCCCCCCAAATGATGGGGAGCTCTGAATGTCTTACCAAAACATGAGATGATGCTTTCTACAATGAGTGATAGGAGCATCAAGGGGAATGAAGAGGAAAAGTTAAAATTTTACATAAACTCCTGCTCCTTTTGCCTCTGTAACTCAGCTTGCTCCTTGCAAAGTCTGGATCATGTAGGTCTTAGAAAATGGGGACTCACAATACTAGGCACTGGAGCTTACCTCACTCACCCTTGTCCTGCTCTTTGCAATTGTCCTGCCCCTGCAAACCCACAAACCTGCTTAATCATGCCTGTCCATGTATAAGAACTCTGTTCGGGGATCAGAGCTTGGAGCGTTAACTCCTCTGGGCCCGCTGGCATAATAAACCTGAGTTCTCCAACGCTCCAAGTGGGGTGCTTGGTTTCTCGAGTACTGGTTTCTGCAAGGGGCACTAAAAGGCTCTGTCCTTGGGAGGGCCCCACAGGACCCTGCTTCATTTCATGAATACTCAAAGGAACTCATTTTGATTTGTGCATGTGTTTGAAAATCTTGGCTTTTTGTTTTTTTGTTTGGCCAGGCTGTGCAATGTGCCCCATCTTAGTTCCCCCACTGGGGCTAGAACCTGTGCCCTCTGCGATCAGAACTTGGAATCTTAACAATCTTAACCAGATGAGATCAGGGTGCTCCGTCTATGTGGATGGATTGGGATAGTCTAGAAGCATGTCCTATGCTTATACCAAAAGGACACATAAGCCTGACAAGTCAAGTAGCCTGGGACGGTGCCTAGGGCGCATTCCTGAGTCCAGCTGCTGATTCCACAAAATTCGTGATTCCTTGACTCCAACACGTTTGTCAGCTGAATCTAACAGTCAGCTGACTCCTGCTGGAATGTTTGATTCCCTGTGCCTCAAGTCAAAGATTCCTGGGAGGGGCAATCAGAGCCCAACACAGGACAGAACTGACCTGAAACTGGCTTTTTAACCTTTACCTGCCTGAAGAACTGCAGCCCTCCACCAATCTCCGCTTGCCAAAACTACCCAAACTGGCTGTGTGGGTTCATGGACAACAGCACTGACATGGTTAGTGAATAAAAGGATGGACAGCCACATGACTGAAAGCATTTACCTGCCCCAGAGCAAAGAACTGATGACAAGATTTCTGGAAATTCCATGGCTTTTTGTGTTTGTATCTTAAAGTGTTCAAACTGGCTTGTTGAAAGGAAGTTTATGTACACATTTCAAGAGAAGACAGTATTCAATACTTTCCAGAGTGTGAACATTTATTTTTACTCTTATAACAATTTCATTTTCCACTGAATGAACTACAGGAGCATGGGGAAGAGGCAGTTTTAGATTAAAGTTTAAAAGGAAGCAAGTTTCCAGACTACTGTGGGGCAGGGGGTAGGGGAGACAGCAGTTTGGCTCAAAGCGTTTAATGATAAGCTTGCAAAATTTTTACTATGAACAGCTAAGAGTAAAAGTTTTCAGTAAGTACATTCAATATATGCATATTTCTTTCAAAATTACAAGTACTACTGTACATATGTATCTTTAAATGATGTGCACTACAAAATAAAAAGATGAAACAGTTAATTCAGTTCAGTTCAGCTTAATTAAGGCAAAAAACTTCTTGCTCACTACAAATTTGTAACTAATACTTGTAATGGAAGCAATAAATTAAATATGGTTCATTATCTTTGAAAACCCCAGTTAATTACTTTGCCATCAAGTGCTTGAATGACTGCTTCCAAGCTCAATGGCCTGTAACATTTTGCTTTAATGGCCGTCTAGGGTGACAAGGATACACTGGAAAAACAGAAGAACACTCTTAGCTCTCCTTCCTAAATCTTGATACTTACTTCTCTATACACCAGTTACACAAAGCTCCTTGATGAGATTCAGCTGGTAAGTTTCAATCAATTGTTCTTGCAAATTAGTCAGGCATCACATTTTTATAAATTCAACAAATAGATTCAAAACTTACTGACACTCTTCACCTAAAACACTTTAACAGGTAGACAATTTTGCTTCCAAGCTTTTTCTTTGTGGAGGGGGAGAGTTTTGGTTTTCTAAAAACTTTTTATTTTATATTATAGCCAATTAACAACACTGTGATAGTTTCAGGTGGACAGCAAAGGGACTCAGTCATACATGTGCCGTTTTCCTCCAAATTCCAAAGTTTCAATGACTCATCTACCATATTTCTTGGCAACATGTTCACATTCAATGCAAACATTTCCAAATGGTTATTTCCAAATGCCTCTGTAGCCTAAATTACTTTTGAAATGTGGTCACTCTCCCTCTCCTTGTGTGAACTTCACATTTATCTTGGATTGTTCCTGCTCTACAAAGTAACAACAACTACTGATGCATGAGGGGTGTGTGTGTGTGTGTGTGTGTGTGTGTGCGCGCGCACGTGCTCAGTCACATCCCATTCTTTCGTGACTCTACGGACTGTAGCCCACTAGGCTCCTCTGTCCATGGGATTCTCCAGGCAGGAATACTGGAGTGGGTTGCCATTTCCTTGTCCTGGGGATCTTTCCGACCCAGGGAGAGAGTCTCCTGCGGCTCCTGCACTGGAAGGCAGATTCTTTACCACCTGGGTGGTCACCTGGGTCACCTGGGAAGACAACTGCAACTACCGACAGGCACAGCAAAACTGGGAAAGGGCATTTGCAAACCTTGTCTTTTGCTAAAGAAAAATGCAGACACCGGTAAACTCAATTACTCTTAGATGTGTGCCTGCAAGAGAACCAGGGAAGATAAGCAGTGGAAAGATGCCCTGCCCACAGCATTACAATGGATGATAAAGCATCTGCCATCTGAAGCTGCGATGCTTTTAGCACACATATCCAAGAAGGTGACTGCTCAACTTCAGCCCCCTGGCTGAAGGGAGATGGATGAGAGAGAATGAATCTCAGGAAACCTGGAACCCACTCACAGGTAAGTCTCCATTCACCGTTTGAGAGGTGCCATGATTTAAAGCCTTTGTGTTCATAAAACCTCATAACTCCATGATACTGTCACTGGCAAATTGCAACACTTCCCAATACACTTAGGGGTCAGGTGAGGATTCCTCACCTCTTCCTCCTGAGAAAATCACACTCCCCATACAAGACACCAAATCTAGAAGGCACCACACAACAGAGACTGGAGATGACATAGCTTGACTTCTTTCTTAAATGTTTACAAAATTATAAATAGAAGGTTTCATATGTTCCTTCAACATCCCATAGAATTGTCATTCACCTCCTTCTTTGGGCGCTAACCTATTTCATTCATAAGGGTCCGGACCTAACTGTTCATACACAACAGGCAAATTCCAGGCAATGGGCTGGAGCTCAATGGGGCAAATGGCTTTAACTGGTCTGGTATCCCAGTGAGCGGCTCTCAGCCTTGGCTGTACACACATTAGAACCACTGGGAGCTTTCAACGAATACCAATTCCCTAACCCGAGAGATTCGATGGAATTAGTCAGGAGTTTGACTTGAGTGCCAGGAATTTTTAAAGCTGCCAGGTGTTCCTATTGTACAGTCAACACTGAGAACCTGGACACGAACCTGCAAACTGACAAAGGAGCTAGGGAATACCCTTCCCCTCCAGAAGCCTTCCCAGCACCCACCCAGGGGCCTTGATGTTCAGCAAAAGCAAGCTCTCAGGTGATGCCTTCAGTCATCAAGTATAAGGTCAAAGGTGGTTTCAAGAAAAGATAGTGAGAGGCTATTTCAGGTGTATAGGGTTGAGCTATTTTTACAACACTTCTGACACCAAACGTGGGTTTTTTTTTCCCTCCAGATACAAGCCAATTCTGACACCAACTGGGTACCCAAATATTCAGTTCAATTCTGTCATAAACTAGCTGGAGTTAGCCCAGATCCCACATATTAAGGGCTTAGTCCCACAAGAATGCCTTCTGCAGGCATCAGCTGCAAATGGGGTGCCCAGGCAAATTATAAATTTGGGGGTTCTGTGAATTCAGGGCCTCTCATGAATCCCAAGGTGTGAAAATTTGCTTGCACAGCTCAGATTCCAGAAAATATTCTACTTACTACTACAGTTTATTAGAAAGAATATGACTTACAAACAGTCAAATGGAAGAGATACAGAGGGTAAGGTATGGAAGGGGTGCCAAGCTTCCTGGCTTCTTCTCTGCACAGGCTGCCTCTATTAGCACCTTGATGTGCCCATCAACCCAGAAGGTCTCCCAACAGCTTCTTCAAGTGTCTGTGTAACTCAGTCCCTAGCACCTCTTTCCCTTCCAAGAGGTCAGCCTGTGGGGCTGAAAAGTCCCAGCCTTCTAATTACTTGGTCTTTCTGGTGACCGTTGATTATACAGTGGAAGTGACAACTAGATCAAGGGACTAGATCTGATAGACAGAGTGCCTGAAAACTATAGTCGGAGGTTCACAACATTGTACAGGAGGCAGTGATCAAGACCATCCCCAAGAGAAAGAAATGCAAAAAGGCAAAATGGTTGTTTGAGAAGGCCTTACAAATAACTGAGAAAAGAAGTGAAAGGCAAAAGAGAAAAGGAAAGATCTACCCATTTGAATGGAGAGTTTCAAAGAATAGCAAGGAGAGATAAGAAAGCCTTCCTCAGTGGTCAAAGGAAGAAACAGAGGAAAACAACAGAATGGGAAAGACTAGAGATCTCATCAAGAAAATTAGAGATACCAAGGGAACATTTCATGCAAAGATGGGCTCAATAAAGGACAGAAATGGTAGGGACCTAACAGAAGCAGAAGATATTAAGAAGTGGCAAGAATACACGAAAGAACTATACAAAAAAGATCTTCATGACCCAGAATACCACGATGGTGTGATCACTCATCTAGAGCCAGACATCCTGGAATGCGAAGTCCAGTGGGCCTTAGAAAGCATCACTATGAACAAAGCTAGTGGAGGTGATGGAATTCCAGTTGAGCTATTTCAAATCCTAAAAGATGATGTTGTGAAAGTTCTGCACTCAATATGCCAGCAAATTAGGAAAACTCAGCAGTGGCCACAGGACTGGAAAAGGTCGGTTTTCATTCCAGTCCCAAAGAAGGGCAGTGCCAAAGAATGCTCAAACTACTGCACAATTGCACTCATGTCACATGCTAGCAAAGTAATGTTCAAAATTCTCCAAGTCAGGTTTCAACAATACATGAACTGTGAACTCCCAGATGTTCCAGCTGGTTTTAGAAAAGGCAGAAGAAACAGAGATCAAATTGCCAACATCTACTGGATCACAGAAAAAGCAAGAGAATTCCAGAATAACATCTACTTCTGCTTTATTGATTATGCTAAAGCCTTTGACTGTGTGGAACACAACTGTGGAAAATTCTTAAAGAGATGGGAATACCAGACCACCTTACCTGTCTCCTGCAAAACCTGTATGCAGATAAAGAAGCAACAGTTAGAACCAGACATGGAACAATGGACTGGTTCCTAATAGGAAAAGGAGTACGTCAAGGCTGTATATTGTCACCCTGCTTATTTAACTTATATGCAGAGTACATCATGAGAAATGCCAGGCT
Organism: Bos javanicus; assembly: GCF_032452875.1. Classification (NCBI taxonomy): domain Eukaryota; kingdom Metazoa; phylum Chordata; class Mammalia; order Artiodactyla; family Bovidae; genus Bos; species Bos javanicus. The sequence continues at coordinate 53,088,353 of NC_083875.1, read as the reverse complement.
GGATGAAGCACAAGCTGGAATTAAGATTGCCAGGAGAAATTTATCAATAACCTCAGATATGCAGATAATACCACACTTATGGCAGAAAGTGAAAAGGAACTAAAGAGCATTTTGATGAAGATGAAAGAGGAAAGTAAAAAAGCTGGCTTAAAACTCAACATTCAAAAAACTAAGATCACGGCATCCAGTCCCATCATCTCATGGCAAACAGATGAGGAAACAATGGAAACAATGACTGACTTTATTTTTGGGGTCTCCAAAATCACTGCAGATGGTGACCGCAGCCATGAAATTAAAAGACACTTGCTCCTTGGAAGAAAAACAATGACCAATCTAGACAGCATATTAAAGAGACATTACTTTGGCAACAAAGGTCCACCTAGTCAAAGTTACGGTTTTTCCAGTAGTCATGTATGGATGTGAGAGTTGGACTATAAAGAAAGCTGAGCACCAAAGAATTGATGCTTTTGAACTGTGGTGCTGGAGAAGACTCTTGAGAGTCCCTTGGACTGCAAGGAGATCCAACCAGTCCATCCTAAAGGAAATCAGCCCTGAATATTCATTGGAAGGACTGATGCTGAAGCTGAAACTCCAATACTTTGGCCACCTGATGTGAAGAATGGACTCAGTGGAAAAGACCCTGATGCTGGGTAAGACAGAGGATGAGATGGTTGGATGGCATCAGCCACTCAATGGACATGAGCAAGCTCCGGAAACTGGCAATGGACAGGGAAGCCTGGCATGCTGCAGCCCATGGGGTCACAAAGAGTTGGACACAACTGAGCGACTGAACTAACTCTGGTGATCAGTCCCATCCTGAGGCTACCTAGGATCCCTCCCCACCCTCACCTAAGTCACACGTTAGCATAAAATCAGGAGTGGAATAGTGCCCCACTGTGAATAACAAAAGATGTTTTTACCACCCCTATCTCTCTGGACATGCCAAGGGTTCTAGGAGCTGTGGCAGGAACCAGAGACAAACATCGAATATATTGCTTATTATATCACTAGGGCCAAAACTAATGCCAATCAACATCATTCCTGATACTTTTCAGGAAGCCTACCACAATGTCTGGCACTAGAAAATGCTCAGTAAATACTGCGCTGATGAAATATCTGACTTTATACACAAACACACCCACCTTGGCAAATGGTTCTGCCACCTCCTTCAGAGAAAAAGTCCTCACAATTCTGATCCCCAAATCTGAGACTACTTCATCCATCTTCTCCCTCCCACTTTCTATCAAAGCCCAATTTCCCCACCTGGGTTCTCAAAACCATCTTCTTTCACCTTCTCTGAAGCCTGGCCCTAGCATTTCTTTCTCATTCACATATCTGTAGCCTCTCCCTCTGTACCAGAAACTTTCCATCAGCATTAGAATATGTTCAAGTCTCTTCAATCTCAATTTGAAAAAACAAACAAGAGCAGGCCACAGACCCCCCAATTCCTGCCTACCTTGTAGATAGGCCTGGCTTCTCAGTCTTAACCAGCTTCTCCTCTTCCTCTGAGCACAATGATCAAACTCTCCAAGGCCAGCCCCCTCTCCTTCTCATTCTACACCCCTCTTTGGGTGATCTTTTTAAAGCACCTCTTCCTCTTAGGAACTGAGCTAGCGGTGTTCTGGAGATCTTTTTCATATAGTGTGTGCTGTGCTTAGTCACTCAGTCGTGCCTGACTCTTTGTGACCCCATGGACTGTAGCCCAGCAGGTTCCTCTGTCCACGGGATTCTCCAGGCAAGAATACTGGAGTGGGTTGCCATGCCCTCCACCAGGGGATCTTCTCAACGGAGGGATCGAACCCTGGTCTCCCGTACTGCAGGCAAATTCTTTACTGCCTGAGCCACCAGGGATATTCAAGGACTATTTATTTGCAACGGCCTCGAAATATGTATTTCTATCCCAGATCTCTTTCAGGAGTTCCCTCTGCCTACTCCCCGACTCCATCTGGAATGCCTCAAAAGCAAACAGATTCAAGTGGAATTACTTTCCCTCCCCCACCTGTGCCAAACCCACTCCTCCCCTAGTCCCCTTCAACCGAAAATGGTTTCACCATCCTATCCCACTCAGGTATTTATGCCCAACTTTTTTTTTTTTTTAATTTAAATTTATTTATTTTAATTGGAGGCTAATTACAATATTGTATTGGTTTTGCCATACATCAACATGAATCCGCCATGGGTGTACACATGCTCCCCATCCTGAACCCCCCTCCCTCCTCCCTCCCCATACCATCCCTCTGGGTCATCCCTTCATTTCTTATATGATATTATACATGTTTCAATGCCATTCTCCCAAATCATCCACCCTCTCCCTCTCCCACAGAGTCCAAAAGACTGTTCTATACATCTATGTCTCTTTTGCTGTCTTGCATACAGGGTTATTGTTACCATCTTTCTAAATTCAAAATATATGCATTAGTATACTGTACTGGGGTGAAGGCAATGGCACCCCACTCCAGTACTCTTGCCTGGAAAATCCCATGGATGGAGGAGCCTGGTAGGCTGCAGTCCATGGGGTCGCTAAGAGTCAGACACGACTGAGTGACTTCACTTTCACTTTTTCACTTTCATGCACTGGAGAAGAAAATGGCAACCCACTCCAGTGTTCTTGCCTGGAGAATCCCAGGGGCAGGAAAGCCTGGTGGGCTGACGTCTATGGGGTCACACAGAGTCGGACCGACTGAAGTGACTTAGCAGTAGCAGTATACTGTATTGGTGTTTTTCTTTCTGGCTTACTTCACTCTGTATAATAGGCTCCAGTTTCATCCACCTCATTAGAACTCATTCAAATGTATTCTTTTTAATGGCTGAGTAATAATACTCCATTGTGTATATGTACCACAGCTTTCTTATCCATTTGTCTGCCGATGGACATCTAGGTTGCTTCCATGTCCTGGCTATTATAAACAGTGCTGCGATGAACATTGGGAGGTCGTATGGCAGTTCTATTTCCAGTTTTTTAAGGAATCTACACACTGTTCTCCATAGTGGCTGTACTAGTTTGCATTCCCACCAACAGTGTAAGAGGTTCCCTTTTCTCCACACCCTTTCCAGCATTTATTGCTTGTAGACTTTTGGATCGCAGCCATTCTGACTGTATGCCCAACTTTTAAATCATTTTTGATAGCTTCTCTCCAACAACTATACCCAAACAGTAACTACCTTCTTACTGATTTCTAACTACAAACTCATTATCTCTCTCATGCTCTCCATCCGTCCTCCATCTATTCCCCTCTCTACCCCTGGGTGGCTGCAAAAAGCCTTTGCACTATCAGGCCACACCCCATTCTCCCCCTCCCCAGCGTGTGTGGACAGGCTGTGCTCACACAAAGTGACTGGCTCAGGGGACTGCCTCTGACCTGACCTGGTGGGACAAGCAGTACATCTTTTCTAATTGGTCCACCCAGAAGGGAGTCTTTTCCTGGTTGGCACAGATACCATATATGCCAATAGGGCCTACCCCTCCAAACACAGCAGTGAGGATGATCATTTTTAAAACCCAAATCTAATCATCTTATCTCTTATTTAAAAGTTTTCAGTGAGTTCCCTCTACCTTTTCATTAAAGTGCAAAGTCCAAAAGATGGCCCAAGAGGCCTCATCCCAAGCTACATTCCTTCTTTGGTCTCAACCATTTCAGCCTGAACACTAAACCCTAATTCACCTCACTTCTACTCATTTTTAAGGCCTCATTTTAAGTACTTCTTTTCAGAAACACCTATCCTGAGAAATCCCTTCCCCTAATCTGGGTTAGGTCTCCAGGTTAAATGGTCTCCAGACACTTGTGCTTCTCTGAAGTACTACTTATGACTATAATTGCCTATATGACTATGTGCTTGTCTGTCCCCCTGTTCTTGAGACACTAGACTAAATGGTTCGTAAAGGTAGAGCACTTCTATCCCATTCACAGCTGTAGGCCAGAGCTGATAATGCCTAGAATCGAACAGGTGCTCAGTAAATAGTGGTTCAATGAGTAAACAGGTATTTCAAGTTCACAGGACCCTCCCAAACAATCTGGCTCCCTCTTTAGCAAAAGAAAAATTCATCATGGGAGGATGTTCTTAGTAAATTTACTGCACTGATTATCAAATAACACATAGACTCCTGATTGGAAATATTAGTACAATCAATGAATCAGAAATTCTGGGTGCTTAATGGTAGCAGGAGCAGTTCTCTGGATTTGTATTTGTGATTATAATCCTCTTTTAAGCTATCAGGACCAGTTTCCTGTGTGCAATCACACAGGACCCTATGCTCTGCTTAATGCTCAGTTATCTGTTGCCATCTTAAAATTCATAATGTTTAAAGAAGGAGCCCCACAAACTCTGTAGCCAGCCTAGAGCCTTATAAATTAGTCTGATTTCTGCAAGGGGCCAATGAATAGCCAGTCCCTAGCTAAGAATGCATCTTTTATAACCAAGGCAATGTTTTCAACCTCCATAAGGTCTATATTATACTTGCAGGATTATACATGAGGATTATACTTGCAGGACATTTTTTTCTTCTGGTAAGCAAAATCATATATTACTTATAATTCTCTTCCATAAAATTAGTATTTCTCAGACTATAGAAACACACAGTTTTCCTAGTTATTGATGTTAGGCAAAAAAAATTTTAATTTCTTTTAAAACTAAATTCTACTTTAAGCATAATTTACACCAGGTCTCATTGTTAAATTTTTGCTTAGAATTTTGTTTGACGTTCTTATATGAGAGACTGTGTTGATTTTTTCAAATCAACAACCATCATTCATTGATACCCCATCACCTTAAAAGACAACTGAAAGACATCAAGCAATTAAAATGAGAAAAATGAAAACTGCTGTAGGATTCCTTTTTAGCTTCCACATTTTAAACTTTAGAAATTTGACAGCCACATCAAACACTTAAAATTTCTTTGGAAGCAAAGACTTGCAAGATATACATGGCCATTCAGAAAGAACCCTGATTCAGTCATCTTTATTATAAAAATACTTAAAGTGTTAGATAGCTTCTCTAGTCATTAGAAGTTTAAAGTTAATTATGTTCAGTATACACTTTAGTTCATAAATGTCTAAAGCATTTTAAATATTCGCTCATTTTTTTTTGTCAACTAGGTAACTATGCTCCCCAGGGGATATCTAACAACGTCTGGAGACATTTTTGGTTGTTATAACTAGACGGAGGCAGTTAGAACTGGGACCAGTGGCATCCAGTGGGTTGAGCCAGGAACACTGCTGCTACACAGCTCACAATGCACAGGACAATCCCAACAGGAAATCATCTGGCCCAAAATGTCAGAAGTGCCAATAGTGAAGGAACTCTGGTCTAAGCATACATGCATTTGCCACATATAGGCAACAAGGACATGTGACAACCTCAAGCCATGTCTCCTGTGTCAAAGCCACTGTGTTTAAAAATACAGACAGACCCAGGAGAAACACCAGACTTATAAGAACAGTCATTTGGGAACTCCCTTTTTAAGACAGGGAGTAAGGTAGCTGACAGCCTGAACTAGAACTATAAACAAACAGTAACACAATTCCTTGGTTGGCCCATAAAAAGACTACTTTTGTCAGTGCAGGTGACCTAATCTACATGTCACAGAAAACAGAAATTGAGACTGAGATCACTTTCAATAGGATTAATTTGTTTCCTGCCACCTCATTTTAGAAAAATGTACAACATATATATTATAGGTCAGAATTTTTCATTCACTTGAGAATGTGATCACCAGGTGTAGCAGTTTATAAGAGATTTGAAAACACGATGAATAAACCAAATTTGATTTGATTTCTTGTGTTTTAAGAAAGGAAAAAAGCCAACATTTAAAATCACTTTTTACATTTTTTTTTTTTAAATAAAGTTTGTTCAATTATTGGGTAGGGAAGCTCTGGTCACACTGGGCTGGAATTCCTGTACGATTAGAGGGAGAGAATGGCCGATACCTGCCCAGGTGTTGGCAGGTCACCTGGAACCAATTTCAGTCCATTTAGTTCTCCCCATGAATTACCTATTTAGTTCCTGTAGATCTGTAGTGTGTTTTTTTGTTTTTTTTTTCTGGCCAAACCAAACAACATGTGGAGATCTTTGTTTCCCTATCAGGGATTGAACCAGTGGCCCCTGCAATGGAAGCTCACAGAGTCGTAACCACTGGGCCACCAGGGAAGTCCCTAAATTTCATTTTGTACATAGTTGATCCTGCTTGTGCTCAGTCACTAACTCACCTCTGATTTGACAATTTGGACAGTAGCCCACCAGGAGATAGTTCATAATTCTCAAGAGAAACAGTTCTTTAGTGTTAAGCAACAAAATTGCAAATGGAAAAGAGCTAGAGAACTGTTCTGGTGGTCCAGTGGTTAGGAATCCACCTGCCAACGCAGGCGACACGGGTCGGCCTCCTGGTCCAGGAAGATCCCACATGCCTCAGAGCAACTGAGCCTGTGCGCCACGACTACTGAGCCCACGTGCCGCAACCACTGAAGCCACGCTCTCAGCAAGAGAAGCCACCAAAATGAGAAGCCCCTGCTGGTGCCAACTAGAGGAAGTCCCTGCAGCAACAAAGACCCACATGACCAAACAGTAATAAAGAAGAAGTAACTAGTGACTGGAAGCTGTCCTATAATTGAAATCCAGTACATGTTTAGGGCCAAGGCTGAGAAGTTCCTTTCCAACATCAGGCTGAAGGAAAGGCAGAGGCGCTGACTGGAACCTTCCAACTCTCACCATGAGATAGAAGGGGGAAAAAATCAACTTCTTTTATCTACCAATAAAACTCTGTAAAAGTAAATTCACTGTGTGTTGCTGCTGCTGCTAAGTTGCTTCAGTCGTGTCCAACTCTGTGTGACCCCATAGATGGCAACCCACCAGGCTCCCCTGTCCCTGGGATTCTCCAGGCAAGAACACTGGAGTGGGTTGCCATTTCCTTCTTTTTAAACATGGAACGGTGTTTGAGAACTCCAAAGTTTCCCTGAAGGACCATCTTGAAGGTCTGCTAAAAATCCGTGAAGGCTTAATGATTAAGCCACAGCAGAAAGCCATTTTCCTTAATCCGGGGCAGTGGGGTTGGAACTGCCTGGGTTCCTAGCAGGTAATTTACACTGATCTTTAAAAACCATTCAGCCCTCTTCCTCCCTTCTGTAAAACAAATCCGCCCTTCAGAACAGCTCTAAAAGGGGGGCAAGATGCCCAGAGAAGCTTACAAGTAAGTGTCCGGCCAGATGCTCACCTAGACCTCACCAAATGCAGACCACAAAAACCTGTGGCCTTGTTCTCATCTCCAGGCACCAGGCTTTCTCTGAACACTGTATATCCCCTCAATTTGCCTCCTGTCCTACTACTTGTAAAATGAAGACTCTCTTCCCCCTAGAACGAAATAACAAAGCCAACGAGTGTGCAGGATGCCAGGTGACTATAAGACTCACCTCCAACCGGGCAGCCCGCAAGGCCCAGCCTCGATGCACGGGCGACCTATCATCCACTGAGAAAGATGAGAAGTGGGTAGCAGGCTGGGGTGCCTGTGTTTTGCTCGGTATCCAGAAACAGAGCTGCAAGGCAGGGAGGGAAAGAGCTGTGAGGGAGAGCTTCTTCCACCTCAAAAAGCTAATCAACAAAAATTGGAAACATTTGAATCAGAAATTGGGCGCTAGCAACACAAAACCAAAAAGAAACCTAGGAAGGGAATATAATGCGTTCAAGAACAATCACCTGTTTCACCACAGAGCCAGCAGCAGCAGCACGCGTTTTCTAGACGTGGCGTGAAGCATGCAGAGCAAACAGGAAGGTGAGGAAACGCGTGAGGGCTTTGGAGCCCCTAGAGTAGCGTCTCTTTTCCAGTGGTTAGCCCCTAGGATGAGTCATTTAACATCCCGGCGCAGCCTTCTATCTTTATCAGTAAAATGGGGGTAATAAATACCTCTCCGCAGGGCCAAGATTAGGCTTATTCGAAGTTAAAGCCTCTGGACCCCAAAGCACAACAGTGAGTAACTGTTCGCGCCCGGCCTCTCCACGCCCGCAGCCGCCAACTCCCGATTCCTAAACTACTACTCGCTACGTGAACCAGGGGGAAAGACAGCAGAAACAAGTGGCTTCCAGGTGATACTGGGCACCAAAGTCCTAGCCCCAGGCTCCCCGAACCGGACGGAAGAGTTGGGTCGAGGCAGGGCGCTCTGCACCACCCCCGGTCCCGGACGCACAAGCTGGAAGCGGATTCCCACCGCGCATCCTCTTTCTCCTGCCCCGGCTCCGCGTCCTCTTTCCCGGAGGAGCTGAGCCCACTCGCTGCAGCCGGGCCCTGGTTAAGTGGCGGCTTCCTCTTTCCCGCCTATCCTTCCCATTTCCTCCCCTCCAGCCAGGCAGCCAAGCAGGAGACCTGGTGGGGCGTTGGTTACCTGCAGCGAGCGCCTGGCCCGGAAGACGCTGGAGGGTGCTGGGCAGCACGGGGACGCTCTCGCCCGGCGCTGCTCCGCGCTAGGCTGACTGAGCTCTTGGCGCCGGAGGACCGCGCGGCCGGGCCTCGGGCCGCCCACCCTCGCGCCCGTGCGCCACGCCCCTGGGCCCGCCCCGCTAGGCCCCGCCCAGCGCATCCCTGCTTCGCAGACCTCTGCTGCCGTGGGCCTTCTGGCCCAAGTCAGCGCGCCCTCTGGGCATTTCGTTGTCTGGTGGAAGTGCTTGACTCTGCGTGATTCCTCTTTCTCCTTCCTTAGGTTGACTTGGGTTCTTAGTTGGGAGAACCGCTTAGGGACTGAGCACTTGAGTGGGGTCTTCAGAATTTTATACCCCCTTCCTGGGAGGCAGGAACCGCGGGAAGCGCTGTCTTTTCTGATTTTAAAAATAGAGTTTACAACCAAAGGAAAAAAAAAATTCCGGAGGTCTTTATATTGTGTTAAAATTAGGTGTGACCATTGGGTTTGTTTGTTTTCCGTGATGAGAGACGTCTACAGGGTTCTGTGGGTCTCCTGAACACAAGGCCTTTCTGTGTCCCCCAGTTCTTTGATTATAGGAAACAGCCTCCATTCAGCTTCCATGACCTTCCCTGAGTTCCACTGAGCAGATTCAAGCAGTTATTAAGACCAAGGATAAACAATCAAGAGCAGCCCTGGGGCAAGGTCCCTTTTCCTCATCAACAAATACACACACAATATCTTTGAACTGTTCCACAAATACTGAAACACAGTATATTGCCCAGGAGCATTTAGACCCCAGTGCCGTTAGACCTGAAGGCTGATGATGCTGACTTATCTCACCACCAACCCATCAGAAAAATGCTTGCGAGCTAATCACACCATCTTTGAATAGTTAATGCAAAACTTCTCACTATCCTCCCCAAGTTGGGACATACAGTTTTGAGGGCAGTTAATACACTGTGTCCCTTTTTGCCTGGAAAAGTAATAAAGCGATCCTTTTCTACTTCACCCAAAACTCTGTCTCCAAGATTCAATTAGGCAACAGTGTACAGAGAAGCTGAACTTTTGGCATCATGAGGTTTACTTACTAAAAAATTTAGTATTTTAAAAACTCATTACATTCGTGTGTGAGTGTGTGTGCACGCGTGCCAAGTCATGTCTGACTCTTTGGGATTTTAACTCCTGGAGTGCAGGTTATTTATCTTCCTATCACTAATTCACCCAACACATATGCATTGAAATAAATGAAGGAACTAACTGAATACAGTCATTTCCCTACCCACCGGTTCCTGTTGGGGCTGTGGGGTAAAGCTGAGGTGCTGTGAGTGGGTGGGTTTCCCTGTAACAGGAAGTTTGCCTAGTGTTCATCATTCTAATCAAAGGGGGTCACTGCTCAGGGGAGACGCATGAACACAAAGAGAAGGGCTGGTACCCACTGACTCTCTGAGGCTCACCTTCTTGGGCTTTGGACTTGATGGGGTTAGATGCCCTCGGGACAGGGGTGTTTGTATAGATATATCCACACAGAGCAGAAGGTGACAGTTCCAGGTAAGTGGAACATATATTAGCCACTCGGCAGCGCACACAGGTTTCAAGCCAACTCACCTGTCTCTTTTATGGAGACCTGACCTTTTCTCTTCTAGACAATAGAACATTCTGAGAGGACTGCTATGGACTGTCCTCCTCCCCACCCCTGTGCCAGAGCATTGCTAGGCGAAGCAGCAACAAGCAGGCCAGCCATCCTGACAATGGGGGAGTCACTAGTGAGATATTCCTGGGGGGATATAGATCTTGCCTGAGGATATTCCTCCTCCTCCAATAATCTTGGAACATCTTGCTTTAATTTTATTTAGGAATCTTCTTAAAATGCATTATGTGCAAGACCTAGAACAAGGAAAGGGAGCTCCTTGTTCATGAACCTCTAAGCCATGGTTTATATTTTTATCATGGAAACAAAAATCAGAACCCAAAATATCTTCTGCAGATATACACAGCATGTACATATTGGTCAGAGTTAGAGAAAAAGTAATTGCAACTTTTTTTCAATCTATTGCCAATCCAGATGACGTTTTTCACTAAAAGACAAAGTGGTATTTTAAAATTCCTTAAGTCAAGCCATTGTGAAAGCAATTATACTAAAACTCTAATACTGCATTATGAAATTAAATTCATAAATTTTATTAATTCAGTGTTTGAAACTAAGCCTGTCACTTCCACTAGATTAAACATGTTTCCTCCACCCTCACTTGACCAGTTTTTTTCTTACTGTGCTTTCAGCAAGACTATTTTCAGTTTTTTGGGTTTTTTTTTAATTATCAATACTTAGTATTCCTATTTAGGGGAGCAGAATATGCCATCCCAAAACACGTCCCTTTGTCATAAGAGTCATTTTAAACTGGTTATTTTTAAGAAACTTCAAACACAAGAAAAGCTCTAAAACCAAGTTAAAGTTACTCTTGTGTGAAGATATTTTTATATATAAGAGAAATCATATGTGACACCTTTGTAAAGGTATCTCTCTCCCTGTACTAGGAAGAGGTAGTGTGGAAGTGTTAGTCGCTCAGTCGTGCCCAACTCTTTGCAACCCCATGGACTGTAGCCCCGCAGGTTCCTCTGTCAATGGGCTTCTCCAGGCCAGAATACTGGAGTGGATTGCCATTCCCGTCTCCAGGAGAACTTCCCAACCCAGGGACCGAACCCAGGTTTCCCGTGTTGCAGGAGGATTCTTTACCCTCTGAGCCACCAAGGAAGCCCTACTAGGAAGAGAGAGAATGACAAACCTCTAAAAATTCTTATCAAAGCATCACAACACTCCTTTTGTTCACTGTGCTTTTTTTTTTTGATGACTATCTAAAGTGACTATGCCCTACCCCTCCCACATCTTCTTTCATCTTTAGCTGAAGATGGTATTTAAGGTGAGGGCTTAAACCATTTGGGAAAATTACTCAATTTTACCAGGCCTTTCCCAGTAAAGTGTAAGATACACAGCCAATTTTGAAGTCTTAATATGAAAAAAAAATTTAGTATCTCATTTAAATGTATTAAAAAATATTAATTATAGGTTGAAATGACAGTATTTTGGATATATTGTTTATAAAAGTATTTAAACATTTTTAATTAAAAGAGCGGAAGAGTGAATACAATTTGTTGCTAGTGTTACTGAACCAAACTTGAGTCTACTCACCTATTTTGCAGCAAAATCAATTTACTGACACCAGTTTTGGTGAAGGAATGCACAGCATTTATTCTCAGGGTGCCAAGCAAGGAAAACTGGCAGCCCATGATCAAAACTCTCAGACTCCCTGACAGCCTTCAGGGCGGGGCTTTTAAAGAAACCATTTTGGGTGAGGGTTGCAGCTCATGGACTTTTTTCTGACTGGTCAGTGGTGCTGTTTCCAGAATCTTTATCATCAACATTCTGGTTCCCACTAGTCTGGGGTCTACTGTTTCTGGTCAGCTTGTAGACAGCATCCTGGGTGGGTGGGGGTCTTAGAGGTTCTTGACGACAACTCAAAGATATGTATCAGATGGTTCTTTGTATCCCTTGAGGAGGAACTGGGACTTTGTTTTATTGTTGCATGCTGTAGTGTTGCACTATTGCTTTTTGCCTGCTTTCCCTCTGTTTCTGCATTCCCTCACTTTCCTAATTGATAACTGCTTGAGTCTGCTGTTTGGCATACAGGACTAAAGCCTTTTTCTACAAACGAGAAACAAGCAACATGGAAGGGTTTTTGTACCTGGGAAGGTCCCACAGGGTGGTGATCAGTTTCAATCCCCCCTTTGCTTGATACTCTTCGATCTTGAGGGGAACAGGGGCATGACAAGAAAGAGAATAAAGTTTTGAATAGAGAGGTTAGTCATAAATTTGACAAGGGAACTCATTTTTAGGGGGCTTGGTTTCACTAGCATTACAGTTGCAACTTTGAATATATATTGCCAAGCAACGCTAGTTCTGTTGCCTAACACAATTTGCATAGTTTGTTCAGTTATATTGTGAACACTGATGAATTGATCATCTGACTTAATGTGTAGTATTCTTTTGTTAGGAAAATTCATTTCAAGATCCAGATAGTGAATTTATAAATTAATTTTTAGAATATATCTTTGTCAGTTGGATGTGGCATATATCCTATGGATATAATCCACTTATTCTTAATTATCACAATAATTTATAATCCATCATAAATCTATACAAGTTCAGAAAGTATTTCTGGATCTCTTAGGGGTTATAGCCGTTATTTTTATAGAGAATTTAAGAATTTAAGGAATTAAACATATAATGGAGGATTGAAAAAGCAGAAAGGGAAACATGGGCAGTGACAAAGAGATGCCCATAACTGAGGGGAGCAGCCGCCACTGGTGGAGCTGGAGCGAGAAGTGTGGCGTTATCAGAAACTAAGAGCTGGAACAACGTTATGTGGCAGCCTGGATGGGAGGGGAGTCTGGGGAGGAATGGATACATGTGCGTGTATGGCTGAGTGCCTTTGCTGTTCACCTGAAACTGTCACAACGCTGTTAATCGGCTAGACTCCAGTACAAAACAAAACGTGAAACAAGAAGAAACTAAGAGCTGGGAGAATGCCCCTGAGGAGCAGCACTCAGACCTCTGAGGTTGGGGAGGGGAGGACCCAGCTGGGCACGCTACTTCTGAAGGCAAGTGTTGAGGCTGGAAGAGAGGGTAGATTAAAAATTGGAAAATTGGAACCAACTGCCACAGCCAGGTAAAAGAGCCGCTGCTTGGTGACACTGGTGGGAATGATTACCTGAATTGTTTTTCCTCACTGACCAAATATCAAGGAGCAAATCCCTTCTCCCTCCACCAGCTCTCTGCTCTGCTCGAGCGCCCCCTATTGGCAAAACCTTGCAGGAAAAGTCGTTGGCTTTGTCACACCCACAGCATCCCAGAAGAGTACAGAAGAATGGGCTTGAGTCACAAGATAACACCTTAATAACCAGCATGAGGAGTAAACTCATAATTGCAATTTTCAACTATCCTAATGTTATAGATTCAGGGTAGGTAGGTAGGTAGGTAGGTTTAGTCACTCAGTCATGTCCAACTCTTGCAACCCCATGGACTGTAGCCCACCAGGCTCCTCTGTCCCTTGGATTTCCCAGGCAAGAATACTGGAGTGAATTGCCATTTCCTTTTCCAGGGGGTCTTCCTGAGCCAGGGATCAAACCCAAGTCTCCTGACTGAGCCACATCTTAATAACCAGCACGAGGAGTGAACTCATAATTACAAGCTATAACTATTCTAATTATAGATGCAGGGAAGTGCTTATAAACAGAGCTGTTACAGTGATGACACTTCTGATACATTTTTTAAATATAATAAAACTGATTAAAAGCACAACTCAAATAAGGAGACAGTATTAAACTTAACTCAAACCCTGTGCTCTCGAAAGACAGTGGAGGTTTAAAAGAAAAAACAAACCGTCATCCCCACACCATTTTGTGTTCCAGGAAACAGCTTACTGCAAAGAACCACCACCTTTCCTCAAGTAACTTAGATAAAACTCACCCAGAACTCCCTATGATAAGACCAGACACAGAATCCTCCAAATTCCCTTCTTTGTTTCGTAAAATCAGTAGCTGAACTGTTTTTCCTACTTACCTATCTGGACAAAATGCCTGCCCACTTGACTTTAGTTAGGCATTCTTCTTTTCCCAGTTTTTCTTTCATTTACCCTCTACTAAGCTAACATTGAGAGGCAGGAAAAAACCCTAATTGCCCCTACCAAGAAGCCCCTTCCTGGGAATTCCCTACAGGTCCAGGAGTTAGGGCTCCATGCTTCCACTGGAAGGGCATGGGTTACATCCCTGGCTGGGGAGCGAAGAGTCTGCATGCCACCTGATGGACGTTGGGGGATGGAAGGGGAGCCCCTTCCTTTCCTGACCTCAAGGAAAACTTTTCCTGGTCAGTTGCCTGGTCAAGACAGCTGTTGCTCTCACTCTTTCATTCTAGCCCTGTTGACTCTCCCATGAAAGAAAGGCTCTTTGCTGCCTGACCTTTCAAAAGCTTGTAGAGCTTATAAATGGAGTACTCTCCATTATAATCTCCCCTCCCCCTAGTGCAATAAACCCCTTTTCTGAATTGCAATAATCCTTTTGAGTCAAGTCTCCCCTTACCAAACCTGGAATTGGTTTCTGTTTGACAGTATTCTGGTGCTATGACTTGGCTCAAAAACTATGGGCCTCTACCTACAAAGGTAGAGATTCGAGGCAACTTTGGTGAGTTCAGGAAACCTTGGTAAATTCAGGTCTTGAGCCAGCGCTCTGGATTTCTTTGTTGTGCATGCTAAGTCGCTTCAGTTGCATCCAATTCTTTGCAACCCCATATACTGTAGCCCACCCGGCTCCTCTGTCCATAGGATTCTCCATGCAAGGATGCTGGAGTGGGCTGCCATTTCCTTCTCCAAGGGGAGCTTCCTGACCCAGGGATTGAATCCATGCCTCTTTTGTCTCCTGCACTGGCAGGTGGGTTCTTTACCACTAGTGCCACCTGGGAAGCCTCTCTTGTTTGTTTGTTTGTTTTTAATTAATTAATTTTAATTGAAGGCTAATTACTTTACAATATTGTAGTGGTTTTTGCCATACATTTACATGAATCAACCGTGGGTTGAACCACAGTAAAGTTACTTTTATTCTTTCCAACAAAAAGAGAGTCTTTGCTTGTCACAATTCAGTTTAATATCTTCAAAAATGGCAACCTTTACCAAAAGCAATTTAGAACTTCAGAGGCTTCTTTGGCAAACATGGGATCTTGCCAAATTCTCCCTTCCCATCATTCCCCCATTCCCTTTTATCATTGGAACCTTCTCTTCAGCTTCCTTGAATCCTTTGATCCGTCCCCCTTCAACGCCCATATCTCCTCCAACCCCATCCACCATATGGGACCCCTCCCTACCCATCGCAGGCCCTCAAATCCTTACCTCTTAAGAGTTGGGCCCCTTCTGTTCTGCTCACCTCCTCTTCACTCCATTGGTGAAGGAAGGACCTCCTGTCCTAAAGAGAACCAGACGGCCAAAGACATGACACCTGGTATTAGACAGGTGAGACTGATAGAAATTTATTAGTAGGCTCAGCTGGGGAAGGAGAATACAGCATGTCATTCAGGACCTCCTGGGAGTTACACTCACCATCAGAGTGAATCAGCAGGGCCTGTGAGAGGCAGGCTCTGTGGCAGAGACACAAGTGATGGTGACCCTTGGTTTCCGTGGGAATATGTGATATCTTATTTAAGTAATTGTGTGGGCTGGCAGGGAGGTAAGACTCCTCCCTGAGGAGTCAGCAGAGCATCTGGTCTGGCTGATAGGGGAACTAGCTGAGTGGAGACGAAAGCAGGGGAACTCAGGGTGAGGCCCTTGAGTATCAAGGCAGCACAGGGAACGTCAGGCCTTCAAGTACACCCTCCTCCCATCAGGGGCTCTTGAGGGCCTCAGGGAGCCCAACCGTAACACTTGCCTGAAAAAAAGTCATTGGAAACATACTGGATATTTTAGCTACTCATATAGGCTTTGGAGGCACACGGATGACCACTTGATCTTTCCTTGGTCCCTTTCCCCAAATTTAGTCCACAGACTCCATAAGATTACACATCAGGGCAGAGGAAATCTTAAAGGTCTGCTTTACCAACATGCATGGTGATGCTTAAGCCTCATATTGAGCAAGTAATTCTTGGCTAGAAACACAACTGTGGTCAAAATATAGAGGTGGGAAAAAGATGAGAGCTGCACACCCACTTACATGAACCAGTGAGTTGAAACGTTGACATTGAAGCTGTAAACTTTCTATTTGTGCCTGTCTCTATTTGCATGTATATGTGTACATACATAAAAGAATATATGTATTATCTGTGTTAGCTATGTGCTCAGTTGCTTTAGTCATGTCCAGTTCTTTGCAATGCTATGGACTGTAGCCCATTATAGACTACAAGGCCATATCTTGTCTATGGCTTTCTCTAGAAAAGAATCTTGGAGTGGGTTACCCTGCCATCCTCCAGGGGATCTTCCTGACCCAGAAATCAAACCCACATCTCTTGTGTCTCCTGCTTTGTAGGTGGATTCTTTACCAATAGTGCCACCTGGAAAGTCCATGTATGTTTATGCATATACTACTTTCCTAAATACAGATGGTATTACCAAATTAGATGATAAAATCCCTTAAATGTCCTCAGTTCTGACTGACGTAGAAATAAGTTAGTGCTTATGTAAATTAAATATTCCTAAAATTCCCAGAAATTAAAGACATTGAACTTCTAATATATTTATCCCTAATACTTCTAAAATGAAATTTTAATACTCAGGTGACTGCAGCCATGAAATTAAAAGACGCTTACTCCTTGGAAGGAAAGTTATGACCAACCTAGATAGCATATTCAAAAGCAGAGACATTACTTTGCCAACAAAGGTCCATCTAGTCAAGGCTATGGTTTTTCCTGTGGTCATGTATGGATGTGAGAGTTGGACTGTGAAGAAGGCTGAGCGCTGCAGAATTGATGCTTTTCAACTGTGGTTTTGGAGAAGACTCTTGAGAGTCCCTTGGACTGCAAGGAGATCCAACCCGTCCATTCTGAAGGAGATCAGCCCTGGGATTTCTTTGGAAGGAATGATGCTAAAGCTGAAACTCCAGTACTTTGGCCACCTCATGTGAAGAGTTGACTCATTGGAAAAGACTCTGATGCTGGGAGGGATTGGGGGCAGGAGGAGAAGGGGATGACAGAGGATGAGATGGCTGGATGACATCACTGACTCGATGGACGTGAGTCTGAGTGAACTCCGGGAGTTGGTGAGGGACAGGGAGGCCTGGTGTGCTGCGATTCATGGGGTCAGAAAGAGTCGGACACGACTGAGCGACTGATCTGATCTGATCTGATCTGAAGAGTACTTTCAAGGTACTTCTGCAGAAACTATCCCAAATATTTAAAGAATTCATGTTCACATAATTTAGGTAAATATTTGGAAAATAACACTAGCCTGATATTGTCAGTTTAATAAAAGTTTTTAATAAAAACTTGTCTTCTGAGTTATCATCATCAAGCATAAAAAAAGCACACATTTTTTATTCTATTTGGACACATTCTTCCTAAAATTATCTAGATTTTCTGATTAATAAGCTAACATTATTGGAAAAGTCTCTGATGCTGGGAAAGGTTGAGAGCAGAAGAATAAGAGGGCGTCAGAGGATGAGATGGCTGAATGGCATCACTATGGATGTGAACTTGGGCAAACTTCAGAAGATGGGAAGGGACAGGGAGGCCTGGCTTGCTGTAGTCCATGGGGTTGCAAAGAGTTAGACGTGACTGGGGGACTGAAAAACAACAATATCTACTATATGTTTGTGGTAGTGGTGTAGTCACTAAGTCCTTTTCAATTCTTTACAATCCTATGGACTGTAGCCAGCCAGGCTCCTCCTCTCCAGGCAAGAATACTGGAGTGGGTTGCCATGCCCTCCTCCAGAGGATATTCCTGACCCAGGGATCAAAGGAAACATATGGCTATAGAAAAAAGTTTTGAAATGTATATTCTTTAGCTTGGCTAGTCAGCTACAATATGGCAATATATAAGAGTTTGCAGTTTTTACATCATAGTTCTGTCTGTAAGTGTATTATTAAATAGTTTTCTAAGGCTACACTAACCAAGTATCAGAGACTGGCTGGCTTAACCAACAGCACTTTATTTTCTTACAGTTCTGGAGGCTGGAGGCCCCTAGGCTTGACACAAGTCAAAGTGTTAGCAAAGTTGATATCTTCTGAAACCTCTGTCCTTAGCTTGTGGATTATTGTCTTCTCCCTCTGTCTTCCTATAGGGACCCTGTCTGTATCGGATTAGGACCTACTCTAATGACCTCATTTAACTTACTATTTGAAGACCCTATTTCCAAATACAGTCATATATGGGGACACTTAGGTGTTAGGTCTAAAATATATGAATTTTAAAAGAACATAATTCAGCCCATAATTCATGGCATCCGGTCCCATCACTTCATGGCAAATAGATGGGGAAACAGTGGAAACAGTGGCTGACTATATTTTGGGGGGCTCCAAAATCACTGCAGATGGTGACTGCAGCCATGAAATAAAAAGACGCTTACTCCTTGGAAGGAGAGTTATGACCAACCTAGATAGCATATTCAAAAGCAGAGACATTACTTTGTCAATAAAGGTCCATCTAGTCAAGGCTATGGTTTTTCCAGTAGTCATGTATGGATGTGAGAGTTGGACTATAAAGAAAGCTGAGCACCAAAGAATTGATGCTTTTGAACTGTGGTGTTGGAGAAGACTCTTGAGAGTCCCTTGGACTGCAAGGAGATCCAACCAGTCCATCCTAAAGGAAATCAGTCCTGAGTGTTCATTGGAAGGACTGATGTTTAAGCTGAATCTCCAATATTTTGGCCACCTGATATGAAGAGCTGACTCATTTGAAAAGACCCTGATGTTGGGAAAGATTGAAGGCAGGCGGAGAAGGGGACAATAGAGGATGAGATGGTTAGATGGCATCACCAACTCAATGGACATAAGTTTGGGTAAACTCCGGGAGTTGGTGATGGACAGGGAGGCCTGGCATGCTGCAATTCATGGGGTCGCAAAGAATCGGACATGACTGAGCAACTGAACTGAACTGAATTCAGCCCATAACAGTGGGTGAGACTCTACTTGGAGGAATACTACCAGAAAGAGACAACTTTGTATGTAAGGTCTACAGGATATATTTTTTTTAAGAAAGGGAAAGTAATTTTGCCTAGAAGATAAACATTTTAGATCTTATCATAGTAACTTCCTGTGCCTTGGGTTGACTTTATCATGTTCTTGATTATGTAAAAGAAAAACAAAGTTGATTCACTTTTGAAAGAGCCATGGTTCTTTAGAGCCATGTTACCTCCTATATTTACTTTTAAAATCTTCTATTGCTACTGCAGGCAGATAGCATATAGGTCCCCTGGAAGAAGAGAACCAGACATAGCTCTCTTGACATATCGAAGACAATGTATCAGTTGTAAAGACTCCCAGTTCTTTTTTGAAGGTAAAGATTAGTCTGAAAGACATTTTTGAGGAGTTCTGTGGAACCCAACACCCTGGAACACTAAGGGCTAACTGGAACCTAAGAAATGTTATCGTTGACTTCACTGACTCTCCTAGATCTCAATCAACTGGAGCCTGGACTCTGTCAACCTTTACCCCACTCTATGCCGAATTCTCCTGTGTTCAAGACCCTTCATGAATATGCATGTACCCTTAACTTAAAACTTTCCCAATTTTTTAAAAATTTATTTTTGGTTGTGCTGGGTCTTGGTTGATGGGCAGGCGTTTCTCTAGTTGTAATGATTGGGGCCTACCCTCTAGCTGCTGTGTGAGGGTTTCTCATTGTGGTGGCTCCTCTTGTTGGGGAGCACAGGCTCTAGGGCACGTGGAGTTCAGTAGTTGAAGCACATGGGCTCAGTAGCTGAGGCTTCCGGGCTCCACAGCACAGGCTCAATAGTTGTGGTGCATGGGCTTAGTTACTGCACGGCATGTGGGATCTTCCCAGATCAGAGGTCGAACCCATGTCTCTGGCATTGGCAGGTGGATTCTTTACCACTGAGCCACCAGGGAAGCCCTCCTGCTTTTACCGTTCAGGGAGACACTTCTTTGGGAAACATCCTCGGGTTTTCTCCTTACTTGTTGCAAGTAATAAATCCTTCCTTCTGCTCTTGGGCTTGATTGTGTCTTTTGGCTCCACATCCACCAAGAGGCAAACCCTATTTTCAGGTAAAACCCCTTTGATTTTTGGATTGACTTCATTCTTGCATTGCCACATAAACAAATTTTCTTGCTTCTTGCATTATTTTTGTCATGAATTCTCATCAGATCTTCCACTTTTGAAAATTACCAGGTAAAAAAAAAAAAAAAAAAAAAAAGAAAATTACCAGGTATAAGTTAACCCTGGTCATTCTAAGTGTTTCATCATCTACAGATAGTTCTTTTTGTTTTACTTTGATGCTTCTTTAAACGTGCCTACAAATCAGCTACAGGTCAGAGTGTTTTGTCTTCTGCAGAGAAGGACTATCCCAGAGACCCAGGGAAAAGAACTCTGCCAACTGAGCAATCCTGTGCACAGACTTCCAATGGTATCATTTAAGTGCCTTTGAGGATATACTAGTGGAATGAGTCGAGATTTCCAGAACTCTAGAGAAGCAGATGCATTCATGAGATTGCAAACCAAGATCAATCAGAACATTAATTACTTAAGACTGAATGAAGATCTGATAAAAGATGATTCTGAGTTTTATTTAAAATATTACTGATTCCCCAATATTCTATTTTTTCTGGATATACAGAACCTCTTTCTCTTTTCCCTTAAGCTATCTCTAACTCATAACAATTTAGTAGACTACATTTTTATAAACAGAAATGAAATTTAGGGACTTTTCTGGTGCTCTAATGGTTAAGTCTACACACTGCCAATGCAGGAGACAGGGGTTTGATCCCTGGTCAGGAAACTAAAATCCCACATGCCATGCAGCATGGCCAAAATATTAAGTAAATATATAAAAATAAAATTTAGAAAAAGAAAGAAGTTTATCTTTCTTTTCCCTGCTTTCTCCCTCAGAATTAAGAATCTCTTATTGAGCATTCTTATTTTCATGACAATATAATTATTTGTATAGGCTCAGTAAGACTCTCTCCTCTTTGTTAATAGGATATGATAAAACCAAGGCTTTGGCTGGAATGTCAAATTTGAGAATTATGCTCACTTACTTTTATTCACTTTCAAGAAGCTAATGTTGACTTTATTCTAGAGCCAAGGCTTACTAAGCCCCTTTAGAAAAACTGGCCTGGTACCTGCCTTACAGGTTTCCAGCCTTACAGGTGGGCAAGAAAGGCCACTTTGAGAGGTCCAGGAATCTTAGAAAAATTTGGGGACATAGAGAAAGTGAAATCACTCAGTCGCTCAGTCACGTCCAACTCTTTGTGACCCCATAGAATGTAGCCTACCAGGCTCCTTCGTCCATGGGATTTTCCAGGCAAGAGTATTGGAGTGGGTTGCCATTTCCTTCTCCAGAGGATCTTCCTGACCCAGGGATCAAACCCAGGTCTCCTGCATTGTAGGCAGACGCTTTACCGTCTGAGCAACGAGGGAAGCCTAGGGACATAGAGAGAAGAGGGATTTACGCAAATCCATAGATACTGCAGGTGAAATGTGATGGCAAGTTCATGAGTTGGGTTCCTAACCTTCAGATGTCTGTACAAGTCCAACCTGAAATTCCCTATGAAAAAATTCCAGTAAAGCAAACTTTAAAAGGTTTATATGTCAAATTAGCATTCTTGCTGCACCCATGTAAATTATCAGGTTAATCTTAATGAGGCCAGTCTTATTTTGTGATAAAGAATAATCTTTCTTTAAGGCTATTTTTCATCAAAAGAGGAATGAACATAGAAATTTCATGTTTCATAGAAAATAAAATCACATCCTCTGGAGTGATCAAATTCTGGTTCTATTCATTGCTTTTGAGCTATTTTGCATGTCTTTGTAAATTGCAGGTCACTGATGGATGTGCAAACTCATTCGTCAGGTAGGAATTTCATTTGTTTCTTTATTGCTATGGAAAAGCCAATTACATTCCTTACCTGTGACTTGGACTAGATCCTGTCACCTAGTAAAAATTGTCAGCCCTTGCAAATTTTCAATTCTTCCAGTTTCATGCAACATCTGGTTACAACTTCCAGACTAATGTTTCCTTTTTCCTCCCCTCCCTCTTGACCAAGAACTAAAACCTGACTGCCCAGACTGTTATCAGGACTCTGCCTTGTTGTTGTTTTTCAGCCACTCAGTCATGTGCAACTCTTTGCAACCCCATCGATTGCAGCATGGCAGGCTTTCCTGTCCTTCACCATCTCCTAGAGCTTGCTCAAACTCATGTCCATTGAGTTGCTGATGCCATCCAACCATCTCATCGTTTGTCGTCCCCTTCTCCTCCTGCCTTCAATCTTTCCCAGCAGCAGGGTCTTTTCTAATGAGTTGGCTCTTCACATCAGGTGGCCAAAGTATTGGAGTTTCAGCTTCACCATCAGTCCTTCTGTTGAATATTCAGGGCTGATTTCCTTTAGGATGGACTGGTTGGATCTCCTTGCAGTCCAAGGGACTCTCAAGAGTCTTCTCCAATACCACATTTCAAAAGCATCAATTCTTTGGTGCTCACCTTTCTTTATAGTCCAACTCTTACATCCATACATGACTACTGGAAAAACCATAGGTTTGACTAGACAGACCTTTGTAGGCAAAATAGTATCTCTGCTTTTTAGATTTGTCATAACTTTTCTTCCAAGGAGCAAGTATCTTTCAATTTCATGGCTGCAGTCACCATCTGCAGTGATTTTAGTGCTCAAGAAAATAGTCTGTCACTGTTTCCATTGTTTCCCCATCTATTTGCCATGAAGTGATGGGACTGCCATGATCTCAGATTTTTGAATGTTGATCTTTGCTCTCCTCTTTCATCTTCATCAACATCAAGAGACTAGTTCCTTGTTGCTTTCTGCCATGAGAGTGGTGTCATCTGCATATCTGAGGTTATTGATATTTCTCCCGGCAATCTTGATTCCAGGTTGTGCTTCATCCAGCTCAGCATTTTGCATGATGTACTCAGCATGTAAGTTAAATAAGCAGAGTAATGACAATATACAACCTTGCTGTACTCCTTTCCTAGTTTTGAACCAGTCTATTGTTCCATATCTGGTTCTAACTGTTGCCTTTTGACCTGCATATAGGTTTTGCAGGAGGCAGGTAAGGTGGTCTGGTATTCCCAGCTCTTGAAGAATTTTCCAGTTTGTTGTGATACACACAATCAAAGGCTTTAGCCTAGTCAATGAAGCAGAAGTAGATGTTTTTCTGGAATTCTCTTGCTTTTTCTATGATCCAACAGATGTTGGCAATTTGATCTCTGGTTCATCTGCCTTTTCTAAATCCAGCTTGAACATCTGGAAGTTCTTGGTTTACATACTGTTGAAGCCTGGCTTGGAGAATTTTGAGCATTACTTTGCTAGCATGTGAGATGAGTGCAATTGTGCATTAGTTTGAACTTTCTTCAGCATTGCCCTTCTTTGGAACGGAATGAAAACTGACATTTTCCAGTCCTGTGACCACGGCTGAGTTTTCCAAATTTGCTGGCATATTGAGTGCAGCACTTTAATAGCATGGGGACTTAAATCTGCATAACAACCTTTTGGGTTGTCTAAGGGTTGCCTCATAGCTGGACTTTTTCTCCAGGATCTGAGGAAATGGTGGGAACTGAAGATAAGAAAGCCTTCCTCAGCGATCAATGCAAAGAAAGAGAGGAAAACAACAGAATGGGAAAGACTAGAGATCTCTTCAAGAAAATTAGAGATACCAAGGGAACATTTCATGCAAAGATGGGCTCGATAAAGGACAGAAATGGTATGGACCTAACAGAAGCAGAAGATATTAGGAAGAGGTGGCAAGAATACACAGAATAACTGTACAAAAAAGATCTTCATGACCCAGATAATCACAATGGTATGATCACTGACCTAGAGCCAGACATCCTGGAATGTGAAGTCAAGTGGGCCTTAGAAAGCATCACTACAAACAAAGCTAGTGGTGGTGATGGAATTCCAGTTGACCTATTTCAAATCCTGAAAGATGATGCTGTGAAAGTGCTGCACTCAATATGCCAGCAAATCTGGAAAACTCAGCAGTGGCCACAGGACTGGAAAAGGTCAGTTTTCATTCCAGTCCCAAAGAAAGGCAATGCCAAAGAATGCTCAAACTACCGCACAATTGCACTGGCTTGGAGTGCATCTCACATGCTAGTAAAGTAGTGCTTAAAATTCTCCAAGCCAGGCTTCAGCAATATGTGAACTGTGAACTTCCAGATGTTTAAGCTGGATTTAGAAAAGGCAGAGGAACCAGAGTTCAAATTGCCAACATCCGCTGGATCATGGAAAAAGCAAGAGAGTTCCAGAAAAACATCTATTTCTGCTTAATGACTATGCCAAAGCCTTTGACTGTGTGGATCACAATAAACTGTGGAAAATTCTGAAGGAGATGGGAATACCAGACCTGACCTGCCTCTTGAGAAACCTATATGCAGGTCAGGAAGCAACAGTTAGAACTGGACATGGAACAACAGACTGGTTCCAAACAGGAAAAGGAGTACATCAAGGCTGTATACTGTCACCCTGCTTATTTAACTTATATGCAGAGTACATCATGAGAAACGCTGGACTGGAAGAAGCACAAGCTAGAATCAAGATTGCCTGGAGAAATATCAATAACCTCAGATATGCAGATAATACCACCCTTATGGCAGAAAGTGAAGAGGAACTAAAGAGTCTCTTGATGAAAGTGAAAGAGGAGAGTGAAAAAGTTGGCTTAAAGCTCAACATTCAGAAAACGAAGATCATGGCATCTGGTCCCATCACTTCATGGGAAATAGATGGGGAAACAATGGAAACAGTGTCAGACTTTATTTTTGGGGGCTCCAAAATCACTGCAGATGGTGATTGCAACCATGAAATTAAAAGACTCTTACTCCTTGGAAGGAAAGTTATGACCAACCTAGATAGCATATTCAAAAGCAGAGACATTACTTTGCCAACAAAGGTCCGTCTAGTCAAGGCTATGGTTTTTCCTGTGGTCATGTACGGATGTGAGAGTTGGACTGTGAAGAAGGCTGAGCGCTGCAGAATTGATGCTTTTCAATTGTGGTTTTGGAGAAGACTCTTGAGAGTCCCTTGGACTGCAAGGAGATCCAACCCGTCCATTCTGAAGGAGATCAGCCCTGGGATTTCTTTGGAAGGAATGATGCTGAAGCTGAAACTCCAGTACTTTGGCCACCTCATGGGAAGAGTTGACTCATTGGAAAAGACTCTGATGCTGGGAGGGATTGGGGGCAGGAGGAAAAGGGGACGATGGAGGATGAGATGGTTGGATGGCATCACTGACTAGATGGATGTAAGTTTGAGTGAACTCCGGGAGTTGGTGATGGACAGGGAGGCCTGGCGTGCTGCGATTCATGGGGTCGCAAAGAGTCGGACACGACTGAGGGACTGAACCGAACTGAACTGAAACCCAATAACTTTATACATCCCTGAAAGACTCGTCGTCACCACAAACCATGCATACACTGGCTGGAGTCTTCCCACACAAGCCCCTGGTTGGGCCACCAGAAGTCCGACAAAATAATGCTCATGTCATACATGCCCTTCTGTGAGAGGCAATCAAGATCATAGATAACACTGCTAAGGCCACTGACATTTTTGTTTTCAGAAACAATGACCAGTTCTTTCATAATCTAAAGATCTCTTAGACCGTTAACATGTCTTTTTTTCATTGTAAGTATATCTCTTTTTAGAGCCTGACTTATGCTACTATCTCTCTACACATGGTTCAACTGATTTGGCAGGAACAAAACCAATAAGAGACCTCAAGAAATTATTTCTTAGTCCCTGTCTTGCCTTGCTGAAGAGGTTCATGATTGCCTCTGGGTTGCTCAGCCATGATTAATATTCACTCTTCTTAAATCTGAAGGGATACAAAATACACCACCCCAAGGTATGCCTTGTTGGCATATTGATTATTTTAATCTGGTTATTTTTTCTATAAAAGCAGACACAGGTGAAGCTCTGAAAACTGAGTGGCAGTTGCCCTTCTATAAGAAATATTTACATTTATAAGGGAAATCTTCATTTGTAAAGGGTGTCTTCCTCTCTGTACCAGGAAGAGAAGGATATCCAAATTTCTAGAAAACTCTTGTCAATGAGAAGATGAGGACTTAAATCTACATAACAATCTTATACTTGTTTTCTGTGCTTTTCCTGGTAACCTCCCATGACTGACTCCACACCACTATCATCTTTTGTCTTAGCTGCCTATGGTATTTCAGATGGCAGTTTTAGCCATTTCAGAGAGTTACTCAGTTTTCCTGGGTTTCTGGCATGTATATAAGGAGGTATGTGCTCAGTCACTGAGTCAGTATACACATTATTAAACTTTTGCTTGATTTTCTATTAACCTGTCTTGTATTAATTTAATTGTTAGACCAGCCAAAGAATCTAGAAGGGAGGAAGGAACAACTTTTCTACCTCTACAGGTGGCAATGCAGATGGGACTCTGCCCACTGCAGGGTTGCTGCAACTGAGGGATCCCAGGACCTCTGAGACAAGTATGCAGAGAATGAGAATTCTCAGCATGCCAGGCAACACTGTTTTTACTGATTTAACCGGACAGAAATATGGATCGCACCCCATCTGCAGCTAGATCTTTCTTAGGGAGTGGATCTTCTGCATCTTTTGTACTTTCTTATGGACTACCTCTTGCAGCCTTGGTTAAACCATAAAAAGGATCATTTGTTTGAGTTGCTATTGAGGCTAATATTAGATACAACTTGTCAGTGGCTACGTGATGGATCCCTTGAATTGGCTATGTTTAAGAGAGAAAATGGTAGAGGGCACAGCAGCCCGTTCCAGTATTCTTGCCTGGAGTCTCCCACGGGCAGAGCAGCCTGGCAGTCTATGGTCCAGGCTAGGCTTGCAAAGAGTCAGACACAATGGAAGCACGCAACAGAGAAAAGTGGATACCTATGGAAATACCAAATTGAAAAGAAGACGGAAATATAATGCTAGCCACAAGGACTCCCCTAAGAAGAAGGGACAGAAATTATGTCCCTTAACAAGAAGAAAGGACAGAATATCTACATCCAATGTAAATTCCCCTTCTAAAAATCCAGACCCATCTACCTGCTTTAGCTTCTTTTTCCCTATAAGATTTATGGAGAGCATGGCAGGTAATCTCTAGACCCAGAGTATACAGGTTACTCATAAAAATGCCAAAAGTTAGGAATTGAATTTAGCAGAAGCACCTGGTACAGGCAGGAGGGCTCCCTTGCTGTCTCTTAAAATTCCCCCTACTCTGCAGGGCTCTATGAGGCTCTGCCAACTTCAGACCTTCCTATGAAATGTCCTTTGCTGATGTATCCTGGACCTCCATGGCAATGCATTCACGTATCCTGACCAGCAGCAGATCTTCTGATTTATGAAGCCCTTTTATCTCCACCTTCAGAAGATCCTATTAAATTTAGAGAAGAATTGAAAGATTAGTGCATTTCCAACTAAGATGGAAACCAAAAGATCTCTACATTTTTAGAACTTCAGGTTTTAGTATGGTAAGAATACTGGAGTGGGTTGCCATTTCCTTCTCCCAGAGATCTTTCCAACCCAGGGATTGAACTCACATCTCCTGCATTGGCAGGCAGATTCTTTACTACTGAGCCAGCAGAGAAGCCCAACTTAGATGATTTTAGAGGGAAAAATTATGTTTCAGTAGCACATGTTTGTGGATTCGTGTGTGCTTAGTTGCTCAGTCATGGTCTGACTCTTGGTGACCCCACAAACTATAGCCTGCTATGCTCCTCTGTTCATGGGATTTCCCAGACAAGAATACTGGAGTGGGTTCCCATGTCCTTCTCCAGGGCTTCTTCCTGACCCAGGGATCGAACCTACATCTCCTACGTTGGCATGAGGATTCTTTTACTGCTGAGCCACCAGGGAAGCCTTCCATAGAAATGCTTCTTATTAAACCCTGATTCATGTAATACAGACCTGAAAGGAGCATCATTCACCTCCTGTAATGAGACACAACTCTTTAACTGAGTAGACTTACTATCAAGACAGACTGGTTCAATAAGACGTGGAGCAATCTATTAATTTAGCTTTTGAACTGTGAAACTTCTTTAAAGTTTTGAAACTAGTACTGATGAGAAACAAAATATACTACCCCAAATTATGCATATTGATTATTGTAAACTGGTTATTTTTAAAGAACAGTAGTTTCTAGAATTTCTAGAGCTTTAGTCATCCTCCTATTCCTGGTACGGTGAGGAAGACACCCCTTCAAATGGAGATTCCCCTTGTAAATATCCCATACAATAGGGTGGCTTCTATTCTGTTCTCAGAACTTCACCTGTGTCTCTTGTTTCTTAAAAATAACCAACCCAAGATAATCCTTATGCCAGAGAGGTATATCTAGGGGTGGCATATTCTGCTGCTGCTGCTAAGTCCCTTCAGTCCTGTTCAACTCTGTGCGATCCCAGAGATGGCAGCCTACCAGGCTCCTCTGTCCCTGGGATTCTCCAGGCAAGAACACTGGAGTGGGTTGCTATTTCCTTCTCCAATGCATGAGAGTGAAAAGTGAAAGCTCCTCTTCATATATTAACTATACTTCAATAATACTGATTTTTTTTTAATCTGTTTAAGAAAACTAGAAGGTATAAGGAGAAAAGAGAGAGATTTGTTGAGCAGGACACACTGCGTTTGCAATGATGATGAATCTCAAAGAACAGAGGCTCTCTAGGCTCCTAGAAATATACCTGGACTTCATCTGTTTCCCATCTAGAAGTCACCTAGGAAGGGACAAGAGTACTTAAGAGAAGCTGCGAGGAAGTTTCACATTTAGGAAGCGTTAGTACAGCAAACAGAGAAGGCAATGGCAACCCACTCCAGTACTCTTGCCTGGAAACTCCCTTGGACGGAGGAGCGTGGTAGGCTGCAGTCCATGGGGTCGCGAAGAGTCAGATATGACAGCGACTTCACTTTCACTTTTCCTTTCATGCATTGGAGAAGGAAATGGCAACCCACTCCAGTATTCTTGCCTGGAGAATCCCAGGGACGGGGCAGCCTGGTGGGCTGCCGTCTGTGGGGTCACACGGAGTCGACCACAACTGAAGTGACTTAGCAGCAGCAGCAGCAAAGGAAGCGGAAGGGTTGGAGGCAGTGGAGGAAAAACAAATTAACATTATGCTTCCCTGGTGGCTCGGGTTTCCCTGGTGGCTCAGTTGGTAAGGAATCCAAATCCACCTGCAATGAGGGAGAACTGGGTTCTGTCTCTGGGTTGGGAAGATCCCCTGGAGAAGGGAAAGGCTACCCACTCCAGTATTCTGGCCTGGAGAATTCCATGGACTGTATAGTCCATGGGTTTGCGAAGAGTCAGACACAACTGAGCGACTAAGCACAGCCTGGACACCAGGAAGAGTGGGCTGACATGCTAAGGGAAACAGAAGAGCCAGGTAGGCTCACAGAGGATTTTAAGCTGAGGACTAGAGTTCTCTTTCTATATTAGCAGGAACATCCCAAAGATAAATTTGTTTAATTCTGACTTGTAAGTGGTTGAAATATGACTAAAGTGCCCTCTGCTGGTAGTATGCAAAGCCAGATGTGTAAACATAAAATAGTTGAGAAATATGAGGAAAAGCAACTTCAGTTTTTATGTGTATTGAATATAATAAACTTGGAAAATTCACTACAGCTAGCTAATTTTATCTAAAATAAAGGGCTTGATATAATTCAACTAGAAATGGAAGGAGGGAGCTGATTTACATGCTGTTAAAAACAAGACAATAGGCTCAAAATGGAATCACTTATATTAAGCTCCATGTCACCAAACCAAGGCTTAACTATAATTTTTGCTCTCCCAGAAACAGAAATTTCAACTAATCAAACAGGAATCACCTGTTCAGTGTTAGTTAGCCAATCTGCCTCATTGGTCTCTGCCATCCCCTAGAGGGAAAGTAACATTGCAATAACCAATTTGAATTTTTTTTTGCCTAGTATAACTTCCTTGTTCCTGTCTCCTATGAAAGTCTCTCATTTTGTACAGCTCCTTGGAGCTCCTTTCTTATCTGCTAGATTGGAATCCTATTTCTAGAATATTGAATAAAGCCAACAAAAGTTTTAAAACTTACTCAGTTGGGTTTTGTGTTCTAACACTTCCCATCTGAAGCAAATAAGAAATAGTACAAAATATATCAAAATTATTTTTGAAATAATGGTTTTAAGAAATTGGGCATTGGGCAGCACAGGACAGTGATTCTCTCGAAACAGGAAACAAATCAGGTGAGCCATGTGATTGCCCTGGAGAATGCTTCCTCACGTGTGTGAGACTGCACATCTTTTCATAGAATAACAATGAAAGACATATAAGTCTCTAGTGCTACCAAGCCCAACTCTTCTGCTTGAGCACCTGATCCCTATCCTTCCGTGATACTTGAGAACACCACCCAGCAATTTTTTTTTCTGCAACATCAATTTTTATTCTTTCTCCTGAATCTTTTCAGCATACACAAATGTTATTTCATTCTTCTTTTATTTATTCTGCAGCCATGAAATTAAAAGACGCTTACTCCTTGGAAGGAAAGTTATGACCAACATAGATAGCGTATTCAAAAGCAGAGACATTACTTTGCCAACAAAGATCCGTCTAGTCAAGGCTATGGTTTTTCCTGTGGTCATGTATGGATGTGAGAGTTGGACTGTGAAGAAGGCTGAGCACTGCAGAATTGATGCTTTTCAACTGTAGTGTTGGAGAAGACTCTTGAGAGTCCCTTGGACTGCAAGGAGATCCAACCAGTCCATTCTGAAGGAGATCAGCCCTGGGATTTCTTTGGAGGGAATGATGCTGAAGCTGAAACTCCAGTACTTTGGCCACCTCATGCGAAGAGTTGACTCATTGGAAAAGACTCTGATGCTGGGAGGGATTGGGGGCAGGAGGAGAAAGGGACGACAGAGGATGAGATGGCTGGATGGTATCACTGACTCGATGGACGTGGGTCTGGGTGAACTCCGGGACAGGGAGGCCTGGCGTGCTGAGATTCATGGGGTCACAAAGAGTCGGACACGACTGAGTGACTGAACTGAACTGAACTTTTATTTATTTATTTTGGCTCTGCTGGGTCTTCGTTGCTGCACTTGGGCTATCTCTAGTTGTGGCCAGCGGGGGCTACTCTTGGGTTGCGGTGTTCAGACTTCTCACTGCAGAGGCTTCTCTTGTTGCAGAGTTTGGGCTCTAGGGCTTGCAGACACAGTAGTTGTAGTTCTTGGGCCTAGTTGCCCCTTGGCATGTGGGATCTTCCCGAACCAGGGACTGAACCCATGTCCCCTGAGTTGGCAGGCAGATTCTTAACCACTAGACCACCAGGGAAGTCAAGTGGTCCTTAGGAAGCATCACTATGAACAAAGCTAGTGGAGGGGATGGAATTCCAGTTGAGCTATTTCAAATCTTAAAAGATGACGCTGTGAAAGTGCTGCACTTATGCCAGCAAATTTGGAAAACTCAGCAGTGGCCACAGGACTGGAAAAGGTCAGTTTTTATTCCAATCCCAAAGAAAGGCAATGCCAAAGAATGTTCAGACTAACACACAATTGCACTCATGTCACATGCTAGCAAAGTAATGCTCAAAATCCTCCAAGCCAGGCTTCAGCAGTATGTGAACCATAAACTGCCAGATGTTCAAGCTGGTTTTAGAAAAGGCAGAGGAACCAGAGATCAAATTGCCAACATCTGTTGGATCATAGAAAAAGCAAGAGAATTCCAGAAAAACAGCTACTTCTGCTTTACTTACTATCCCAAAGCCTTTGACAGTGTGGATCACAACAAACTGTGGAAAATTCTTCAAGAGCTGGGAATACCAGACCACCTTACCTGCCTCTTGAGAAATCTGTATGCAGGTCAAGAAGCAACAATTAGAACAGGACATGGAATAACAGACTGGTTCCAAATCAGGAAAGGAGTACATCAAGGATGTATATTGCCACCCTGATTATTTAACTTATATGCTGAGTACATCATGTGAAATGCCAGGCTGGATGAAGCACAAGCTGGAATCAAGATTGCTGGGGAAAATATCAATAACCTCAGACACGCAGATGATACCACCCTTATGGCAGAAAGTGAAAAGGAACTAAAGAGCACTCTTGATGAAAGTGAAAGAGGAGAGTAAAAAAGCTGGCTTAAAGCTCAGCATTCAAAACACTAATATCATGGCTTCTGGTCCCATCACTTCATGGCAAATGGAAGCAGTGACAGACTTTATTTTTCTGGGCTCCAAAAATCACTGCAGCTGGTGACTGTAGCCATAAAATTAAGATGCTTGCTACTTGAAAGAAAAGCTATGACCAACCTAGATTGCATATTAAAAAGCAGAGACCAAAAAAAAAAAAAAAAAGCAGAGACATTACTTTGCAGACAAAGGTCCATCTAGTCAAAGTTATGGTTTTGCTAGTAGTTATGTATGGATATGAGAGTTGGACTATAAAGAAAGCTGAGCACCAAAGAATTGATGCTTTTGAACTGTGGTGCTGAAGAAGACTCTTGAGAGTCCCTTGGACTGCAAGGAGATCAAACCAGCCAGTCCTAAAGCAAATCAGCCCTAAATATTCACTGAAAGGACTGATGCTGAAGCTGAAATTCCAATCCTTTGGCCACCTGATGAGAAGAGCTGACTGCATGGAAAAGACCCTGCTGCTGGGAAAGATAGAAGGCGGGAGGAGAACAGGACAACAGAGGATGAGATGATTGGATGGCATCACTGACTCAATGGACATGATTTTAAGCAAGTTCTGGGAGTTGGTGGTGGACAGTAAAGTTGGAGTTCTGCAGTCCATGGGTTTGCAAAGAGTCAGACACGACTGAGCAACTGAATTGAGACCATGAGGGAAGTCCTATTTCATTCTTTTTTAAAGCAAAACAAAACAAAAACCTTTTCTTAAACCCTTTCATCGTTTACTCACTGCCTTAATTCATTCTCTCTCTCTCCCTATTTCCAACAAAGCATGGCGAACTTTTCTGGAAAAGGACAGAGAGCTAGTAAATATTTAAAGCACCATGGGCTCTCTTGTCTCTATCCAAGACAACACATAAATGATTGGGTGTGGCACCCTTTGCATTAGTTTACCCACCCTGCCTTACAGAAAGCAGACCATCATTTCATCCTCCCAGTGACCAGTCAGGAAGTTGTCGTTATTCTATACCTTCCCTTGTGCAGGATTCTAGATGGGAGTTCTAGAACAGAACAGAGGGGCTGGGGACATAAACCTCCCTTTGAGCATGGCAAAGGGAGTTTCTGGAAGAACCTGATTGTTCATGTCTGTTAAATCCTCTCTAATCCAGGGTTTCCTCCTGTGTCCCCAGGGACATCACTCTTGTCAAATTCAACTCCACGTTATCCAGCAGGCATTTATCTGAACTCATCTTATTCGTCATCTTGGCAGCATTTCAGGCAAATCATCACTTTGTCCTTGAAAAGCTTTCTTCAGCTGGGCACTGAACGCTCTCTTCCTCCTGTCACTCCTTCCAAGCCTGCTGGTTCTTTTTCATCTCCCTTCATCTTCCAGGCCTTTTAACACTGCGAAGCCTCAAGACAGGCTTCAGATCTCTTCTCTTTTGTCCCTACAGTCCTTTATTATGACCTCACTGTCTTGTTTGGGGGAGGGGGTGCAGGCAGGGAGAGGCAGCAGGTTATATGAGATTGTCTTTCTTAATGTTTTATTTAACACAGGTCCAATGTGGAAATTACGATAATTTCACAAGTCTAGCATAATGTCTCAATTAGTTGCATTACTGTTCCAAGCAAGGGAAGATGAAAGGAATTGTTGTTTGGTCGCTAAGTCATGTCTGGCTCTTTTACGACCCCATGGGCTATATAGCCCGCCAGGCTCCTCTGTCCATGGAATTTCCCAGGCAAGAATACTGAAGTGGGTCACCATTTCCTTCTCCAGGGGATCTTCCCAACCCAGGGACTGAACCCACATCTCCTGCGTTGGCAGGTGGATTCTTTACCACTGAGCCACTGGGGAAGCCCTTCTCAGTACCATATCCACATTTAAGTCAAGAAGGAGAAACAGAGCAAAGATGGAACCACTAGTCACTTTTGCAAAAAAAAAAAAAAAAGTCTTTTCAAACCATATCCTGCACATATGTACAGACTTCCCTTAATGTCTCAATGACCAGGGCACTATACCCCCAGCTGCAAGAAAGTCTGGGAAAATGAGGAAATGATTACTTTAGACCAATCATGACCTAATGTCTGCTGATGGGCATACTGCTGCCAGAAAGAGAATTTCCATTTGGTTAGCAGAAGGGTTCCAGGTTTAATAAATAAATATACAGGATGCCTTGTTAAATTTTATTTTCTGTGAAAAAAATGTGGTTTTTTTTTTAGCATAGGGATATAATATTGGGGACATATTTATACCAAACATTATTCATTATTTATTTGAAATTCAGATTTAACTGGGCATCCTCTGCTTTATCTGTCAAGAAAAAGGGGAAGATAATGGTCACTGTGGAACTCTCAAGATCTTCCATGAGAGGGATGGCATTTTATTCTAAAGTTTGAATTTATGGTAGAAGAATTTCAGGTCTCATCTGCAGGCTGGTGGGGGAACTCTTCTGTAACAAGTCCTCTAGGAGAATGTTGACCTTCCATTCACATATTCATAGTTGCAGGATATTCTATATAATCTCCAGGTGAGACAAATCTTCAGGGAGGTTGATGGAGTTTTCCACTCTGATAATCCAAAATCAAAGGGCTTCTCCTTTCCAGTGATGTTTTCTGCTCTGCTCATCCCAGTGCAGAAATCGTTCATTTCTGGAAAGCAAAATAGAAAAGTGACAGAAGCAGCTGAAACGCAGTTCTGCTGAAAGTAATCCTGGCCCTTCTTTTGACTGATTCAGCTACTGGTTATGATGAGGTCGAGCTGGGAGGATCCCCTGGAGAAGGGAATGGCTACCCACTGCAGTATTCTTGCCTGGAGAATCCCATGGACAGAGGAGCCTGACAGGCCACAGTCCATGAGGTTGCAGAGAGTCGGACACAGACTGAACGACTTTCACACTAGACGCTAATGATGAGATTAGTAATTTATAACCAGCACTCAATCAGAGAAAAGGATTATTAAAAATATGAAACTAGGGACTTCCCCTGACAGTCCACTAGTTAAGACTCCACATTTCCACTGCTGCAGGGCATGGGTTCAATTCCTGGTTGAGGAATTGAGATCTGCCTGCTGAGGACCAAAAAAAAAAAAAAAAGAAATGAAATTTAAAACTCTAATTTTCAGAATAAAAGCTCTGTCCCTATCAACTCCTTTCCTCTCATTTTTTTCCCCCACTGTAATTTAAATATTCTGTAACCATCCAGGACATGGATTCCATGGCCTGACAAGTCCTTTGGTCTGATATTTTTGACATTTGTTTTGAGCCAGAGCTGATGAAGAGAAGTATCTCCAGAAACACATGGTATGAATTGCTATGGAACACAGTTAAAGTATTTTGATGTTGATTCTGACCACACGTGAGCATTTCCCACAGTTCTTAGTCAGATTTAATATTAAAACCAAAACCATACTGTTAATTTTAAAAATTCATGATCACTTTACTTCTTCAGGGTTCTGGTTTCTCACACAGAAAAGCTTAATTCAGAAATTAATGCATGATGATTCCATTCAAATTGCCTGCCTCCTTCATTTATTGATAGATTCTCCAAACTCTTTTTGGTCTCTGGAAACCTCAAAGACTAATACAGCATTTACCAAGTCTCAGTCCTTGATGAGAGCAGTGACATTTCTATAACCCCTGTAACAGTTCATTTGTGGCCCTCCTTTTGAGTCACATTTTCCTTTTATGTATCAAATTTCCCATCTGTGAAACAGCAAGTGACGACAGTATAACTAATTTAGCTATGTGAAGTGCTTTGAACAAGATGGTTATAATGTCTTAGGGTAGTATATGATTGTGTACACAGTCTGGTCCAGTGGCTCTCAAACTGGCTGCATTTTGGAATTACTCAGGGAGTTTTCTGGTGCCTAGGTCTGTACCAAAGATTCTGATTTAACTGATGTAGAGTATGGCCAGGGTGTCAATAGCGATAATGCTCCCCAGGTGATTCTAATGTGCAATTAAGTCTGAAAGCAGATAACACTGCACCCCAGAAGCTATAAACTGACCTCTTTCAGATGTGCACTTGTTAGACAGAGTCCCTCAGTGACACCCTGTGGATACAACCTTCATTCTGCTCACTGGGCTTGGCTCCCTGTAACCAGGAGGGAGGCCGAACAGTGGGGGCAGGACCCGATCCACACTAAGGGGGCCTCACCCAGGTTGGAACAGCCATGTAAAAGGAGACTCTGGAGTCTGACTGGAACAAACCATATCATGGAAACATGATATGGTTTTAATTCAGGTTTTCTCTGCCAATGTAGGGAAACATCAAGTGATGTCACCCTTGCTCAGGACAGCTTTGGTGAAGCCTGGGAGCTGAGGGAGCTCTTTGTTCACAAGGCAAACAAAGCTTTTGGTCTTAATATAGTTCCTCCAGTTTCCTTGAAGATAGTATTAGCTTGCAGGTGGGTGTGGGATAGAGACTTTTGAAACCTTTATGGGCATTGAACTGAACTTAGAAGAAAATGTCAAAGAGAATGCATGGGGCCAGGAACTAGAAGAGAAAGACCGCCCAAAAGCTGCCAAGCCAAGAAGAGAGGTATGGGAGAAGAGCTATCTCAAGTAGGGGATGGGAGGAGATGGAGGCGTGTTGGGGAACGTGGGCAGAATTAGCTTTTTAAAAATGTTTTTTATTTATTTGGCTGTGTTGGGTCTTAGTTGTGGTGCACGGGCTTAGTCGCCTTGTAGCATGTGGGATCTTTGCTTCCCGCTCAGGGATCAAACCCAGGTCCCCAGCACTGCAAGGTGGATTGTTAACCACTGGCACCAGGGAAGTCCCCAGAATTAATTTTTTCAAAAGCAAAACCCTGAGACCACGCTACTCAGCCCCTCTTCTGGGGCTCTCCTCTAACATCTTGAGTATGTTTCATTTTCCTCACTAATGCACTAGTCCTAGTGCAGAGAGAATGCTGTTTTCAAAGATCTCACAAAAGACAAGAGAAGATCAGAGTATGAGTCACAATATAAAGAAACAGGCTGTCACCTTTTACAAAAAAGTGGTTTGCTCCCATCTCTACTAAGAACATGCAGACAAATATTTAAAGCCTGTCTCCTGGAAGGACTCAAAGGTATTAGTCTGCTAAGGCACCCACCTGTCTCCGTTCTGCACTGGGCAGAAAAATAAAAAGAAGGGTTATAAGGAGGCAGTGGTTTTCAAACCCTAGCAATGCATCAGAGTCCCAAGGAGGGTGGATTAAAACACAGATTGCTACTCCACCCCCACAGTTTCTGATTTAGTAGATAAGGACATTTCTAACAAGTTCTCAGGTGATGCTGACACTGCTGATCTGGGGACCACCCTTTGAGAACCTCTGGTTCCTCATGCTCTCATAGAAATTTATTTCCTAGTGAAGTATTTATTATGATCTGTTTCTTGACATTTTAACGGGTTTTATGAGAGGAGAGTGAAAAAGTTGAGTTGGGGAAACACTGGATTGAAGGAAGTTTTTTAAATTATTTTTTATTTGGAGTATAATTGCTTTACAATGTTGTGTTCATTTCTGATGTACAACAACACGAATCAGCTATAAGTATACATACATCCCCTCCCTCCTGAGCCTTCCTCCCACCCTACAATCCCACCCCTCTAGGTCATCACAGAGCACCAAGTTGACTTCCCTGTGCTATACGGCAGCTTCCCACTAGCTAGTTATTTCACGCATGGTAATGTATGCATGTCAGTGCTCCTCTCCCAATTCATCTCACCCTCTCCTTCCCGCTCTGAGTCCACAAGTCTGTTCTCCACTCTGTGTCTCTATTCCTGCCCTACAAATAGATTCATCAGTATCGTTTTAAAAGATGTTAAAAGAGGTTTCTTTTGAGACACTGAAATAACTTCCTGTCTACACATACACAACTTTATTTGACGTTCCTATTCCAGGAAACTCTTAGAAAGATGAAACGCAAAAGAAGATTATTATTTGTTCTAAGAACTTCCTGAAAATCCATTAATTGGAACTCTAGACTACTCAGTTTATGTTCATAAAGTAAATATGCTTTCCCAGGAAAGTATATACACAGAGGAAAGATCATGTGAGAACACAGTAAGAAAATAGCTGTCTACAATCCAGAAACAGAGATCTCACCAGAAACCAACCCTTCCATGACCTTGATCTTGGACACCTAGCCTCCAGAACTGTGAGGATATAAATTTCTGTTAAGTCACCTAGTCGGTAGTATCTTGCCATGGCATCCCAAGCTGGCTAATATACTTTTCTTAAGGCCGAACTCTAAACCAATGCGTCATGACCATGACCCTGACCTATGGCTCAGAAAACTCCTTGCCCAGCTTATCCCCTGACATTATAGCTGTTTTATTTGTTAATTTATTTCTGGCATATGGAACTTCCTCAATCATGGATTGAACTCATGTCCCCCACATTGGAAGAGTAGAGTCTTAACCTCTGAATCACACGATTATAATCATTGTTTTGATGTTACTCTACAGATTCTTTCAGAGACATGAGCTCAGAGGCCCTTCACAACAATTGAGAGATGTAAGGAGTTTTTAAAAAATATATTTATTTATTTGACTTTATCAGGTCTTAGTCCTGGCATGCTGGATATTTTGTTGTGGTACACAGGCTTAGTTGCCCTGTGGCATGTAGAATCTTAGTTCCCCACATCCCCTACATTACAAGGTAGATTCTTAACCACTGAACCACCAGAGAAGTTCCAGATGAAAGGAATTTTACTGAAAGCCTGGAAACTGAAGACTTACTTAATAGTCACAGCCACTAGAATATAGAAGGGCCAGAACCCTGTGTTGTTCCAAATTTATCTCAAATCATCCTGTCTGGTAATACTAAACTAACTAGATAGTAAACATTTCTAAATTCAATTGCTGGTGTTTTCAATGTGTGTGTGTGTGTGTATGTGTGTGTGTGTGTGTGTAGTCACTCAATTGTGTCCAGCTGTTCATGATCCCATGGAGTGTAGATCACCAGGCTCCTCTGTCCATGGGATTTCCCAGGCAAGAATACTGGAGTGGGTTGCCATTTCCTTCTCCAGGGGATTTTCCCAACCCAGGGATTGAACCCGAGTCTCGTGCACCACCTGCATTGGCAGGTGGATTCTTCACCATTGTGCCAGTTGGGGAGCCCAGTATTTTCAATAGACCATTTTAATTGTCATTGCTCACATATCTTTTGGACTGATGTACTATATTTTATGTTTCATAATAAAGAATTTATTGGGTCTTCATCTCAGGTTTCTGGCACAGAGCTTCTAAAAACCTTGGAATTTTCTCAGGGAAAAGTTATCTTTGTTATGCTAAAGAGATGATTTGTATTGATACTGGCCCAACTTCCTGAAGCTTATAGATGGCTGCAGATTGAGTTCACTTATGTAGGCAATGACTAAACCAGTCATGCCTCCGTATTGAAATCCGAATAAAAATTCTAGACATGGAAGGTGACTGGAGCTTCGTATTTGGTGAATAGATGCACATTGATGTGCAGAGAGGGTGACATGCCTGTTTCTCCAAGAAGAGGGCAAGGATCTTGGTGTTCCCTCCCAGACCTCACTCTGTGTGTACCCTTTATAATAAAACTATAAAAATAAGTATAGCACTTTCCTGAGTTTTATGAGTCAGTCTAGTGAATTATTGAACCTAAGTGAGTCATGGGAACTCCTAAGTCTACAGACAATAGATCAGAAGTATAGGTGGCTTAGGGACCTTACTTAGGGCTGGCATCTGAAATGATGGCTGTCTTGTGAACCACAAAGTCTTTAATTTGTGGAGTCTGATGTTACTCTGTGTGGTTAGTGTCAGAACTAAATTGTTGTACACCCAGTTGGTGTTAGTTCTGTTTGGGATTTTACCAAAATATTTTAAATGAGAAGTTATTTCCCTCCTTCTGACTTACTGCACTCTGTATGACAGGCTCTAGGTTCATCCATATCACTAAAACACAGACTCAATTTCATTCTTCTTTGTGGCTGGGTAATATTCCATTGTATGTATGTGCCACATCTTTATCCATTCATCTGTCAATGGACATCTAGGTGGCTTCCATGTCCTGGCTATTGGAAATAGCACTGCAATGAAATTTGGGTTACATGTGTCTTTTTGAGTTATGGTTTTCTTAGGGCATATACCCAATAGTGGGATTGCTGGGTCATATGGTAGTTCAATGTTTAGTTTTTTAAGGAATCTCCGTTATGTTCTCCACAGTGGCTATACCAATTTACATTCCCACCAGCAATGTAAAGGGATTCCCTTTTCTCCACACCCTCTGGTATCTAGAAAAATGGTACAGACAAAACTATTTGCAGGGCAGGAATAGAGATGCAGACAGAGAGCATGGACTAGTGAATGCAACGGGGGAAGGAGAGGTAGGATGAACTGACAGAGCAGCATGGGCATTCACGCACTATCCTGCATATGGACAGCTAGCGGAAGCTGCTGTGCAGCACAGGGAGCTCAGCTTGGTGCTCCGTCATGACCTAGACAGGTGTGGGGAGGGCTCAAGAGGGGGCGGTGTATGTATATATGTGACTGATTCACCATGTTGTGTAGCGGAAACTAACACAACTGTGTAATGCAATTATATTCCAATAAAAAAAATATGATAGGGCTGCCACAACAAAGTACCACAGACTAGGTGGTTTATACAACAGAAATGTATTTTCTCACAATTCTGGAGGCTGGAAGTCTGAGATAGAAGTGTTAGCGTGGTTGGTTTCTTCTAAGGCCTCCCTCCTCTTATAGATGGCTGTCTTCTCCCTGTGTCTTCACGTGATCTTCCTTACATGTGTGTCTCTGTTCAAATTTTGTCATATAAGGATATCAGTCTCATTGGATGAATGCTTACTCTAACAACATCGTTTAAAAAATTTTTTTTTGTTTGGCTGTATTGAGTTGGGGCACACAAGGTCAGTAGCTGTGGTGCGTGGGCTGAGTTGCTCCACGGCATGTGGGATCTAAGTTCCCCAACTAGGGATCAAACCCATGTCCCCTGCATTGCAAGGTGGATTCTTAACCGCTGGACCAGCAGAGAAGTACCTGACAACATCATTTTAACGTAATTATCTTTCTAAAGACTTTTTCTCCAAATAGTCATATTCTGGGGTACTGAGGCTTAGGTCATCCATACATGAATTTGGGGATAACACAATTCAGTCCATAACAGATAGTGAATGTTTCTTCATAGATTCAGTAACCAACTGAATTGTTCTATTGAAAATTTTTATACTTGTGTCCTTTGTCCTTTTATTGCATCCTCTTACAGGAACACCACCCTTATGGCAGAAAGTGAAGAGGAACTAAAAAGCCTCTTGATGAAAGTGAAAGTGGAGAGTGAAAAAGTTGGCTTAAAGCTCAACATTCAGAAAACAAAGATCATGGCATCTGGTCCCATCACTTCATGGGAAATAGATGGGGAAACAGTGGAAACAGTGTCAGACTTTATTTTTTTGGGCTCCAAAATCACTGCAGATGGTGACTGCAGCCATGAAATTAAAAGACGCTTACTCCTTGGAAGAAAAGTTATGACCAACCTAGATAGCATATTGAAAAGCAGAGACGTTACTTTGCCAACAAAGATCCGTCTAGTCAAGGCTATGGTTTTTCCAGTGGTCATGTATGGATGTGAGAGTTGGACTGTGAAGAAAGCTGAGTGCCAAAGAATTGATGGTTTTGAACTGTGGTGTTGGAGAAGACTCTTGAGAGTCCCTTGGACTGCAAGGAGATCCAACCAGTCCATTCTAAAGGAGATCAGTCCTGGGTGTTCTTTGGAAGGATGATGCTAAAGCTGAAACTCCAGTACTTTGGCCACCTCATGCAAAGAGTTGACTCATTGGAAAAGTCTCTGATGCTGGGAGGGATTTGGGGCAGGAGGAAAAGGGGACGACAGAGGATGAGATGGCTGGATGGCATCACCGACTTGATGGACGTGAGTCTGAGTGAACTCCGGGAGTTGGTGATGGACAAGGAGGCCTGGCGTGCTGCAATTCATAGGGTCGCAAAGAGTCGGACATGACTGAGCGACTGAACTGAACTGAACAGGAACTTTTGCTTATTCATTTATAAGAATTTATTATATATTAAACTACTTGTCACAAAAGTTGCATGTTGTTTAAAAAAATGATTAGAGAAGACAATTTAGGTGATACAAACAAACTTTATTTAATATTTCCTGAAGTGGATGGTCTCCATTTAAAGAACTGCAAGACGGTGCAGAAGACAGGAGCCTTTTTAGTATAAAGAATTAAGAAGAAAGAGGAAAAATGGAAAATAACTGATTGGCAGGAGTCACACAGTCAATCTAGTTTGGACTGAGAAGGAATAAGGAACTAAATAAATAACAACCAGAGTGGTTGACTAGTCATTTCAGGCAGAACATTTACAAGGACAGAAAAATTATTTAAGTTTCAGCTTGCAGACATGGTACCTCATGCCTAGAAAGTTTTTTCAACTATATTTTTTCCCAGTTTTTCATCGGTTATTTGACAGGATTTTGTTTCCAGGTAGAAGAATTTTGTTCCCATTCAGAAGTTTTATGTAGTCAAATGAAACAGTCTTTTCTTTTATAGTTTTCTGCATTAAGAGTACCAAAAGCTTCATCTTTATACAGTTTTTCCTTGGCGTTCACTTAGAATACCATTTCTCAAGAATGGTGGTGGTGGTGGGAATCTCAAAATCTAAGGAAGTTCACCTTTTTTATGTAAAATATCATAATATTTGCATATATCCTTTGCACATCCTCCCATATCTTTAAAATCATCTCTAAATTACTTATAATAACTAACAAAATGTAAATTACATACGCATGAGTGCTGAGTCACTTTAGTCATGTCCTACTCTTTGCGACCCAATGGACCTTAGCCCACCATCCTCTGCTGTCCATAGGATTCTCCAGGCAAGAATACTGGAGTGGGCTGCTATGCCCTTCTCTAGGGAATCTTCCCAACTTAGGGATAGAACCTGAATGTCTTATGTCTCGCATTGGCAGGTGGGTTCTTTACCACTAGCACCACCTGGGAAGCCCAAATTACATGTAAATAGTTGTAAATATAATGTAAATGCATAGCATACAGTTGCTAGCAAAGGGCAAGTTCAAGTTCTGCTTTTTAGAAATTTTAAGATTTTTTTTTCTGAATATTTTCAATCTCCAGTTAACTCCATGGATACAGAAACTGCAGCTATGGAGAGAAGACTATATATTTAACACACATTACAAATCTTTTACTTGTAATTCATAGATAAATTTTACCTATAATTTACATTACTTTTATGGTGTGTTTTTTACATATAAACACTTAAGCATTTTTTACATGTAAGTATTTAATCCAGATGCAATTCATTTAGGGTGCATTATGAAATGTAGAACTAAAATTTTTCCTAGAATAGCCATTTGCCTAAACTTGGTAGTCTTTATTTTTGGTAAATATTAAGTATTTTAAAAGCAAAATAAAAAAAAAAAAAACTACTGTCTCTTCTTTTCACTTCTCTTCTTTTCACAGCTATTTGTAAGGCCTCCCCAGACAGCCATTTTGCTTTTTTGCATTTCTTTTCCATGGGGATGGTCTTCATCCCTGTCTCTTGTACAATGTCACGAACCTCAGTCC
Organism: Bos javanicus; assembly: GCF_032452875.1. NCBI lineage: Eukaryota > Metazoa > Chordata > Mammalia > Artiodactyla > Bovidae > Bos > Bos javanicus. The sequence goes on along the minus strand of NC_083875.1, from coordinate 53,044,636 downwards.
ATAATTCATCAGTCACTCTATCTATCAGATCTAGTCCCTTAAATCTATTTCTCACTTCCACTGTATAATCATAAGGGATAGCTGTGAAAAGAAGAGAAGTGAAAAGCAAAGGAGGAAAGGAAAGATATAAGCATCTGAATGCAGAGTTCCAAAGAATAGCAAGAAGAGCTAAGAAAGCCTTTCTCAGCGATCAATGCAAAGAAATAGAGGAAAACAACAGAATGGGAAAGACTAGAGATCTCTTCAAGAAAATTAGAGATACCAAGGGAACATTTCATGCAAAGATGGGCTCAATAAAGGACAGAAATGGTAGGGACCTAACAGAAGCAGAAGATATTAAGAAGAGGTGGCAAGAATACACAGAAGAACTGTACAAAAAAGATCTTCATGACCCAGATAATCACGATGGTGTGATCACTGACCTAGAGCCAGACATGGTGGAATGTGAAGTCAAGTGGGCCTTAGAAAGCATCGCTAAGAACAAAGCTAGTGGAGGTAATGGAATTCCAGTTGAGCTCTTTCAAATCCTAGAAGATGATGCTGTGAAAGTGCTGCACTCAATATGCCAGCAAGTTTGGAAAACTCAGCAGTGGCCACAGGACTGGAAAAGGTCAGTTTTCATTCCAATCCCAAAGAAAGGCAATGCCAAAGAATGCTCAAACTACCGTACAATTGCACTCATCTCACACGCTAGTAAAGTAATGCTCAAAATTCTCCAAGCCAGGCTTCAGCAATACGTGAACCGTGAACTTCCAGATGTTCAAGCTGGATTTAGAAAAGACAGAGGAACCAGAGACCAAATTGCCAACATCCGCTGGATCATGGAAAAAGCAAGAGAGTTCCAGAAAAACATCTATTTCTGCTTTATTGACTATGTCAAAGCCTTTGACTGTGTGGGTCACAATCAACTGTGGAAAATTCTGAAAGAGATGGGAATACCAGACCACCTGATCTGCCTCTTGAGAAATTTGTATGCAGGTCAGGAAGCAACAGTTAGAACTGGACATGAAACAACAGGCTGGTTCCAAATAGGAAAAGGAGTACATCAAGGCTGTATATTGTCACCCTGCTTATTTAACTTATATGCAGAGTACATCATGAGAAATGCTGGGCTGGAGGAAGCACAAGCTGGAATCAAGATTGCCAGGAGAAATCTCAATAACCTCAGATATGCAGATGACACCACCCTTATGGCAGAAAGTGAAGAGGAACTAAAAAGCCTCTTGATGAAGGTGAAAGAGGAGAGTGAAAAAGTTGGCTTAAAACTCAACATTCAGAAAACAAAGATCATGGCATCTGGTCCCATCACTTCATGGGTAATAGATGGGGAAACAGTGGAAACAGTGTCAGACTTTATTTTTTTGGGCTCCAAAATCACTGCAGATGGTGACTGCAGCCATGAAATTAAAAGACGCTTACTCCTTGGAAGAAAAGTTATGACCAACCTAGATAGCATATTAAAAGGTGGAGACATTACTTTGCCAGCAAAGGTCCGTCTAGTCAAGGCTATGGTTTTTCCAGTGGTCATGTATGGATGTGAGAGTTGGACTGTGAAGAAAGCTGAGTGCCAAAGAATTGATGGTTTTGAACTGTGGTGTTGGAGAAGACCTCGGAGAGTCCCTTGGACTGCAAGGAGATCCAACCCGTCCATTCTGAAGGAGATCAGCCCTGGGATTTCTTTGGTGGGAATGATGCTGAAGCTGAAACTCCAGTACTTTGGCTACCTCATGCAAAGAGCTGACTCATTGGAAAAGACTCTGATGCTGGGAGGGATTGGGGGCAGGAGGAGAAGGGGATTACAGAGGATGAGATGGCTGGATGGCATCACTGACTCAATGGACGTGAGTCTGGGTGAACTCCGGGAGTTGGTGATGGACAGGGAGGCCTGGCGTTCTGCGATTCATGGGGTCGCAGAGAGTCGGACACGACTGAGCGACTGAACTGAGCTGAACTTAACTGTCTTTTCTTAGCCTTTTGGTAATGTTTTACATATAAACTTATGTGGTGGTTCAATATGCTTTTTCCAGTGGAAGTTCTGGAAAAGTGTATCTGTTTGTTGATTTTAGTTGTAGGTTGACTGATTTCACTTTTACTGTTGCCTGAGGTGGAGTAAAGGAATCATGTTTGCCCTGATGTCAATACATAACTTCTTTCCTTTTCATTTTGAACAGGGTACACAAAGAGATTAGCTACTGTTCATCTCCTAGTTCTATGTTACTGAGATCAGTGTACAAATGCTTCCATTTATAGGTTCGGTTTAGCTTTCAAAAAAAAGAAGGAACTCTAAGTTTGAATTACTGAAGATTTCTCATAACAGTCAACAAGAGAATAAAGACTGATTTTTTTTTTTTTTCTATCAGTGAGGATGAATATCCATTTCACTAGGGGAAAACACACTCTTCAATTCTTCCCCCAGCCTTGGTGTCTCCTTAGAAAGTATCACAGTTCAGAAAATGTTTAAACAGTCAACGCTATCACCTTTTATTCAAAGGTAAACCACTCTTTGAAATCTCTACCACGTAGTAGTGAATGCAAGGTAGATAGAAAAATGTAAAAACATAGTTCTAATAAGGTAAATTTAACTATGAACCAATTCTGTCCGATTTGAGCAAAAGCCAATGTTTGAATTATTTCAGAAATCAAAACAGTATTCTGTCTCAATAAACTCCTTGCCCATTCCACACTGGAAAGGTTAACAATAGCATCACATTGACTCACTTCTATGGATTTCACTCAACTGTATTATAGTGTATGCCATTCTTAGAAGAGTTGTAGAATTCTCACCCATGGAGGCATGAAAAGCATCTGTGATATTCTCCATTTCTTTCTTGTTGCAGAACTGCAAGGGACATGTCATTTTGGGGAACAAATCTAGCCATTCTTTTATTCATAAAGGTTTTGAAATGGGTTACTGTGGTGACCTGGAAAGAGGAAAACTTTGTGGTTAGAGGCAAGACCAGGAGAGGTGGCAGTAGTGGGAATTTACTTCTCATTCTATATCATATATTTGTACCTTTTCAATTCTATATGTTGTGCGTGTATAATATATTTAAATGAGTTCTCTTTGAAGTTATTTTTAAACAGTAATTTTTATGTTAGGGCCCAATTACATTTGGAATAAATGCAAGCCAGAGTGTAACAATAGGATGTACCACTGCTCCAGATAGAAAAAATTGATTTACATTTTAAACAATTTCTTTTTTCTTTCATTCATTCAACAAATATGTAGATAATAACTCTGCCAATAATCATGTAAATAAGCTGATGAAGATCGCGGTGGGGCCGTAAGGGATTCTGCACAGAGAATGGAGAGAGGGGGTTTACTGAGATTATACCATCTGCACACGAACTAATAAAGCCATCATACAGGTGAAGAGAGAGTGAGATTTGCTATAATCTTGCTGAGATTCAATTAGTTGCCAGAAAGTACACTCTGAAAAACACTGAAATGGGTAAAAAAAATGATGACACATTTTGTCAAATATCTGTCATGCTTCTTTCTCTGCTGCTGAGGTGACATTTTTCATCCGTATGCTTCTTGTGCTGTCTTCCTAAATTATGATCCTTGTCTTAAAGTCTGAAGAGGGGGAGTCAAGGGAGGATTCCTTGTATTTTACTAGTACTTATCGAGGCAAATAATTTGAGGAACTTCTAAATAACTTTATAATTGATTCCAAAGAAAATTGTTTCTTATATCATTGTTTAGATATAAAGCAGATAAAAGACAAATTTGTGACCAAATGTGGTTCATAGCTTCTAAACTGCTAAGTATCATAAAAAAAAGCATTCTCATTGTCTTCAACACTTAAAAAAAAGTTATACCTTTGAGTGCAAACAAACAGAAAACAAGCCCTGCAAGGCTTGCTTCAGTTAAATGCGAGGGCATGGCTGTTTGCTCCAGTTCTTACTATTAATTACCAAGATGCAAAGGGTAAGCTTGGCAACAGAGTTCAAAACACTGAATAAACTTGATTTGAGGGCAGAACATAGGAAATCACATAAAAAGATAAATGCAAAATCTTTTAAGTTTTTTTCTGTTTGTCCTTTGTCTTGAGGAGGATGAAGAGAAATACTTTTCTAAAGCACAACTATTAAACTATCTTTCATATCTATTTTCCCCACTCAAATACTGTTAGAGTTACCTTCTACTATTTCTTTTCAAAACCAATATTTCCATTTCATTAAAAACTGCTTGACCTTCTAAGAAAAGCCCAAAGGCTATAAGAGAAATTTAACCACCTTCTTCTCATGTTTGTAGTAAACTTCATAAATTCAGAGAAGTAAACTTTTTATAATATAAATAAATTTTACATCAAAATGACCTTTTGATATCATTATTTAGCATGTTTTTTAAGATATCAGATTTAATAGGGAGTTCTTATTCATTCCAGTAACACAGGGAAGCTAATGCAATTTTCCTATGGATTAGAGTTTTTATTTTGGAACCAGTGACTCACATTATATGCCTAGAGAGGAATGAGAACAGCTTGATGGAACCAAATGAGATAAGAAGGATCAAGTTCTCAACTAAACATCTAGTAATAATGTAATGAGTATTTTCAAATCAGAGCTTTCCTAACTATAAAGTAGAAAAACATTGGAATTGGTGCACTGATCTGTGCAATATTGTTTTGCTAAATATAGCACTCTTTCAATTTCATTCAAAAAGCTTAGCTCACTTCTGTCAAATGACAAAAACAGCACAATTTAGTAATGAGGTTGATGATTTTATTCAAGGGAATATAATTCATGGATTGTGGGGAATACAGTGCCTCATAAACAGTAGAATGCTTCTGGATGGATTTTGAGCCAGAGCAAATTTTATAGAACGTTCATAGAGACAATGAGGAAGTGGACATGAGTGGCTAGGAGATCTGGGATTTCCTTGCAAGGCTGGCAGGTCTTATTTTCTAGGATAAGCTGAGCTGGACGATTGTGACTGGGGGATGTTAGATCTCTTTGATTGGAGTTTCCCATAAAGTGCAGACTGACTTAGGTTTTGATCTGTAACATGGGCCAGGCCACTAGGGTGGCCTGCATTTTGTGGGTCCTGATCCATATATGAGGGATTGGGGTGAATTGGGAGATTGGGATTGACATATATATACACTATTGATAGAAGAAGAAGAAGTAAAAGTCGCTCAGCCATGTCCAACTCTTTGCGACCTCATGGACTATACAGTCCATGGAATTATTAAATAGATAATTAACGAGAAGTTCCTGTACAGGTCAGGCAACTCTACTCAGTGCTCTGTAGTAACCTAAATGGGAAGGAAATCCAAAAATAAGGGAATATATGTGTGTGTATACATATATATATAAATATATATACACAGCTGGTTTACTTTGCTGTACAGCCGAAACTGACACAACATAGAGAACAACTATCCAATAAAAATTAATTAAAAAAACAAATGAAAAACTTCTAAAATGTTTCAGTGAATAAGTTTTAGCAGTTCAACTTTATAACAATTATAAATAAACCTGTTACATTTTTTCTGGACAATGCAGCATTGATATTTTTTAAAACAAGTAAATTTTTTATTGACTGCAAAGTAGAAACTAAAAGAATTAGCTATCACTTCATTGTTGACCTGATAACAACCTACCCTGCGATATTAGCTGTAACATAAAGAGCAAACAGTTTGAGGAACTCACACAAAACTCTGTAACAGTGGGCAAAATTTTATATTACAGAATGTTTACTTTCATGTATTATATATTTAAATACATTCTTAACATAGCTTATTTTTAATGATAACATTTTTAAAGTAGTTTTTAAAATTAGCTTTGATAAGAAACACATGTTGAGTGAACATTCTCTTTCCCACCTCTATTAACTCCTCCCCACCCCGACCTCAGGTTCTCAGGACAATCAGCTTCTTGAGTAAGGAATTCTATACATACCTAAGCATTATGTATGTATGTGACACCTTGGTTACACAGGGGTGTGATTAAACTTTATATTTTCTTCCTCTTGTCCATTTGACATTAATTCAACAGGCTTTATTTTCCTGTTCCTGGATGAACACTCAGCAGCTAACACAGGACACATTCTTAGTTCAGTGATTTGTTCAGTCATGCATTAACAAACTCCAGAACTAACTTAAGGCTTCTTACTGCCACCACCCCATTCCCTTTGGTATTTTTATTATTATAAATTAATTTCTACTGTGGTATAGTTGCTTTACACTCTTGTGTTAGCTTCTACTGCATAGGAAAATGAATCAGCTGTACAAGTAAATATATCCCCTTCCTTTTGTTTTCTTCCGTTTAGGGCACCGCAGTGCATTAAGGAGAGTTTCCTGCACTGTGCAGTATGCTCCCATCAGTCATCTATTTACATAATATCAGTAGTGTATCACTTCTGTTTGAAAGTGGTGGCTTCCTAGAGGACTGCAATAGCCATCTTCAAATAAACCTACTCATAAATCCTCCCTCCTCCCTATACTCTATTTTTAAACCATGATTTTAAACACATGTGTTGTCATTCCCAGACCCACGTAGAATTTTTCTTACCTGATCATCTTTGGTCCCATCTACTACAACAGATTACTCTGTGTTTTGGAATGAAAGATGGGGCAAGAAGAACTAGACAAGGCTTTGATAAAACTTTTTTTCACATTAGCATCACAATTATACTGGCTAGAGGTGAAGGAAAAGTAGATGATGAAATCTTTAAGAGATACTTTCTATAATGTATATTTAGTACTCTCTTTCCTGCACTGCCTTGCACAGTGATGTTAGTATTCAGCACAGTCTTATTATCTGATTAACACTACTTTAGCCACCAACTGATGAGAACAGAGGAAAGGGAGGAAGTAGGTGATTAAACAGTTAATCCCCCTAGGGGATCAGAGAGAAAAAATGTGGGAGCCCTAGTATGTTAATGATCACCCAAGAAATTACCCTTACTTAACAACAAAACCAAACAGGCTTGCCTAGCAACAAAACCAAGCAGATTTGCTTAACAACAAAACCATGCAACGGTAGCATGAGACATGCCCCAAACCATAGAACAGTGGTGAAACGATACATACCTATATCCTGCCCATTGGAGTCAGCAAGTTAGTGATCCTTTCGGTTTAGTTCAGTTCAGTCATTCAGTCATATTTGACTCTTTGCGACCCCATGGGCTGCATCACGCCAGGCTTCCCTGTTCTTCACCAACTCCTGGAGATTGCTCAGATTCATGTCCTTTGAGTTGGTGATGCCATCCAACCACCTCATCCTCTGTCGATCCCTTCTCCTCCTGCCTTCAATCTTTCACAGCATCAGGGTTTTCCACTGAGTCAGTTCTTCACATCAGGTGATTCTTTAGCAGCTTTTTCCACATGTATGAAACAGAAATATAGGGAAAAGGTGACACTGAAACCTGACATGACTTACTACATTCTAGTGTATGTTACTGCCTCATCGAAAAAGCAAGAGCGTTCCAGAAAAACAACTATTTCTGCTTTATTGGCTATGCCAAAGCCTTTGACTATGTGTATCACAATAAACTGTGAAAAATTCTGAAAGAGATGGGAATACCAGACCACCTGACCTGCCTCTTGAGAAACCTGTATGCAGGTCAGGAAGCAACAGTTAGAACTGGACATAGAACAACAGACTGGTTCCAGATAGGGAACGGAGTACACCAAGGCTGTGTATTGTCACCCTGCTTATTTAACTTACATGCAGAGTACATCATGAGAAATGCTGGGCTGGAAGAAGCACAAGCTGGAATCAAGATTGCCGGGAGAAATACCAGTAACCTCAGATATGCAGATGACACCACCCTTATGGCAAAGTGAAGAGGAACTCAAAAGCCTCTTGATGAAAGTGAAAGAGGAGAGTGAAAAAGTTGGCTTAAAGCTCAACATTCAGAAAACGAAGATCATGGCATCTGGTCCCATCACTTCAAGGGAAATTGATGGGGAAACAGTGGAAACAGTGTCAGACTTTATTTTTTGGGACTCCAAAATCACTGCAGATGGTGATTGCAGCCATGAAATTAAAAGACGCTTACTCCTTGGAAGGAAAGTTATGACCAACCTAGATAGCATATTCAAAAGCAGAGACATTACTTTGCCAACAAAGGTTTGTCTAGTCAAGGCTATGGTTTTTCCAGTGGTCATGTATGGATGTGACGGTTGGACTGTGAAGAAAGCTGAGCACCAAAGAATTGATGCTTTTGAACTGTGGTGTTGGAGAAGACTCTTGAGAGTCCCTTGGACTGCAAGGAGATCCAACCAGTCCATTCTAAAGATCAGCCCTGGGTGTTCTTTGGAAGGAATGATGCTAAAGCTGAAACTCTAGTACTTTGACCACCTTGTGCGAAGAGTTGCCTCATTGGAAAAGACTCTGATGCTGGGAGGGATTGGGGGCAGGAGGAGAAGGGGATGACAGAGGATGACATGGCTGGATGGCATCACTGACTCGATGAACGTGAGTCTTAGTGAACTCCAGGAGTTGGTGATGGACAGGGAGGCCTGGCGTGCTGCAATTCATGGGGTCGCAGAGAGTCAGACACGACTGAGCGACTGAACTGAACTGAACTGCCTTTTTGCTTATTTCCGTAGCATCATGACAGTTCTGGTTGGGCCACATAGGGTCAAAAACTCCCCTGCCCAACATGGAGGAAGAACTGATGACAGAAGCTTAGCGTCTACTCAAGAGAGAGGAAGAAGGTGGCTTTCTTCCCTCCCCACTCTTCCTTTGATTACAAAAATGTAGCCCACTAAGCTCTCAGTGCAGCATTCCCTTACCCTCTTGCTTGTATCTCTCACAACTATCCAAAACTAATACAGTTTCTTTCATTTAGTAATATGCATTGAAGTTTCCTCCATGTATTCTTATGACTTGATAGCTTTTTTTTTTTTTTAATGCTGTACTGTATTCCATTGTCTGGATGTACCATAGTTAATTTATCCATTTTCCTACTGAAGGACACCTTGGTTGCTTCCAAATTTTGGCTATTATGAATAAAGATGCTATAACATCCATGTGCTATTTTCTGTATGGAAACAAATTTTGAACTCCTTTGGAGTAAATACCAAGGAGTGTGATTGCTGAATCACATGGTAGAAGTATATTTAGTTTTGTAAGAAACTGACAAACTGTTTTCAAAGTGGCTGTACCATTTTCATTTCCACAAGCGATGAAAAACGAAGTCCTATTGCTCTCCATCCCCAGCAGCATTTGATGTTATCAGTGTTTGGGAGTTTGGCCATACTAACCGTTGTGTGATAATATCTCATTATTTACCTTAATCCGCATTTCCCTGCTGACATATGAAGTGAGCATCTTTTTATGTGCTTCTTTGCCACCTGTATATATCTTTGATGATGTATCCATTTTGATCTTTTGCCCATTTTTAAAGACACTGTTAATTTACTTATCGTTGACTTTGAACTCTTTGTTTGTTTTAGGTAATAGTCCTCTATCAGTTACATCTTTAGCAAATATTTTCTCCTAGTCTGTGGCTTGCCTCCTTATTCTCTTGACAATGTCTTTCAAAGAACAGAAGTTTTAAATTTTAATGGTCTAGCTTATCAATTGGAGAAGGCAATGGCAACCCACTCCAGTACTCTTGCCTGGAAAATCCTATTGACGGAGGAGCCTGGTAGGCTGCAGTCCATGAGGTCGCTAAGAGTCGGGCACGACTGAGCGACTTTACTTTCACTTTTCACTTTCATGCATTGGAGAAGGAAATGGCAACCCACTCCAGTGTTCTTGCCTGGAGAACCCCAGGGACAGAGGAGCCTAGTGGGCTGCCGTCTATAGGGTCGCACAGAGTCGGACACGACTGAAGTGACTTAGCAGCAGTAGCAGCAGCAGCTTATCAATTGTATGTTTTATGAATCACATCTTTGGTGCTGTGTTAAAGTCATCACCATATGCAAGGACATTTAGATTTTCTCCTCCATCATCTTACAGGAATTTTATGGTTTTGCTTTCTTACATTTAGGTCTATAGCTCATTTTGAGTTAACATATTTTGTTGGATCTATATCTAAGTCTTTTATTTTTGGTGATACTAATATAAAGGGTAATGTGTTTTTTGTTTCAAATTCTACTGTTTTTGTATATGTACCATGTATCCTGCAACCTCAGTTTAATCACTCAATTAATTGATTAGTGGACTTTTTTCTCTCAGCACTTTAAATATTTCATTTCACTCCCTTCCAGGTTGTATGCCTCTGAGAAGTGGGATGTAATTTTTATTTTTTCTCCTCTATGGGTAAGATGTTTTTCCCTCTGGCTTCTTTGAAATTTCTTCTTTGTCTTTGATTTTCTGCAACTTGAACATGACCTAGTTCTTTTGACGTTTACTTTGCCTGATGGTCTCAGCTTCCTGGGTCTGTGGTTTGGTGTCTAACATTAATGGAGGGAAATTCTCAATCATGATTGCTTCATGTGTTCTTCTGTTCCTTTCTTTCTTCTCCTCCTGTTAGCCTCATTAGGCACATATTACACCTTTTTAGTTGTCTCACTTGTCTTGTATGTTCTGTTCCAATTTTTTCAGGCTTTTTTCTCTTTACTTCTCAGTTTTTGAAGCTTCTGCATATCTTCAAGCACAGAAATTCTTCCCTCAGCCCATTAAAGGCATTCTTTATTTCTGTTACAGTCTTTTTTTTTTGTTTTTTTTTTGAGCTCTAGCATTTCTTTTTATTTTCAGAATTTCCATCTGTCTGCTTACATTGCCTGCCTATTCTTGCATGCTGTCTACTTTTTATATTAGAGCCCCTAGCGTATGAATGGTAGTTGTTTTATTGATAGATTCACAGTGAGATAATTCTAACATCTCTGCTTTATCTGGGTCCGGTTCTGATGCTTGGTCTAGTTCTTCAAACTGTGTTTTTTGCCTTTTAGTATTCCTTGCAAGTTTTTTGTTGAAAGTTAAGTTTGGTACACTGAATTTTAAAAACTGCTATAAATGAGCCTTTGGGCTTCCCAGGTAGCTCAGTGGTAAAGAACCCACCTGCCAATGCAGGAGATGTGGGTCCGATCCCTGGGTCAGGCAGAATCCCTGAAGAAGTAAATGGCAACCCACTCCAGTCTTCTTGCCTGGGAAATACCATGGTCAGAGGAGCCTGGCAGCTATAGTCCATGGGGTTGCAAAAGAGTCAGACATGATTTAGTGGCTAAACAGCAACTTAAATGAGCCTTTACTGATGTGACGGCAAACTGCGGGGAAGGGGAAGTCCTATGCTTAGGTCTCTGGTCTTTTGATGAGCCAGTACCAATGGTATGTGACCTACACAGGTGCCTCTTAGTTTTTTCCCAACCTTAGGTGGGACAGGATGTCTGGAGGGGGATGGAGCTGAGTATTTTCTTTCACTCAGGTCAGTTAGACTCTGATAAAACTCAGTAAGTTAGGCCTTTGATAAAGTAGTTTCTCTGAAGGGCAGACTTTCTTCAGAAGAATGAAATGCTATGTTGTATTTGAAATGGTTACTTTCCCCTCACCCTGCTGAAAGCCCAAGGATATTTTCTCTGATATTTACTGTGAGCACCTTCCTGGTAGAGCTCCAGGCAGACTGGTAAGTATTGAAGTGAAGAAGAAGAAGTAAAGTCGCTCAGTTGTGTCTGATTCTTTGCGATCCCACGGACTGTAGCCTACCAAGCTCCTCTGTCCATGGGATTTTCCAGGCAATAGTACTGGAGTAGATTGCCATTTCCTTCTCCAGGGGATCTTCCCAACCCAGGGATTGAACCCGGGTCTCCCACATTGTAGACAGACGCTTTACTGTCTGAGCCACCAGAGAAGTCCTTTAAGCATTGAACATCCAGCAATTCACCAATTACAGCTCAGATTTTCCTACCCTGGCAATAATTCCATGGAGGTTTCTGCTCCACTGAGTTGTATCTCCCTAATTCCTCTTTCCATTTTGGGGAGCAGTCATTTGTCCTGTGAACTCAGTTTTCTGACAGATCTAAGAAGACTTGTTTATTTTTCAGTTTGTTCACATTTTTACTTGTTGGTCAAATGGAGTGGTGACTTCTAAACTATTTGCATGCCAGACCAGAACCTAAATTACCTTTCATGGTCCAGTATTCCTATAAACAAAAGGAAAATGTGATTTTGGAACCACAGAATACATCTCAGGACTCAGTAGAGCATGGGTTCTTCTGTCTTGACACAGAAAGCATTCAATGAGAGGCAGAGTGACAGGTGAGGAAAGAGTTTACAGTAATCTAAAGAGACTGCATCGGAGAAGAAAATGGCACCCCACTCCAGTACTCTTGCCTGGAAAATCCCATGGATGGAGGAGCCTGGTGGGCTGCAGTCCATGGGGTCGCTAAGAGTCAGACACGACTGAGCGACTTCACTTTCACTTCTCACTTTCATGCATTGGAGAAGGAAATGGCAACCCATTCCAGTGTTCTTGCCTGGAGAATCCCAGGGACGGGGGAGCCTGGTGGGCTACTGTCTATGGGGTCGCACAGAGTCAGATACGACTGAAGCGACTTAGCAGCAGCAGCAAAGAGACTGCATACTATATAATTTCAACTATATGACATCTGGAAAAGGCAAGCCATGGAGATTATAAAAAAAAAAATCAATTGCAGACTTCCCTGGTGGTCCATTGGTTAAGAATCTATCTGCCAATGCAGGGGACTTGGATTCGATTCCTGTTCTGGGAAGATTCCACATACCACGGGGCCACTAAGCCTATGTGCCCCAACTACTGAGCCCATACTCTAGAGCCCCTTTGCTCTGTGACAAGAGAAGCCACCACAGTGAGAAGCCGGTGCACAGGAACTAGAGAACACCCCGCTGCTTGCTGCAGCTAGAGAAAGTCTGCACACAGAAACGAAAAGCCAGCACAACCAAAAATAAATAAATTAAAAAAATGTTGTTTAAAAAGATCAGTTGCTAGGAAGCACAATATAGGGAGGAATGAATAGATAGAGCACAGAGGATTTTGGGCAGTGAAACTATTCTGTATGACAGTAAAATGGTAGACAACACATCATTACACATTTGTGAAAAAGCACAGAATGCAAAATACCAAGAGTGAACCTGAAAGCAACATGAACTTTGTGTGAAAATTATGTCAGTGCACGTTCATCCATTTTAAGAACTGGACCACTCTGGTGAGGGAGGTTGATTGGGGGGAAGCTGTGCACACAGGGAATCAGGGATATATGAAAACTGCTCAAATTTGCTATGAAACTGAAACCAAAAAAAAAAGTCTTAAAATTAAAGTCTAACTAAAAGAAAAAAAAATGCTGGCAAAACAGAGTTCACTAGCTGGTTAGGCTATCTATTCCTGCAGAACAAATTACCCAAAACTTAATGACAAAACACTTTTAAAAAAATTGTTTGTTTATGGCCACACCAACACATATGGGATCTTAGGTCCCTGACCAGAATCAAGTCTACACCGCATGCATTGGAAGCGCAGAGTCAACCACTAAGCATCAACAAGTCCCAATTTTTTTACTTTCCATGATTCCTTGGGTTGACTGGGGCTCAACTGTATATTTCTTCTTCTGGGATCTCAGTTGTGGCTGAAATGTCCATGACATATTAAGGTCTCTCTTCATACAGCTCTCTCACTGGCAAGGTGGCTGTACTTTTGATATGGTTAGCTTCTAAGAGAACATTCAAAGCATGTGAAGTGAATGCTGTAGATCTCTTTGGGTCTGTTCTGTGAAGTTACAGAGCATCACTTCTACCTAATTCTACTTGTCAAAATTACAGATTCAGGCCAGTTTAAAAGGGAGGGGAAATGGGTTCTGCCTCTCCGTGGAAGGAGCGGCAAAGAATTTGTGAACATTTAAAAACTACCATGCTATCTTTTATTCAACTGGTGACCACTTTTCAATCTGAATCACCCTGCGTATGTATACTTTTTTTGTCTTCAAAGTATAGCTGTCCATGATGAAAACAACATGGTGAATTAGAGAACTTTTCTGTGTAGAAATGTTTCATACTGGGAAGAAAAAAATGGCAGATTTAGAAATTTCATAGGCAGATTTAGGAATTTCATATCTTAATTGTGTAAAAGGAAACACTAGTAATTTTAGAGACAAACTGAAATAATTAAATATGTAATTAGGTTTCATAACATTGATATTTTTAACTTGATTGTCACATGGTGAAGGTATCATGAAGTTGAGAGAAATCAAAATAGGGGGCTCTCATTGAAGAGAGAATGTCCATTTTTATGATGAGTAAATCCTGCCTTAAAAAAGGAAGTTTTCTAGGAATTCCCTGGAGGTCCAGTGGAATTAGGATTCCATGCTTCCACTGCCAGGGCTACAGAGAACTAAGATCCCACAATCTGTGCTGCAGAAATAAAAAGGAAGTTTTCTGAAAAGAAGTGAAAATTTATCTCCACAATCTGAGAAGTATTTACTAATTATTCTGAAAATATTCCAGTGTCCTGGAAATTTTTTCTTACCTTTCTTTTCAGAAATTTTAGCATCTCTTTTACCCCAGGGCTTCTCTGATGGCTCAGATGGTAAAGAATCTGCCTGCAGTGCAGGAGACATGGGTTCGATCCCTGGGTCCAGAAGATCCCCTGGAGGAAGGCTTGGCAACCCACTCCAGTATTCTTGCCTGAAGAATTCCATGGACTGAGGAGCCTGGTGAGCTACAGTCCGTGCGTTGCAAAGACTCAGACATGATTGAGCAACTAACAATTTCATTTTCTCCTATATCATAGTCACACCAAATATATAATTTAAAACATTTTTTTAAATGGGAAAGAAGTCTGTATTCTTCTGTTGAATAATTCTGGCTTCTCTTCCATGTTATTCTTCTTAATGAATTCAAATGGAGCTTCAAAACTTATAAACTTTTCAAATTAGAACAATTGATTCTCAAATACTCTCATGATTGAGGAGAGTTCAAGGATCCTTCCTTAACACAGAACCAAATCCAAGTGCAGGGGACAGTGAGTAAGTCAAAGTCTTCTGCTGAGGGTAGAATTCTCCTGTGACTAGTAGTGTCTGAAATGAACACGATTACTTCACTTTTGATTTTCTGCTGGCATTTCTAATTGTAAGTATCAGAGAAATAATAAAAAACAAAGTGGTAATGTGCCACCTTGTGGATGCACATGGAATGGAACGATTGTAGGATTTTTTTTTTCCCCATGATGAGAATTTAACATTGTATTTTTATGCTTTTTCCAATTATATAAGCAATAATTGTTCGTGGGAAAACTCAGAAAGGGTGATCTTAGGTCCACAACCATCAGAGGTGGATGGCTCCCCAGAATTCTAGAGATTCTTCATGTTCCTCTGGATTTAGCAAGTTTCAGGCTCTCAGTCTGTCTCCTTTTCTGCAAAATAATACTGTTAGACAAGATTAGTAAATTTCAAGCTGTGTGTTTTAGTTTCATTATAAATATATATTTTATGAACTTAGTTCATACAATATTTTTCTTATAATATATTGATACTTTCTGGAAGTAGTATGTTATAAAAATGTATACAGTAATATGAACCAAATTTGGAGGTATTAGAGATTGTTAATGCATTAATGTTTCCTCATTGAAAAAACTTACAATATAAAAGTGGTCAAATAGGAGATGGCAAGAGTGAACGTTGATATTTTAGGAATCAGTGAACTAAAATGGACTGGAAAGGGTGAATTTAACTCAGATGACCATTATATCTACTACTGTGGGCAAGAATCCCTTAGAAGAAACAGAGTAGCCATCACAGTCAACAAAAGAGTGTGAAATGCAGTACTTGGGTGTAATCTCAAAAATGACAGCATGATCTCTGTTCATTTCCAAGGCAAACCATTCAATATCACAGCAATCCAAGTCTATGCCCTGACCAGTAACGCTGAAGAAGCTGAAGTTGAATGGTTCTATGAAAACCCACAAGACCTTTTAGAACTAACACCTAAAACAGATGTTCTTTTCATTATAGGGGACTAGAATGCAAAAGTAGGAAGTCAAGAAACACCTGGAGTAACAGGCAAATTTGGCCTTGGAGTATAGAATGAAGCAGGACAAAGGCTAATAGAGTTTTGTCAAGAGAACTCACTGGACATAGCAAACACCCTCTTCCAACAACACAAGAGAGGACTCTACACATGGACATCACCAGATGGTCAACACCAAAATCGGATTGATTATACTCTTTGCAGCCAAAGATGGAGAAGCTCTATACAGTCAGCAAAAACAAGACCCAGCATTGACTGTGGCACAGATCATAAACTCTTTATTGCCAAATTGACTTAAATTGAAGAAAGTAGGGAAAACCACTAGACCATTCAGGTATGACCTAAATCAAATCCCTTACAATTGTACAGTGGAAGTGATAAATAGATTTAAGGGACTAGATCTGATAGACAGAGTGCCTGATGAACTATGTACAGAGGTTTGTGACATTTTACAGGAGACAGGGATTAAGACCATCCCCAAGAAAAAGAAATGCAAAAAAGCAAAATGGCTGTCTGAGGAGGCCTTACAAATAGCTGTGAAAAAAAGAGAAGCAAAAAGCAAAGGAGAAAAGGAAAGATATACCCATTGAATGCAGAGTTCCAAAGAAGAGCAAGAAGAGAAAAGAAAGCCTTCCTCAGCGATCATTGCAAAGAAATAGAGGAAAACAACAGAATGGGAAAGACCAGAGATCTCTTCAAAAAAATTTTAGAGATACCAAGGGAACATTTCATGCAAAGATGGGCTCAATAAAGGACAGAAATGGTATGGACCTAACAGAAGCAGAGATATTAAGAAGCGGTGGCAAGAATACACAGAAGAACTGTACAAAAAAGATCTTCACGACCCAGATATCACGATGGTGTGATCACTGACCTAGAGCCAGACATCCTGGAATGTGAAGTCAAGTGGGCCTTAGAAAGCATCACTACGAACAAAGCTAGCAGAGGTGATGGAATTCCAGTTGAGTTATTTCAAACCCTGAAAGACGATGCTGTGAAAGTGCTGCACTCCATAAGGCAGCAAATTTGGAAAACTCAGCAGTGGCCACGGGACTGGAAAATAATCAGTTTTCATTCCAACCCCAAAGAAAGACAATGCTCAAACTACTGCACAATTGTACTCATGTTACACGCTAGCAAAGTAATCCTCAAAATTCTCCAAGCCAGGCTTCAATAATACGTGAACCGTGAAATTCCAGATGTTCAAGCTGGTTTTAGAAAAGGCAGAGGAAACAGAGATCAAATTTCCAACATCCACTGGATCATCAAAAAGCAAGAGAGTTCCAGAAAAATATCTATTTCTGCTTTATTGACTATGCCAAAGCCTTTGACTGTGTGAATCATAATAAACTGTGGAAAATTCTGAAAGAGATGGGAATACCAGACCACCTGACTTGCCTCTTGAGAAATCTCTATGCAGGTCAGGAAATAATAGTTAGAACTGGACATGGAACAACAGACTGGTTCCAAATAGGAAAAGGAGTACGTCAAGGCTGTATATTGTCACCCTGCTTATTTAACTTATATGCAGAGTACATCATGGGAAACCCTGGGCTGGATGAAGCATAAGCTGGAATCAAGATTGCCGGGAGAAATATCAATAACCTCAGATATGCAGATGACACCACCCTTATGGCAGAAAGTGAGGAACTAAAGAGCCACTTGATGAAAGTGAAAAAGGAGAGTGAAAAAGTTGGCTTAAAGCTCAACATTCAGAAAACTAAGATCATGGCATCCGGTCCCATCACTTCATGGCAAATAGATGGGGAAACAGTGGGAACAGTGACAAACTTTATTTTGGGGGGCTCCAAAATCATTGCAGATGGTGATTGCAGCCATGAAATTAAAAGATACTTACTCCTTGGTAGGAAAGTTATGACCAACCTAGATAGCATATTCAAAAGCAGAGACATTACTTTGCCAACAAAAGTCCATCTAGTCAAGGCTATGGTTTTTCCGGTAGTCATGTATGGATGTGAGAGTTGGACTATAAAGAAAGCTGAGCACTGAAGAATTGATGCTTTTGAACTGTGGTGTTGCAGAAGACTCTTGAGAGTCCCTTGGACTGCAAGGAGATGAAACCCATCCATCCTAAAGGAAATCAGTCCTGAATATTCATTAGAAGGACTGATGTTGAAGCTGAAACTCTAAATACTTTGGCCACTGATGCGAAGAGCTGATGATTCATTTGAAAAGACCCGGCTGCTGGGAAAGATTGAGGGTGGGGGGAGAAGCAGACGACAGAGAATGAGATGGTTGGATGGCATCATCGATTCAATGGACATGAGTTTGAGTAAACCAGAAGTTAGTGGTGGACAGGGAAGCTTGGCATGCTGCAGTCCATGGGGTCGCAGAGTCGGACAGGCCTGAGAGACTGAACTGAACTGATACTATAGAAAGTGACTTTTCTACATTTAAACTACAAAATACAAGGTGGTGATGCATTTTTTTTTTTTTTTTGCCTCATTTCTCTTTTATATTGGGGTTTCATGTGAGATCTTACACGTCTGTTTTCAAAAATGGCATTCTGAAGACATTTACACCTCAGCCAGCCCCTTTATGTATGATCAGGGCACTCAAGATGGCTGGTCTCTTGGTCTCTGTACATTTCCTGCTCAACCAGTGCCTGCTTCACATATACCCTACTCACGTGACGGGCCTTTTTACACCCAGGCTCAGGCCAGTGATTGTTTTATTAATAGCTTTAGGTTGAATATCTCCACTAGGAGATCAAAGGGGCAGTGAGGGGCATGCCCACTGCTGGTTTCCCTGGTAAACAATGAGCCAACTGTTATCAGTTCCCCTATAACTGGTAACCTCCCTCTCCCTAAAAGGAGTGAAGGCTGGGGTGCTGGCCACTCCAGGACCTTGCTTCAGTCATGCAAGTTTTCCCCATCCATTAAACCATTGAGTCTCTGAGGCTGATTCCAGGCTCTTTCTTTGGTCTTGAAGCTGGGCAAATACAGGGCTTGCAGGCCTGTTGGAGGCAGCCCAACACCTGATTATAATAAATTCACTATAGCACATCAACAGGTATAGAGGAGAATAATAATTTTTTGTTTACATTCAGGTTCTTGGCAGAGACCCCTCTGTAATAAAAGGCAGATTAAAATGAGAAAAACAAACAGAAGTTTACTAACATGGATAACTCCTGTATACATGGGAGTTCTGGGGGTAAAGGGGTAGGAGAGTTTCAGAGAAAAGGAGAAATTTGACAAGAGAATCAGTATGGGGGATTTGAGGGTAGAGTGGAGAGGTAGCTGGCATAGAAGTGAAGGCAGAAGTGGTCCTAAAATCTTATTTTGCAGAGAGTAATTTTAGTTTACTGATGATGTTGGGATGCTTTTAAATAAACGTTCCACTGAACTCTGGAGATTTTTGAGTTATTGTACTCCAGTTCAATTTTAAGAAAATTAAGTTTGGAGATTTCAAAAATTCCCTATAGTGGTCACTGATACTCTAAATTGCCTTTGGTCATATTGGCCCATTTAGTTAGAAATATGCATGAAGAAGGGCCATGGATTTTAAACATAAAATTGGCCTGAGTCCCTATGTGTGGCTGCCCTCAAAATACTTACATAACTGGAAACCCCCATCCTAGAGATTTTCCCTTTAGAACAAAGGACAATTCTCAAATGGCTTAAGCAACTTACAGCACAAATGGCTCAATTTAAACAGCTTGTAAGCTAACCCCAGCCAGTTTTAAGAAGACAGGTTGGTTTGGTGGGAGCCAGGCCAGAGACTTTTTTTCAGCCGTCTCCAAAAGACAGCCATTCCAAAGGAATAGGTCAAATCTGAAAAATCCTGGCCATTCTTCAGAAACAGTTTCAGAGAAACAACCCCTGATTTCCATGAATGGCCAGGACTAGCCAGTTTCAGTGAATCAGTCTGATCGCAAAATCAGAGCAAAGTGCCAAATGAATACTCTAATATAGAACAAGGCCCTAACCAGAACAGAGAAACCTTTGAATATATTCTGAGTAAAACCTGGAGAGGTAAAACCTGAGTAAAGCAAAGAGGGTGCAAACTCAGATCCAGGAGAAAAACCTTCAACTCTAGGGCCTGTGAGAAAGCGGTGAGTGGCAGTGGCTCAATTGTGGTCATCAGAACTGCGTGCTCACCAGCCCCAGAGCTATCAGGAGTCTTTTTTTCTTTGGCTGCATTGGGTCTTCCTTGCTGTGCGCAGGCTTTCTCTAGTTGTGGCCTGGGCTACTCTTCGTTTTGGTGTGAAGGTGTCTCTTTTTGCACAGCACAGGCTCTAGGACACACAGGCTTCAGCTCTGCTGCACACAAGCTCAGTAGCTGAGTTCAAGGGCTCTATAGCACAGACTCAGGAGTTGTGATGCCTGGGGTTAGTTGCCCTGTGGCATGTGGGATCTTCCCAGACCAGGGATTGAACCTGTGTCCCCTGCATTTGGCAGGCAGATTCTTAACCACTGGATGACCAGAGAAGACCCCATCAAAAGTCTTTTGTGGTCTCCTACTAGTCACAAAAATGTTGACTTGAAATGAATAGACTACTAGATATTTCTCCAGCAAAGATGGGTCTATTTGGGATTAGCAGAGAATTGGATTTGGTGTTAGCAACCATTGTAAATCATGTACAAGTCCCCTACATAGAAAGGGAAGAAGAATGCTTTTATAGAGAGGAAAAGGAATTTTGGAAAAATGAAAGTGTTAGTCACTCAGTCATGTCCAACTCTTTGCAACCACATGGACTGTAGCTTACCAGACTCCTCTGTCCATGAAATTCTCCAGGCAAGAATACTGGAGTGGGTTGCCATTCCCTTCTCCAGGGGATCTTCCCTACTCAGGGATCCAACTGGGTCTCCTGCATTGCAGACAGATTCTTTACCGTGCAAGCCACCAAGGAAGCCTATATAGCAAATAAAGAGTCTATGGCTTTTTTTTGGCTGAGTTCTTGCCAGGGAAGGAGTCTTCTTCCAGTTGAGCTCTGCTATCTGCCCAGAGATAAAGAGTTCCCCCTTATGGTCTTCCAACTCTATTTGAGGTTTTTGTTTAATTTTTTATACTTATAAGTTTTGCAATTCTGAATGAAGCTACTATAAACATATAAACATAAATGTGCAGGGTTTGTGTGGATATAAGTTTTCAGCTCATTGGATAAATACCAAAACCGTTGGATCATACAGGAAGATTATGTTCACCTTTGTAGGAAACTGCCGAACTGTCTTCCAAACTGGCTGTACCATTTTGCATTCCTGGCAGCAATGAATGAAAGTTCCTGAAGTTCCACAACCTTGTCAGCATTTAGTATTGTCTGTGTTGGGGTTTTAGCCATTCTAATAGGTAGTGGTATCTCATTGTTGTTTTAATTTGTAATTCATTAATGACATATGATGTTGCATGTCTTCAAATATGTACCTGACATCTTTATAGATTCTTTGGTGAGGTTCTGTCCAGACTATTTGTCCATTTTTAAAAACTGGGTTGTTTTCTTATTGTTGAGTTTTAAGAGTTCTTTAAATTCACTTTTTAATTGTTCATTGTTTAATTATGGTGGGCCCTCTCTTTTTCCTTCACAAGTCTCTCTAGTTCTGCTCCCGCTTGATTCCCCACTGTGCTCTCTCTTCCTGTTGAAAGTAAACTCAACAGCAGAGAAGTATGCTCTTTGCCTACTGCAGAGGCAATGATGCTGCCAGTGGAGCTCATAGGGCAAATCGAAAAGCATATTTCTAACATTTCTTTGGCTAAAAGTTTGGAGCTTCATAAAGACACACAGACATACACACTCTAGATTTACATCTGAAAATGCTATAGCATATTTTTATAGTCAAAGGAGTGGGAAAAGCAATAAATCCATTAGGTCAGGGGTCCCCAGCATCCGTGATCTATTGCCTGATGATCTGAGGTGGAGCTTATGTAATGATAATAGAAATAAAGTGCACAGTAAGTGTTATGTGCTTGAATCATCCTGAAACCATCCCCCATCCCTGGTCTGTGGAAAACGTTTCTTCCACAAAACCAGTCCCTGGTGCCAAAAAGGTTGGGGATCACTGCTTTAGGCTACAGAATAATCACCAGAATTGTTTCAAGCATATTCTTTGGCCACTGAAGTGGGGTGTGTGTGTGTGTAGGGGGGTGTCTCTGACTAGACTAGTCTATAAAGTACTTGAGGGGAGTCCTTAGAGATAAAATCCAGATGGTAAATTGAAGGGGACCCTTGAAAGGCTATTTTATTCTGTTGTACCAGGGAGCCATTGAGGGCTATTGAGTAGCAGTAGAAAAGAGTTAGGCTTTTGCTTTTCATATTCTGTGCTGATAACACAGTATTTAGGCATAGTAATTGACTTGTCAACACACAGTTTAAAAAACTGGAGCCCAAATGCCGCATCTTAGAAATTCTCCAAGTCTCCCTTTCCCTCTTTTTAAATTGGGGTTAATGCTTTACTCCAAAGCTGATATGAGGGTTACGTGAAATACTGTCAGAAGTACTTATTACCCATTTCATTAAGACCACTCCTCCTCATTTATCCCGACTCATTTAATTATTCTACTTCATTTAATTGTCACACTTCTTGTAATGTTGAAGGAGTAGGACCCATCATATATCCTTTCCCAGGCTCTGATCTCTAGGCTTTTCTTTTTTTTTAAATTAATTTATTTTTAACTGAAGGATAATTGCCTTACTACATTGTGCTGGTTTCTACCATGCATCAATAAGAACCAGCCATAGGCATACATATGTCCCCTCCCTTCTGAACTTCTCGCCCACGTTCCATCCCATCCTATCACTCTAGTAGTCACAGAGCCCCAGTTTGAGTTTTCGGAGTCATACAGCAAATTCCCACTGGCTATCTATTTTACATATGGTAATGTATCTCATTGTAAAAGCCCCTGATGCTGGGAGGGATTGGGGGCAGGAGGAAAAGGGGATGACAGAGGATGAGATAGCTGGATTGCATCACCGACTCAATGGATGTGAGTTTGAGTGAACTCCAGGAGTTGGTGATGGACAGGGAGGTCTGGCGTGCTGCGATTCACGGGGTCGCAAAGAGTCGGACATGACTGAGCGACTGAACTGAACTGAATGTATCTGTTTCCATACTACTCTCTCCATTTGTCCCACCCTGTCCTTCTCTGACTGTGTCCGCAAATCTGTTCTCTATGTCTGTATCTCCATTGCCGCCCTGCAGATTTGTTCATCAGTACCATCTTTCTAGATTCCATATATATGTGCTAATATACCATATTTGTTTTCCTCTTTCTGACTTACTGTATTCTGTATACTAGGCTCTAGGTTAATCTACCTTATTAGAACTGACTCAAATGTATTCTTTTATGGTTGAGGAAAAATATCAATAACCTTAGATATGCAGATGACACCACCCTTATGGCAGAAAGTGAAGAAGAACTAAAGAGGCTCTTGATGAAGGTGAAAGAGGAAAGTGAAAAAGTTGACTTAAAGCTCAACATTCAGAAAACTAAGATCATGGCATCTGGTCCCATCACTTCACGGCAAATAGATGGGGAAACAGTGTCAGACTTTATTTTTCTGGGCTCCAAAATCACTGCAGATGGTGATTGCAGCCAGGAAATTAAGAGACACTTACTCCTTGAAAGGAAAGTTATGACCAACCTACATAGCACATTGAAAAGCAGAGACATTACTTTGCCAACAAAGGTCCGTCTAGTCAAGGCTATGGTTTTTCCAGTGGCCATGTATGGATGTGAGAGTTGGACTATAAAGAAAGCTGAGTGCAAAAGAATTGATGCTTTTGAACTGTGGTGTTGGAGAAGACTCTTGAGAGTCCCTTGGACTGCAAGGAGATCCAACCAGTCCATCCTAAAGGAAATGAGTCCTGAATATTCATTGGAAGGACTGATGCTGAAGCTGAAACTCCAATATTTTGGCTACCTGATGCGAAGAGCTGACTCATTAGAAAAGACCTTGATTCTGGGAAAGATTGAGGGCAG
Organism: Bos javanicus; assembly: GCF_032452875.1. Lineage (NCBI taxonomy): Eukaryota > Metazoa > Chordata > Mammalia > Artiodactyla > Bovidae > Bos > Bos javanicus. The sequence continues at coordinate 53,020,801 of NC_083875.1, read as the reverse complement.
GAGGAGAAGGGGACGACAGAGAATGAGACGGTTGGATGGCATCACCAACTCAATGGACATGGGTTTGGGTGAACTCCATGAGTTGGCAATGGACAGGGAGGCCTGGCGTGCTGCAGTTCATGGGGTCACAAAGAGTCGGACATGACTGAGCGACTGAACTGAATTGAATATTGCATTGTATATATGTACCATTCATATTTATCCATTCATCTGTTGATGGACACCTAGGTTGCCTCCAGGTCCTAGCTATTGTAACTAGTGCTGCAATGAACATTGGGCTACATGTATCTTTTTCAATTATGGTTTTCTCAGGTTGCATGCCCAGTAGTGGAATTGTTGGGGTATATGGTAGTTTTATTTCTAGTTTTTAAAGGAATCTCCACACTGTCTTCCATAGTGGCTATATCAATTTACATTCCCACCAACAGTGCAGGAGGAGTCCCTTTTCTCCACACCCTCTCCTGCATTTATTGTTTGCAGGTGTTTTGGTGATGGCCACTTTGACAGACATGAGGTGATATTTCATTGTAGCTTTGACTTGCATTTCTCTGATAATGAGTGATGTTGAGTATCTTTTCATGTGTTTATTAGCCATTTGTATGTCTTCTTTGGAGAAATGTCTGCTTAGGTCTTCTGCCCACTTTTTGATTGGGTTGTTTGTTTTTCTGGTATTGAGTTGCACGAGCTGCTGTGCAACTATCTAGGCTTTTCTTATTTAGTGTATCACTGATAAAGATGCTCCTGCCATTGTTGCTGTTAGGCCAGGCAGTTGTTGTTAACATAGTTTGTTAAGTGCAGTGCACACATTATCTCACTTAAAACCCACAAAATTATTAATATTCCCATTTAGTTGATAAGAACACTGAGACTCAGACAGAGGGTTTTGCCCAAAGTCACCCAGCAATTAAATGAGGCAGAGCCTGCATTCAAACCCTGGCTTATCTAGCTCTAGCTCCTACACACTTCACCATTAACTGCACAAAATGCCTTTTATGTGCAGGCTTCTCCCACTAGCTACTTTCCAAGCACTTTATCAGGACTTCATTGGCCTATTTACAGCATAGAATGCTATGTTATCAGGCTTCCCAATAGGTCTCCCCCACTAAACTGAGTCTTCTGAGGGCTGTCTTTGTCTCAGACACTTTTGTTCCCCAAGCACCCTGTATTGTGCTTGGTGAACACTGGGCTCATTAATTCATTCCTTCTGCAGATACTTACAAAATGTTTGCTATAAAGCAGGTGCTATGCAGGAAGAGGAGAAAGGGACAACAGAGGACGAGATGTTTGAATGGCATTATTGACTCAATGGACATGAGTTTAAGCAAACTCCGGGACATGGTGAAGGACAGGGAAGCCTAGCATGCTGCAGTCCACAGGGTCACAAAGAGTCAGACACAACTGAGTGACTGAACAACAACACAGGTGCTATGCTAGTGTTAGGTAAATAAAACAGTGATACCAACAAAGACCCCTTTGGTACTGTCAACTTAAAGAATATTCAACCTAAAACTTGAGTTATGTTATGTTTGGTGGGAGTTTTTAGGACTTCAAGCCCAAAAGGCAGCATCTCAAGTAACCTTGAGAGAACTGCTCTGTGGAAGTGAGGGGTGGGGGAGTCAAGGTTATACAGAAGTTTTGCAACAAAGGGCAGTTACTCCAAAGGTCAAAAGATTATTGTTAATTAAGGAAAACCAGGTATCTCAAGTTCATAAATTCAGTGCTTTTCTATGTATGAGACTATGCAAGAGTCTGGGCTCACTGAAATCATTCCTTTGATAAGCACCTCAGCTATCTGGGGCCAATATCCTATAGTTTCACATCTTGCATTCGGTCAGCGCTCACCAGTAGGTAGTGGCTACAGTCTGATGGTTACTAGATAGCAGGCATTCTTTCCTTCCAGAGTTCCCTCAGGGCTCACCAGCTCACTTTGGAGGGCTATAATCTCTAATGATGTGACATACTTTGTTTACTGATTTGGCGGGCAATAACCCATTTCTCAGTACCAATATAGGGAGAAGATAATTGGAACACAGGGTAAGCATATTGTCACCCTGCTTATTTAACTTATATGCAGAGTACATGATGAGAAACGCTGGACTGGAAGAAGTCGGAATCAAGATTGCCAGGAGAAATATCAATAACCTCAGATATGCAGATGACACCACCCTATCGCAGAAAGTGAAGAGGAACTAAAAAGCCTCTTGATCAAAGTGAAAGTGGAGAGTGAAAAGTTTGGCTTAAAGCTCAACATTCAGAAAATGAAGATCATGGCATCCGGTCCCATCACTTCATGGGAAACAGATGGGCAAACAGTGGAAACAGTGTCAGACTTTATTTTTGGGACTCCAAAATCACTGCAGATGGTGACTGCAGCCATGAAATTAAAAGACCCTTACTCCTTGGAAGGAAAGTTAGGACCAACCTAGATAGCGTATTCAAAAGCAGAGACATTACTTTGCCAACAAAGGTGTCTAGTCAAGGCTATGGTTTTTCCAGTGGTCATGTATGGATGTGAGAGTTGGACTGTGAAGAAGGCTGAGCGCAGAACAATTGATGAGTTTGAACTGTGGTGTTGGATAAGACTCTTGAGAGTCCCTTGGACTGCAAGGAGATCCAACCAGTCCATTCTGAAGGAGCTCAGCCCTGGGATTTCTTTGGAAGGAATGATGCTAAAGCTGAAACTCCAGTACTTTGGCCACCTCATGGGAAGAGTTGACTCATTGGAAAAGACTCTGATGCTGGGAGGGATTGGGGGCAGGAGGAGAAGGGCATGACAGAGGATGAGATGGCTGGATGGCATCACTGACTCGATGGACGTGGGTCTGGGTGAACTCTGGGAGTTGGTGATGGACAGGGAGGCCTGGTGTGCTGTGATTCATGGGGTCGCAAAGAGTCGGACACGACTGAGCGACTGAACTGAACTGAAAGTAAAATGATGACTATATAAAGTTTGGACAGAATTTCATACACGTTTGTAGAGAAAAGTAAGAGAACAATTAAAACTTCTATCTCAAGAATAAGAGGATGTGTCTTGTGAGCAACCCAGAAACGATTTCCAGAGGTAATGTTTATAGTTCCAAGAGTCTGAAGGCCCAGAAAATTGCAGTTCGGTAGAGATCAAGTCTTTATCAAGCTTTTAAAGTTCCTCAGAGAGACCAGGAGATCAAGAGGGAGAGTGGGTAGACAGCCCTGTCCTTATCAAAAAAATTGCATCGCTGTAACCTTCCGCTAGTCTCTGGGATTGCAGGTTTACAGATCAGGGCACGCTCCCTGGAGCTTGAAGAAGTGAAGTGAAGTGAAGTCGCTCAGTCGTGTCCGACTCTTTGGGACCCCATGGACTGTAGCCTACCAGGCTCCTCTGTCCATGAGATTCCAGGCAATAGTACTGAAGTGGATTGCCTTTTCCTTCTCGAGCTTATCTTCCCGACCCAGGGATGGAACCCAGGTCTCCATGCTGATGGAACCGCATTGTAGACAGACGCTTTACCGTCTGAGCCACCAGGGTAACTTCAGATCGTGGACAAGTGGTCTAGAGAAGAGGATCACTTCCGGTAGGTAATCGTGAAAACCCCAATGAAGAGGTGATTTCCGAGTTGAAATCTTTGAGGTTTATAAAGTGTTTAAAGAGCGACTGATTGATGAAGAGCAATCTAGCAGTTGTCAAGGCGCTAAAGAAAGTTTCTCTTTGGCGTCAAATCATAATGAAAAGGAAAAGGGGGGAAGAAACACTTAGGAGTGTTCGAGAATAGTGCTTTTCACAGCCCTGAGGCTGAAAAAAACGTGTCTCTGCCTCAGATCCCAACGCCAGGGATACACCCGAGGAAGGGCAAAGCAGCCATTCCCCATCTACGGCTGGGGGCGGGGCTACGGAAGCCGAACGGGCGCCGGGGCGCTCTGCCGGAACAGTGTGCGCAGGCCCGGGGCACTCGGTGGGCTGGGGTGCCTCCGGTGCCGGCCCGCCTCTGCCGCGCTCCCCGCCCACACCCGTACTTACTTCCGCAGTCGCCGGCTTCCCGGAGCCCAGACGCAGCCTCTGAGTCGTCCGGTACCTTCTGTTGGGTCAGCGGGCGTGAGACTCTCGCGGCGGCGTGTAGTCCGCACCGCTCGGCCGTTGGGCACCCTTCCGCTCGCCCGCCCGGCGGGCCGGCCGAGCTCCCTCACGTGTCTCCCGGCTGGTCCGGGGGTCAGGGCACCGCCTCCACGGCGGCCCCGCCGGACTCGCGGTCGGGGCCGCAGCCCGAACCTGAAGCGGACGGCGTCATGAGGCAGCTGCCATACTTCTGCCGCGGCCAAGTGGTGCGGGGCTTCGGCCGCGGCTCCAAGCAGTTGGGCATCCCTACAGGTGAGCGCAGGAGAGCGCGGAGTCCCCGACCCGCCCTTGGCTGGGTCACCTGGGAGCGGAGCTGGGACATCAGCCGGGGGAGCTCCAAGCTGGGTCGTGGGACTACGGGCAGGGATGACACTTTCGTCCACCCAGGTACCCCTTTGTTGAGGCAGAAGACCTTTGGTCGGGCTGATGGAGCGCGTCCTTGCTCGTGGCTCAGAGCTCACCCGGCTTGTGGGGTGGTGACCTCAGAAAGCTGAAGCTGAGTTTCAGGATCCCCCTTTCCCGCCTCCCAGTCCAGCTGTGATCAAGCCGCCAGGCGTGGCGCCTGTTTTCCCCTTTAGAAAATGTAATGTGGGCCAGATAGGCTAAATTCTTAAGCCAGCAATATGGTTTTCTTTCTTTAAATACGTTAGTAAATTGTGTCCAAATGACGACACAGGCACTTGAATGAGAACCAGGTATCATTTTGATCTTTCTACCTTAGTTTTCGTAGTTAGGACCTGAAGGTATGCTTAATCATCCTTAAAAGTACATTCCCGGGCTGCCTTTAGGCCTGTTAAAGTAGTCTTTGAGCTTGGGGCCTAGGCATGTGTATTTCAAAAAATAAGAATCTTCTCAAGAGATTCTGAGCCTCTTTAAGAAAGACCAGGGCTAAAAATCCAGCTGTTCCTGTATTTGTTTTCTTCTCCTACTGTGAGACTTTACATTTTTTGATACACTTATATAACCTGGTACCTTACACACTTATAATATGGTACTTTTTTCCTAACCAGTTGGTATGAAGAAGAGAAAGAAATCCTAGCCAGAGTATGAAATGATGGTATTAATAGTCTTAGAGTCCTAGGAATCTTGTTTGATGATTTAGACTAGGCTTGCATGTGACTTATAAATATTGAATATGAAACTCTAAACAGCATATTTTCTTCTATTGTTTAGCTAACTTTCCTGAACAAGTAGTAGATAATCTTCCAGCTGATATATCTACTGGCATTTATTATGGTTGGGCCAGTGTTGGAAATGGAGATGTCCATAAGATGGTGGTGAGCATAGGTTGGAACCCATACTACAAGAATACTAAAAAATCCATGGTAAGAATTGTATTTCACTCCATAAATGAGGATGAGATGATGATTTGGAATAATACACAGGTAGAACTCATCAGTGGTGATCACAACAGTAATCCAGATTCTAGAATTTTGGCAGTGTATCTGAAGGGTTTAAAAGTGAAGTATTTAGTTACTATTTGAATGGAATAACTTTTCCATCCTTTCACTTTCAAGCTGTTTGTGTCTTTGGATCCAAAGTGAGTCTCTTATAAGAGGGTATAGTTGGATTTTGTATTTTTTAACTAGGCTGCTAATCTCTGACTTTTGGTTGGAGAGTTTAATCCATTTACATTTCAAATAATTACTAGTAAGGAGGGACTTATGCTATTTTACTTGTTTTTTTTAATATGCCTTCCAGCTTTTTTGTCCATTGGTTCTTCGATTACGGCCTTGTTTTAGCTGATTTTTTTTTGTAGTAACACGTGTTGATCCCTTCTTATTTCCTTCTGTGTATTTTCTATAGATATTTTCTTTGTGTATACCATGGGGACTGCATTTAACATCCTAAAGTTATAAAAATCCATTTTGAATTTATACCAATTTGGTAGTATACCAAAACTCACAGATTATGTCATTGTGTACCCAATAACATAGATTAATTTTATAAATTACAGAGAAAATAGAAAGTGGAATCACAAACCAAACTACAATAATTAAATTTTATAACTGCCTGTGTATTTACCTTTATTAGAAATAAAAGTGAAATAAAGTTGAGTTTGCCACAGTTAATGTAGGTCATTTACCCTTTAATTATTGCTCACTCTGTTAGGGCTTCCCAGGAGGCACAGTGGTAAAGAATCTGCCTGCAATGCAGGAGACCCAGGTTCAATCCCTGAGTTGGGAAGATTCCCTGGAGAAGGAAATGGCAACCCACTCTAGTATTCTTGCCTGGATAATCTCTTGGACAGAGGAGAATGGCAGGCTATAGTCCATGGGGTCGCAAAGAGTCGGACAGGACTTCAGCGACTGAGCATGCACGCACCCTGTTAAGGTGGAACTGCTCACTCTATGAATGGTGCTTTCTGATAAAATTGCAGAATGATGCTTTTTCTCATCTTTCAGCCCCCTTTGAGGTTATACATATTCTCCTGTTCTTATCATCAAATTTACACAGCTTTAGTGCATAATCTTCTAGATATGGCTGAATCTTTTGGTCATCTAAATTTCTCTTTGAAGGGTTTATAGAAATCTGTCACAGTTGGAAAGCTAGCTGAAAAAGTACTGGCGTAAGCAGTAGAAGTGGTCCAGGACTACTTAACGTTATGCTCAATGGTCCTATTATTTTTCAGGATTAAGGGTGTGTTGGCATAAAGAAAAGAATTGATGAAAGAATACAAAATATTTTTCTGTGGAGTGAGGGAGGAAATGAAAGGAAGGGGAGGCTATCCCATGACTAATTTTTCTTATTTAGCTACTCAGATAACAGAACTGTTATTACAGAGCCAGTTAAGGAGTGCCTTCTGTAGTTAGGAGAAACTTAGTTTTCCATTGGTAGGAGGTTCATTTTAGATTTTTTCTTTTTCCTTTTCTTTGCTGATAACAGATGTACATGATGTACCTGTTGAAGTCTTTACTCCTTTTTTAAAAAATGGGATTGTCCGTCTTACTGACTGAAAGTTCTTAATATATTCTGGATCCAGTTCTTTTGTTGGAACTATGTATGACAAATGTCTACTGTGTTGCTTTTTTTTTTTTAATTTCATTAATGGAATGGTGTCTTTTGAGAAAGAGTTTCTTTGTTCATTACCTCTTTGATGTATTTGCTCAGTTTTTTTGCCTTAAGAGTCTTATTTTGTTGCGTGTTAACTTTTTCTAAAAACAGCAAATCACACCGGATTTGTGAGATAGCATCTACCTTACTCAGTTATAATGTTTACCTGTAAGGTCAGGGTCAAGAACAGGAGCAATGGAAGAGTTTAGAAAAAACTGCATGTATATTTTAACCTGTCTTTAAAAATTTAAGGAAGGTTGATTGTTTCATTTCAGTGACCCCACCGTAAAAATAAAGATACATTCAATTTTAACATCTTTTAACTGTAGGAAACTCATATCATGCATACTTTCAAAGAGGACTTCTATGGGGAAATCCTCAAAGTGGCCATTGTTGGCTACCTCAGACCAGAAAAGAACTTTGATTCTTTAGGTAAGTTCTTTTTTAGATCTTCTTAGATATTGCTGCAGCCCCTTTTACTGCTTCTCCTAATAATAATCACGGCAGGACAGATTGTATTTGAGCATGTAATATGCCAGGCCTTGTTTTAAGAGCCTTACATGAATCAACTCACTTTATCCCCACAACGACCGCATGAAGTATTGTTTAGTCTATTTTGCAGGTGAGGAAATTGTTAGAAAGGTTAAGTAGTTTGCCTGGGGTAACAGTAAGTGATGCAGCCTAGATTCAAACTGACTCTCTCTCTCCAACAGTATGAAGTTAGTGAAATATATTTCCTTTTGTATTTTAAGAACAAGTAAGAATTAATATTGTGAATAATGGGTGCTTAGCAGTACTTGAAGTGTAAGAAACAGTAAATCAGAACATTTAAACTAATTGGTGCTGAGTATCTTATTGTAGTGTGATAGTTTTAATTCTAATGTAGAGTTTCTTTTACAAGTGTAAATATTGAAGAGAACTGATAGTGTTTGTTTCATTTAGTATGTGACTTGTACCTTTTTGCTAATGCCTTTCTCTAAGTAATTGCAAGACGATTAGGGACATCCTTTATGTACCATTGACTTTTACTTAAGTCTAGAAGAAAGGATGAAACAAACATTACTGGGCACCTACCCTGTGCCAGGGACACTGCCAGCTTCTGAGATTTAAGGAGAAGCTGAACAAAGAAGTAGTAAAAAGCACAGCAGCAGTTTTTCATTATCTTTACCTGGTATATTCTCTCCGCAGAGGCACTTATTTCAGCAATTCAAGGTGATATCGAAGAAGCTAAGAAACGACTAGATTTACCAGAACATTTGAAACTCAAAGAAGACAAATTCTTCCAGGTTCCTAAAAGCAAGATAATGAATGGCCACTGATGGAAAAATCATCTTATTTATTCATTCACTGTTTTCTAATATTTTACTGCTCATAACTCTGCAGTCTCATCTTGGTTATATTTTAAAAAACATTTTCCTACAGCTGTGAATTAATTTAAATAGTGCAATGTAGTTACCATATTATGTTCCAACTGTTCAATTAAACCCATCATGTCACAGTACTAAAAAAGTTTATTTTAAAAAAATCAAGATTTTTATGTAATATGTTGATTAAAATATACCACTAGAAAGGTCTTAAGTATCTTATAATGGAAATGAAATATGTATAAATATGGTTAACAGGCAGGTCATTAGTTTGAGATGAGAACAGTAATTCTCATGGTAAAATTCTAGCATGCGTGTACTTGTATAGCATGCTCTGCTCATCAGAAAGCTTATAAAAGTAACTGTATTAAGCAGAGGTTTGACAGTTCATTATAAACCTAAGGGGAAAATCCAGACTTCATATTTTTTATATTTTGGGCATTTATGTATAATTAAAGACATGAAGACTGGTGAAATTTCATTTTAATTAGTCATTTCCTTTAAGGCCTCAAATCATTGTACTGTGTTCCATTTTTCATTGCAGCTGCCTCAGTTCTAATTGGTCTAGACTCCCTGCCTTTTATTTGTTTGTTTTTCTTTTAAAACAGTAAAATGGGTCTTTTTCATATCTCTAGGTCTCATTTTTGTGTTGTATAGCACTTCTCTCTTTTTAGGAGTAGGTATTCTTCAACATTTTTCTTTAACCTTTGTTTCCTGTAAACAATGGTCAACATCAGTTTTTCCATTTACAAAATGTAGAGTTTCATCTGCATCTGTATCTGCCATTCCACCCCTTCACTATATGAACAGTGGTGAAGCTGCATATCTCTTGTATTTAAGAAAAAAACACCCCAAAACTTCATCTTTAGGTTTTCTCAAAGTTTAAATGAACACACAGCTGTTCATTTATATATACCAGTTTCCTAACGTAAGATACTTATTTCCGCCCCTGCCAGAGAAAAAAACTTAATTTAAGAGCCAACTGAACTGTGAAGTAGAAAGTTACTTATTTTTAATGTGATTTTATGTTCCTGAGCAAATACAAACTGTTGTAGTTGTGTGCACACAATGTAATTTAGGGCTAAAGAGTGCTTGTGGTTGGGAGGAAGGCATAAATAATAAAGTTTCAGTTAAATAATGCTCATGCTATGCATTTCTTCCTCTTGCTGACTACTATGAAATGATTCTTAGCCACTTAAGACTTCTGCTTATATCGGCAGAACAAAAACAGATATTTGGGATATTTAGGAAATTGAGACTACAGATTGTTTTGGTTTTTGTAGCACATTGTAATATTGTCCACTTTAACACCAAATTTGGGGAGGGGATTGGGGGCAGAGTATCTAAATGGTAATTTTAAAGATAACTCATCATAAAATCATTTTCTCCTAATCTGTATAAATGAGAGAACTGATTGGAACAAAGCTGTTTATATAATATTTACAGAAACATCTAAAGCTAATGTTGGAGAAGGGGGAAGCATGCGTAAAAGCAGTTGGGTTGTTTTTCATTTTGATGTATGAATTTATGGCAAACAATGTAGTCTGTGTCTTTTTCATTTCTTTATAGAAATACTTAGGAGATGTAATTTAATGTTAGGAATCCTGTACTTGAAAGAAGCCTCAATTATCAGTGGCTCTTTGAAACACAGTTAAAAACAACATGGAAAGTGTAAAAACATTTGTGTTTGAATACCTTGCTGCTGGTTATGTCTTCATTAAGTGTAAAAATTGTTTGATATTGTCACCTTACGTCTTGTTAAATAACTAGCTTTTGAAAATCATATAGTGTGTGGTTTAGAAGTTAGTTAATAGTGTCTACATTTTTTTTAAGTTTTATATTAAGTATTTATACATTATAAGAAATTGCAGTAGGGCCTTTTTCGATTAGTCAATGTTTTCAGGCCTTGAAATAAATCTTGACCAAGTGATGTTTCTTCTTTTTCTCTGTGTCAGTTTGAATCTTTTGGTTTGTCTGTGTGAATTCCTGATTTGTTGGTTGATGGTTATTGGTTACTGTAAGGTGGTTAGAAGCCCTGAATAGTGAGTTACAGGCAACAGTTACAGGGAGAACCTGGTGAGCAGCAGCGGTTCTACAACCAGAGGCCTTGCCTTTAAGGGGCCCTGTAAGTAGGTCTGGATGCTTCCCTGTTGGCTCAGCAGTAAAGGATCTACCTGCAGTGCAGGAGACATGAGTTCGATCCTGGGTTGGAGAAATCCCCTGGAAGAGGAAATGGCAACCCACTCCAGTATTCTTGCCTAGAAAATCCCATGGACAGAGGAGCCTGGTGGGCTACAGTCTGTGGGGTTGGAAAGTCTGACACGACTGAACATACACGCACTCAAGTAGGTCTGAGTATCTTTCCATATCTTCTGCTTCAGAACAGTTCTGTAACCCTCATGACTTGCCATCAACCCCACAGCAGTGAATTGGGACTCTTGCCTATCTCTACTATATGCAGAAATTCACAGATGCTCGTTGAACACTTCATCACCAGTGCTGTCAATTATGGAGGCTTAAAGGCTTGCAGTTAGGGCTGTTTACATGGTTCTGATCAGGGAGATGTAAGCAGTAGTCTACTTGGAATTTATGAGGACAGCTCCGCTTTCCCTGGTGAAAGTGCTAGCCTTTTCCTGTTCTCTTCCTTGGAAAACGGACAGGGGCTGGTAGAGGAGAAGCAATCTGACCTTCAGGGACTGAACTAGGAAAGAAATCTACCTTGTAGAAAGAGATGCCATCATAAGCAAGAGTTTGCAAAAACAAAGTTACAAAATAAGCTCTACAAAGATGATGGATATAGGGATTATCAGATACTGAACTTGAAATCATTGTTAAAGAAGAGTGTCAAAAATGGGGAAATAAAGTTCTATTAAAAACCAGGCAGATTTAAGAATTGTCAAAACAATTTATATTGATGAAAAAATAATTGAAATTTAAAGCTCAGCAGACAGCTTAAGTACAGCATAGATACTGAGCTATGAGATCTGAGTCTGACTGCTCTCATATATTGTATGTACACTCCAAATTCACCTCTCGTGCTCTTTGTGATGTGGCTGGGACTTAACATTTCTTTGAAGTTGGCTTCCTTTTGGGTCAAGTCATACATGGAGGTTGAGCCCAAGCTTGTGTCACAAGTAACTCAGCCCTTGGACCTACAGTCTGCTTACCTCCCCTGTTCCTGAGTATGATTTTGGGATAGACATACATACCTGACCACTGAAAGAATCCCCATTTTGATGCCCTGACCATAACAAGGGCCAAGTAGAAGTTGGAATAGTAAACCACATCTGCTATATCTTGGGAAATTGCCAAGTGCCATCATTAAAAATACAGAAAGATTCAAGATAAAGTCTCCTATCTTCTGAGGACTTCTTGGTGGTCCAGTGAATAAGATCTGTGATCCCCATGCAGGGGGCCCAGGTCTGATCCTTGGTCAGTGAACCAAGATCCCACGTACTGCAACTAAGCTCAAGTGCCACAACTACCGGGTGTGCATACTGCCCCTGGAGAAGCCTGCGTGCCGCAGTGAAAAACCCAGCGCAGGCGAGAGGTTCGCATCTGTTCAGGCTGTGCAGAAACTTGATGGGTCTTGGGAAGTGACTGTATTATCAAAATTGTCAGGTGATGACCTCAGCTGCAGCTGTTGTACAAGATATATAAAACATCTCAACATTTCTAAGGATTGGTGAATGAACACAACACAACATAATGGAGAAAAATCAGTATTTTAAAAATAACAGTGGAGAGCTATGTTGAATGATGGTATGCAACGTACAAAAGTTTATAGGCTGTAACTAATGCTATCAAAATATTACAGCTTTAAGTACAAAGAAAAGAAAGATCAATGACCTAAGCTTTGATGTGTTAATGCAGTTCATCCTCAGTTTAAAAAAAAAAGTACCACTCTGTTGATAATGGCTACGCATGTGAGGGAAGGGAGTATATGGGGAATTTCTGTTCCTTCCTGTCAATTTTGTTGTAAACCTATACTAAGTCATTTCAGTCATGTCCGACTCTGTGCGACCCCATAGATGGCAGCCCATCAGGCTCCCCCATCCCTGGGATTCTCCAGGCAAGAACACTGGAGTGGGTTGCCATTTCCTTCTCCAATGCATGAAAGTAAAAAGTGAAAGTGAAGTCGCTCAGTCGTATCCAACTACTGCTTAAAAAACAGGGAGGGGCCTCAAAAAATTAATATGCAGGGTAGATGTTTTTGGCAAAACTTTTGTTTCAGTTTTATATATGTCTATATATTATATATGTGTGTATGTTTGGTGGATTGTGATGCAAAATGTTATTTTTTAGATCAAAAACTTTGCATATCACTGTAGTTAAATTATACTGGCAAATAAGAACACAGATTAACGTAAATCCGTGGTCTGGGAAGATTTCACATTGCCTCAGCTATTGAGCTTGTGCTCTTGAGCTGATCCATGCTCTGCAACAAGAGAAGCCACTGCAAAGAGAAGCCTCCACACTGCAATTGCAGAGTAGCCCCTATTCGTCACAGAGAAAGCCCACATGCAATAAGGAAGACCCATTGCAACCGCCCCCCCCCCAAAAAAAGGAAAAAAGACCCCAGTGAGCTCTCTCACTGTCTTTCCACTATGTGAGGATATAATGAGAAGTGGACAGTCTGCAAACTGGAAGAGGGTCTCACAGGAGGACTGGACCATACTGGCTCTATGATCTCAGACTTCCAGACTTCAGAACTGTGAGAAATAAATTTCTGTTGTCCCTGAGTCATCCGTCTATGATATTTTGCAGAGTAGCCTGAACAAACTAAGCCAGAAACCCTGATGTGAAACAAAGTAGATGACCTCTTCCCTCCCCTCTCCCTTTCTTCCTCTACCTCTTGTTCAGGCTCTCCTCCTCTCCCGCCTCTGTCTTCCCCCTTCTCTTCTTCTCTTTTCTCTATCTCTAATGGAAACAGGTGTGATGAGTTGAATTGAGAGCAAAGAAGATACAAAGGCATCATCTGTAACATTTCTGTTTGGAACTAGATATGAAATGCCCCAGGGCTTCCCTGGTGGCTCAGACTGTAAAGAATCCACCTGCAATGCAGGAGGCCAGTGTTTGATCCCAGGGTCAGGAAGATCCCCTGGAGAAGGGAATGGCTATCCTCTCCAGTATTGATGCCTGGAGAATCGCAGGGACAGAGGAACCTGGTGGGCTACAGTCTATGGGGTTGCAAGGAGTCAGAGATGACTGAGCGACTAAGCAAGCACACACGCACACATGAAATGACCCCTAGGGTATTAGTCTTAATAGAAGTTATTAAGGTTAATGCTCCAAACCAGTACTAGTTATTCTGGACAATGGGGAGGGCATAGCTGCCGAGGAAAGGGATTGTGCAGGAAAGGGGTTGTTGCTAGTCCCTGTACATTTAAGAGTCTTGTGTGCTTACCATTGCTGTGCAGAGTGGAGCCTCATCTTAGGAAGAAGTTAGGTTGTAAAGTCAGCAAGCATGGCCAAAAGGCGGATACAGAGGTCAAAAGGACCCAAAAAATTTTTTGGCCACATGGCTTGCAGGATCTTGGTTCCCTGACCAGCGACATTTGCAGTGGAAGTGTGGGATCTTAACCACTGGACCATCGGGAAGTCCCAGAAAACTTATCTTTAAATTTCTAAAACCTAAGTTGTTTGGTAATGCAAACCTAATTTAATTCTTTTGTGTCTCTCTGCATTTTGGCCACAGACTCTCTACTCTGGGATAGCAGAGGTTGAGTTTGAACAGGCCCTGGTGGCTTAGAGGGTAAAGAATTCTCCTGTATTGCTAAAGACCTGGGTTGGGAAGATCCCTTGCATGGCAATCCCCTGCAGGCAAGAATACTCCAGCATTCTTACCTGGAGAATCCCCAAGGACAGAAGAGCCTGGCAGGCCACAGTCCATGGGGTCAAAAAGAGTTGGACACAAGTGAGCAACTAAGCACAGCACTGTTCCATCTTTTATATTTCCCATAGCAGACAGCCTCACAGTTACCATCTCAGCTGGGAATCTGTTTGTAAGTAGCAAATGGATTCTGGCTGATTTAGGCTGGAAAGGAATTTATTGGAAGGATGATGGGTAGTTCAGGGAACAGATGGGAAAGCTGGAAACTGGGTGGGAAAAGGGGACCTCTGAGCAAAGGTAACCTCAAAGCAGGGCCAGAATGACCACAAAGAGCTCGTTCACTGAGGGCAGTGCCACTGCTGCTGAGTAGGGAGGTCACAACTTCCCATCAAACGCCAGCAGACCCATGCCCTCCACACTGCTACCTGGCTCTGTTGCCCTAGAAACCAATGTTTATATGTTAGGATCAGATAGGCCGAGCTTCGGCCGCGTGCCCGTGTGTTAGCTGCAAAACGGGCTGGAAAACAGTACTGGCTATTTCAGCTTCTCTGAGGAACTTTGCTAGCAAGCCTCACACAGTGGGAAATAAATTCCCTAATATATTTATCATATATATATATATATATATATTTATCAGAAGGGGTTCTGATGCTGTGCCTGTGTGTGTTCAGTCATGTCCAACTCTTTGCAACCCCGTGGACTGTAGCTTGTCAGGCTCCTCTGTCCACGGAATTCTCCAGGCAAGAATACTGGGGTGGGTTGCCTTGCCCTTCTCCAGGAATCTTCCCAACCCAGGGATTGAACCTGCATCTCCTGCTTTGGCAGGCAGGTTCTTTACCAGCAGCGCCACCTGGGAAGCTTCTGATACTGGGCATTAAAAAAAAAAAAAGACAAATATCCACTACTGTTATCTAATTCTGAAGGAAATGATCTTAGTATATGCCATCCATCCTCTCCTTCAGCCACTCTGAACAGCATTCTTTATATTAAATTAGAATGTTTCAGAGATACTGATGAAAACTTTTGTTTTATTGAAAGAAGAAAAAGTGATCCACAGTATCTCCCTTTTTATCCTGATTTGCAGGCTGCTAGCCCAGGGCTAGTGTTCAATCACAGTACCTATAATTGTCTAGAACCCTAATTTTCAAAATGTTCTCCAAAGAGCTGCAGAGCCTAGTGGAAGTACCCTGGGCAATGGGCAAGCCAGGGGACCTCTGCCCCTTTCTGCTCTCCTTATTTTAAGGCAGCACTCTCAACTGTCTGGTGGAAACTACGGTTGATTAAAGGCCTCCATTGCTAAGAAATAGTTAACTTCTGCTTGGATGGATTAACCTACTCACACCCTCCTCCCTCAGGGTTCACGTCCTCGATTTCCATGTCAACAATTTCATTTGTGTAAAAGACAGCACTGCAAGCACTTTTCTGGAAGCAGATGGATATAAATCCTAGGTGAGTCACTCCTTCTGGGGCTTCGAGAGGATTCCCTGGTGTAGGTTCTGCCTTGGTTCCATGTAAACAAAATACCTGCTTCTAACTAGGAGTCACACATGGGAATTCCAGGTTAATCTCAGGTCTCTTTTAGGCCTCTTTGAGCTTCAAAATATTTTCTACCATTGTCCAGGGAGTTGTTTTGCTTACAGATTTGCTTATATTTCAAATGAATTAAAGGCTTCCCATCCATGAGAGTATGTCTGTCAAATGAAGTGGTTTTTTTTTTTTTCTCACATCTATCTCCTGAATCTGACAAAATGTAATACTGATACTCTGAGATTTCCACCATATTCCAAAAACAGGATTTCCCCCTAGCTCTTCGTCTAACCAGCTAGGCCTATTCTCTGTTGTTTCCTATTGCTTTGGTTTGAATACTTTTTTGAAGTTTTAGAAGATAGAAGGAAGTGTTATCTTGGATTCTCTGCCCCTTTTGAAAGTTTATTTTCTTCATTTTTTTTCAAACAGTCTTGCAAAGGTATGGCTAATGTGAAATATCACTGCAACAATTTAACTACATGAAGGAGATCATGTTCTTTGTAAGAATATACTTTTAAAAGTCAAGCATAGATAACTAAGCACACACTGAACATTCAAAAGAAGAGTAAGGTCCCCACGTTCCTCTGTAGAGATTCAGATGGGAGTGGTTACGTTCTCTCCCATCTCATCTATTGCCCAGTGGTAAACTACAGTGATTGTACCCCCAGGAGCTTCGATGTATCTTAACTCACATCACTTCATTGTTCCTCACAAGAAGTCTGAGGCATCCTGCTAAGTGTTACTATAACTACACTTCAGATGAAGAAATTGGAAGTCAAAAGTAAACTCACACCCACTTGAACTGCGTTGGCAGAAGATTTCAGAGCTGAGTGTGGAACCCAGGTCATCACTCATTACAGGTGGGAATAAGTCTTAGTAGACTCAGGCTTAGCCTCCCAGTCCTGGAGGAGTTGAGTATATAGGAGTCTGGGAGCGATGGATGGTGGAGTGGTAGGTGAGCACAATCCCCAGGCCCATCTGTTAGCAGCTTTATTTTTAAAAAGTTATTTTTTAAATTGGAGTACAATTGCCTTACAATGTTATGTCAGTTTCTGCGGTACCACATCATGAATCAACTACCATGCTCATACTTAGTCATTCAGTTCTATCTGACTCTCTGTGACTGTTTGGAGCCCACCAGGCTCCTTTGTCCATGGGGTTTTTCAGGCAATAATCCTGGAGTAGGTTGCCATTTCCTCCTCCATGGTATCTTCCCAACTCAGGCATCCAACCTGCATCTCCTGGGTCTACTGCATTGCTGGCAGATTCTTTACTGCTGAGCTATTGGGGAAGCCCCTGAATCAGCTATATGTATATATCTATCCCCTCCCTCTTGAGCCTCCCTCCCACCTCCACTCCCATCCCACTCCTGTAAGTCGTCACAGAGCACTGAGCTGAGCTCCCTGTGAGTTTGAGTTTTTGCATGACATGGCAGCTTAGTCTTTGCTTGTCTCTTTCCTCTACTAGCTGGAGTGTTTTAGACACAGGATAGAACTAGCAATGCTGAGATCAACCTTTTAGTTGAGGTAGTAAAAAGGCAGAAAGTTCACAAACACATAAGTCTTCATTCCATCACATATGGACCCTCCATGGCAAGCTCATGTTCCCTAGTAATCCCCAGACTCTGCTTATCCCAGACGCCAAGCCTCTGATAATTCTCTTCCTTTCCCTCCACTTACCCATAGCCCATCCATCTGTAAAATGATGTGAATATGAAGCCTTTCTTTTCATCTTGCTTTTAGAAGAGCTTGCCAAGCAGAAAATCTCTGTAATAGATGATGCTAAATCTCCCATATTTCAATACTAAATCCTAGGAAATCTAGGCCATGCTAAAAGAATGTGAAACTGTTCTGCCCACCACCCGTCTTCTACTTATGGGGGAGTGGAGTTGAAGAGGGGAAGAGGGAATGTTCCTTTGGAGATAAATAGCAGTGTACTCTGTCTGTAGCCCCTTCAAGTGTATCCAATGGAGAGCCTGTGGGCCCTCAGTTAGGAAGTGGGACATAAAAATTGTATGTATGAGAAGCTGTAGCTGGATTGGCCTTAGCCAACAGGGCAGAGAGAAGGGGGCACTTTCTTCCTCAATGGAGGGGAGAGGGTAAGGGGCAAAGGTGCCTGCTTCCCATGGACCAGAAATGCAGATGTGGCTGGTTGTTGTGTTCAGTTGCTCCGTCATGTCCGACTCTGTGATCCCAGGGACTGCAGCACGCCAGGCTTCCCTGTCCTTCACTATCTCCCAGAGCTTACTCAAGCTCATATCCATTGAGTCAGTGGTGCCATCCAACCACCTCATCCTCTGTTGCCCTTTTCTCCTCCTTCCCTCAGTCTTTCCCAGCCCACTCTTTTCCAGTGAGTTGGCTCTTGACCTCAGGCAGCCAAAGTATTGGAGCTTCAGCTTCAGCATTAGTCCTTCCAGTGAATATTCAGGGTTGATTCCCTTGAGGATTGACTGGTTTGACCTCCTTGCTGTCCAACAGACTCTCAAGAATCTTCTCCAGCACCACAATTCAAAAGCATCGGTTCTTCATAACTCAGCCTTCTTTATGGTCCAGCTCTCACATCTGTCCATGACTACTGGAAAAACCATAGCTCTGACTATATGGACCTTTGTCGGCTGGAACCAAATCTAAATGAGACTCTACCCGAGATGGCAGCCTGGAGCACTGATGTAACACAGAAGATGAGCAGAGGAAGGATTTCCTTCCTTCCTCAGGCTCAGGCTCCACGGGGCCTAAAAGGGGCTTGGATGCATGACAAACATTGCAGTATATTTGGATATATTTCCCAATAGAGAAATTTCAGAGAATCCATTTTAAGTACAGCAAGCTCAGTTAGCCAGGTAATCTTGAATTCTTTTCCCTCACCCAGGGTTTTTAAAGCTATGCATTGTGAAATCAAATTAATTGATGGTAGTAAGCTTCAAAAAAAAAATTAGAATATGATGGGGAAAATGTAATTTGTGTAAGTATCTTTTCTTGAAACTTCTGCTTCAGTTTTATACAGGTATTGGTATAAAAAAATTTTTTTAATTGTGGATCATAGTCAAAAGACATTCCAAAGCCCCTGTTTTAATTTGCTCTTCTTGTGCTTGGTTCTGGAAGGATTAGGCAGCTGCAGTTTTGGAGATTAGAAACAAGGCCTGTGGAGCCAGTTTCTATTCAAACTTGGGCAAGTTATTTTACCTTTTTTTTGGTTTAGAGTCTTACCCGTAAAATAAGGATAACAAAAGCGCTTACCTCATCAGGTTATTATGACAAAAGGATTAAACAAGTTGATCCCTGAGTAGTGGTTCCCACAGTACCTTAAAAAGTGTTTACTTGATAAATGCTAATTATTGTTGTAAAGTGGTTATTTTCTCCTCTGGCCAAAGATAACATTGTAACTTTAAGGACACTGAAAACTCTTTTATATATTATATGCAGAATGTCTAGTATTGTTCACTAAAGACAACAACTTCTGTGAGCACAGAGGACCTCCACAAATATTTATAGAGCAATTACTGCGTTTTAGAACTCTGTTGTGCATTAAGGATACAAAGTGGAATAAGACAGTTTTTGAGGAACATACAGTTTCCCAAAGAAATTGCACGTTATTTGACTTGATCTCCATCAGCCCCATGTGGTGCCTGGTATATTTTTGGTCCACAGTAGATATATGTGTGTGTGTGCGCTAAGCTGCCTCAGTCATGTCCGACTATTTGTCACCCTATGGACCGCAGCCCCACCAGGCTCCTCTGTCCATGGGATTCTTCAAACAAGAATACTGGAGTGGGTTGCCATGCCCTCCTCCAGAGGATCTTCCCCACCCAGGGATTGAACCTGTGTCTTTTACGTTCCTGCATTGGCAGGTGGGTTCTTTACCACTAGTGCCTCCTGCGAAGCCCGTATGTTGAATGTATTCTGTGACAGGAATCACGAACTTTCTACCTCACCCAGATGCAGTAAATAAGGGAGCATCACATCCCTTTATTTTTTCCAGTACCTTCAAGATGTGGAGCAAAGAACAGCAGCACTGGAGACTTTTCTGTGGATGCCAAAAATCTACCCTTGAGGAGACATGAGTTTGCTCTCCTAGACATCCTCTGTTGTCTACTTCACTGTGTTTATTGGAAAAGGTTTTCAGAAAAGAAATGAGAGAGGGAACAGATGAAGCCACATGACAGAGAAGTTTACAAATTTCATCTCTCTTTGCCGCTCAAAACAGCTGACAAGTCAGCAGGAAATAAGAGCTGCTGTAGCCTCCTGAATCATCCATGTAGTCTCCTCCCTCCATTCCAACATTCCCAGCACTTCAACTAGGTAAACAGAGCTCTAATGTCACAACCCAAGGAAGGTCAGGCTGGGTAACTATGTCCAGCCCTTCTTCCCGCCCTGACTGCCCTTTGAGCAGCGCAAAGACATCCACGCAGGTTACACATAAAATTAACAAACTGATAGGGTGGTTTGCTTTTCTTTTTAGCTCAGAGGCAGTGGAAACTAGAAAAAAAGAGGGAGAGAGATAGAGGGAGAGGCTGATTTGGGAGACTATAAAGTCCTTCCTGGGGCTTCCTAGGTGACGCTAGTGGTAAAGAACCCACCTGTCAATGCAAGAGACATTAGAGACACAGGTTCAATCCCTGGGTTGGGAAGATGCCCTGGAGGAGGGCATGGCAACCCACTCCAATATTCTTGCCTGAAGAATCCCCATGGACAGTGGAGCCTGGAGGGCTAGTTCATGGGGTCGCAAAGAGTCAGACACGACTAAAGCGACTTAGCACACACGCAAAATCCTCTCTATCTGTTGCCTTGGAAGGAGTATACAGCTGCATTTAGGTGGCAACCAACTCAGAATGTGTGTCTGTCTTTTCTAAAAGGACCAAGAGCTACCCTTAAAAATGGCAATGGTAAAAGTTTACACTTTGTTTCGCAGTTTACAAGCTTACAATATACAAAGCACAGCCTGTGACATCATCTCCAAAGACTCACTCAGCATCTCATAGAGCTACGGTGGAAATGAAGTTATCCTGACTGGAAGATCAGTTGTCTTTCGATTTAGCTTTTCATCCTGAAAAGAAATCCTTCCTCTTCCAATATCTTGAACTCTTCCTTAATGTTGTCTTTACAGCTACATGTTTTGTAGATCTTAACAACCTTCTCATCCACTTCCCCAGAGTCACCACCTTTGGTGTCTAAATACTTGGACCCATTTGCATTAGTGGATGCATTTTGCACACCTCACATTGCTTTGACTATACTGAAGTCATGTTTAGCTTCATGGCTGTGCTACCTGGGAAGATGAACAGGGCCTGATGCTTGCAAGGGCCCCAGGCTTAGTTTCAATGTTCTGCTGCTGCCATCTTGAAATTCTCCATTTTTATTCTGGGTCCCACAACTTACATAGCTGCCTCTGACTGACCCACTTAGTTTTTCTGAGGAAGCACACTCAAATGGTTGGCCTGAGAAACTTGTTTTTCTGTTTTGTTTTTTTGGGTTTCTTTCTTTCAAGCGCACTTGTGGGATCTTAGTTCCCCAATCAGGGATCTAACCCATGGCACCCTGAAATGGAAATAGCGATCTTAACCACTGGACCACCAGGGAATTCCCCAAGAATATTGTTTGATTTCTCAGTTTCCACAGTCTTAGTGGCATGCCTGCCTAGGATGGACTACAGGTGAACAGGGAAAATAACACTGGTATAGCACCGGAGGGTTTACCATAGATATTCACAAGTCTTATCTCCTTTAATGCTCATGTGCGAGTGTTCGCAGGCAGGTCTATTTAAGGCCAACAGAAATCCACCTACAACGGATAAAATTGGGAAACAGCAAACAGCTGTTTAAAATTGAAAATCAACAGAAAAACAGGACAGATAAATTATCCACATGTTATACAGCTGTGCTGCAAAGCATGTTGCAAAGGCAGTAAAGGACTCATGGAGTTTGGCCAAAGGGATCACAGGGAATAAAAATTTCAATCCCAGTCCAAAAGAGAGGGAGGGGGAGAGAGAGACATTGTTCTTAGATAATCCTGGAGCATCCGTCACAAAGATCCCTTCTGATCCCTTACAGCCTAGCGATAAGTATCACAAAGTCTGGCCTTTGTCAATTCTATTGTTGCCCAGTCACTTCTTGATTTGCAATTTGATTAGGTTTCTGTGTTCTTTTGTTTCAGGAACAGATCGATACAGAAAATACTTCCGAAGCCATGGCTGCCGGCCTGAGACCGGGGACTCTGGAACCCAGGCCAACCACCACCTTTTGACAATCTTGCAGCACCCAGACGAGAGTTCTACTTCCACCAAGTTGTCTGACTTGGTGATCTCCTGCCTGCCTGTCCTGTTTGCACAGCTCCCCCTCCAACCTGATGTCTGAAGTCCAGCCGCTGCTGACTGGCTGAGTGGAGCTGTGTCATACCTACATGTTCATCCTCAGCTCAGCCCTTTGGGGCAAAGGAGGCTTTCCTGAGTTTTCTCCTCCACAGTTCAGATGGGCCTGCTTTCCTGACTTTCTTCTCAGGCCATGTTCCAATCCTGTATCTAAGGGTTTTTCTACATGGATTCAAAGTGAAAATGACCTAGAGAGGGTCTAAATTCCTGTTGTCTTTCCTTTTCCAATGTTCTCGGCACATGGCTAAGATCACCTGTGGCTTTGTAGCTAAAACCTTAACATTTGAGGTTTTTAAGACTTGGGGAGAAAGGAGGGTTTTATTGTAGAAACATGGCTTCTCTTGGACAGTCACAGTATAAATAGGACTTCTATTAAGAAACTCTTCTGCTAATTGCTTTGTAGATAATGATAAGTTGTGTGAGGAGAAACAGGTTTCATTAAGGTCAAGCATTTGGCCAGTTATGGAATATATATATGGCCCTTTAACCAGAACGTATCACTTTAGTGAAGAATGAGTGTTTCCTCAGTATTTCTCCCCAGAAAGGTTTTAGGTACATCGATTTGCTTTATCTAACAGTCTCTGTGTTCCAGTGGTTTTGTTGTGGTTTTTTTCCCCCTGGAATTATTGTACTGCTTTCATTCTCCCTCATTTTGTGGTTATTTGTACATGAATTTGTTTTTCCACCTCAGTATTAAGCTCTTTGGGGACAGATAATGTTGTTTATCTTTGCTTTTTACAATTCAGCTTGCATAATCCACATAGCTTTTTAATTTCAGAAATACACATGAATGGTAGTATACATGAATTTCTATATCTTGCTTATTATATGTAACTATTATAGGGTATTTTGTATAGTCTTTGTAAACTTCAGTTCAGTTACTCAGTCATGTCTGACTCTTTGTGACCCCATGAACCCCAGTGCGCCAGGCCTCCCTGTCCATCACCAACTCCCAGAGTTCACCCAAATTCATGTCCATTTAGTCGGTGATGCCATCTAACCATCTCATCCTCTGTCATCCCCTTCTCCTCCTGCCCTCAATCTTTCCCAGCATCAGGGTCTTTTCCAATGAGTCAGCTCTTCGCATCAGGTGGCCAAAATATTGGAGATTCAGCTTCAGCATCAGTCCTTCCAATGAACACCCAGGACTGATCTCTTTTAGGATGGATTGGTTGGATCTCCTTGCGGTCCAAGGGACTCTCAAGAGTCTTATCCAGCACCACAGTTCAAAAGCATCAATTCTTCGGCGCTCAGCCTTCTTCACAGTGCAACTCTCACATCCATACATGACCACTGGAAAAACCATAGCCTTGACTAGACGGACCTTTGTTGGCAAAGTAATGTCTCTGCTTTTGAATATGCTGTCTAGGCTGGTCATAACTTTCCTTCCAAGGAGTAAGCGTCTTTTCATTTCATGGCTGCATTCACCATCTGCAGTGATTCTGGAGCCCAGAAAAATAGTCAGCCACTGTTTCCCCATCTATTTGCCATGAAGTGATGGGATTAGATGCTCATGATCTTTGTTTTCTGAATGTTGAGCTTTAAGCCAACTTTTTCACTCTCCTCTTTCACTTTCATCAAGAGGCTTTTTAGTTTTTCTTCATTTTCTGCCATAAGGGTGGTGTCATCTGCATATCTGATATTTCTCCCAGCAATCTTGATTCCAGCTTGTGCTTCATCCAGCCCAGTGTTTCCCATGATGTACTCTGCATAAAAGTTAAATAAGCAGGGTGACAATATACAGCCTTGACGTATTCCTTTCCTTTTCCTATTTGGAACCAGTCTGTTGTTCCATGTCCAGTTCTAACTGTTACTTCCTGACCTGCATACAGGTTTCTCAAGAGGCAGGTCAGGTGGTCTGGGATTCCCATCTCTTTCAGAATTTTCCAGTTTCTTGTGATCCACACAGTCAAAGGCTTTGGCATAGTCAATAAAGCAGAAATAGATATTTTTCTGGAACTCTCTTGCTTTTTCTATGATCCAGCGAATGTTGGCAATTCTGTAAAGTAGTTTAAAATTATAAACAACGATGATTTTTTAATGCTTTGGTTCTGTTTATAATATTTCCTAGCAGGGAATTGGTGAATTCAAATAGAACACACATCGAAATGACTAACATATTTTGTTAGATTGATTTGTAAAAGAATTTTATTTGTTATAGTAAGAGGAGTCCTAAAATAACACCTCAAGGCTCAAGATTTCTCGCTCTAATCCCCAGTGAATACAATGAGCTATCATGCCTGTGATTATGTTACACTAAAGCCAAAGGGAGGTTCTCCAGGTGGCCCCAATTGAGGAATCATGCTGCTGCTGCTGCTAAGTCGCTTCAGTCGTGTCCGACTCTGTGCGACCCCATAGATGGCAGCCCATCAGGTTCCCCCGTCCCTGGGACTCTCCAGGCAAGAGCACTGGAGTGGGTTGCCATTTCCTTCTCTAATGCATGAAAATGAAAAGTGAAAGTGAAGTCACTCAGTCGTATCCGACTCCCAGCGACCCCATGGACTGCAGCCCACCAGGCTCCTCCATCCATGGGATTTTCCAGGCAAGTGTACTGGAGTGGGGTGCCATCGCCTTCTCCATGAGGAATCATAGGAGCCTTTTAAATGCAAGGTTTTCTCCAGCTGGTAATCAGAGGGATCATCAGATTCAGAGCATGAGAAACATTCAATGCATGGTTGTTGGCTTTGAAGAGGGCCACACTGTGAGGGCATGCATGAGCCCCGAGAGTTACCTCTGGAGCCGAGTGACCTCTGGCCTACAGCCAGAAAAGAAAGCAGGAACCTCAATTCTAGAGCCACAAGAAACTGGATTCTGTCAGCAATCTGAGTACCTGGAAAAACAGTTTTTTTCCAGAGCCTCCAGGTAAGAGCCAGCCTGGCTGACACCTTGGTTTTGACCTTGTTAGACTCAGGCAGAGAACCCAGTCAAGCCCACCTGGACTTCTGACTTATAACATTATGAGATAATAAATGGATGCTAATTTTAAAAATTATTTATTTATTTTTGGCTGTGCTGGGTCTTCGCTGCTGCACACAGGTTTTTTTTTTTTTTTTTCCAGCTGCAGCCAGTGGGGGCTATTCTCTAGTTGCAGTGCATGGGCTTCTCATTGTAAAGGTTTCTCTTGTTACAGAGCACAGGCTCTAGGGTGAGTGGGCTTAGTTGCTCCATAGCAGATGGGATCCTCCCAGACCAGGAATTGAACCCATGCATCCTGCACTTTTAATCACTGCAAGTGGATTCTTAATCTCCAGACCACCAGGGAAGTCCTGAATGTTATCTTAAGATGCTAAATTTGTGGCAGTTTGTGATTCAGGAATAAAAAAATGATGTATTGGCATACCCTACACCAAGTAATACATGAAATTGTCCATGTCACTATCTCTGGCAGTGGGCAGAACTTCAGAATTATATGCTATAATTAAAACAGTTTTTGCTGTGACATTATTGATTACATTTGCTCTTCTTTGATTGCTGGTGGAAATGAGCATAATAATAACAGTTATACTATCACTATTATTACTATTTTTTGTCTTCTGAGAATATTAGAGTGGGGGAACTTGTGGGAAAAAAAGAAAATTTCTTGATGAGATATTTATTATTGAGAGAAAGAAAAAAAAATCATAGAAAAGATTCCACCTAAAAAAGAGCAGAAGAGTGGAATGCTGAAGCTGTCTTGTCCCCAGATTAGAAACCCAGTTGTTAATTTGTCAGGAATCTTGTGAATACTCAGACTCAGCTATGACTAAAAAGATTAAGTCATAAGACTTTCTACTAAAGCTGTATTAAAACTCAGCTAACAAATAAGCAAACCTGATAACTTCCTAATTATTTTACATTCTACTATTAGCTGTGTTCTTGAGGTTATTGAATCTGATGCATCTGTGCAATAGAAATGCTGTATAATGCTTCCCCTCTTTACACTTCTTCCAGTTCAGTTCAGTTCAGTCACTCAGTCGTGTCTGACTCTTTGCAACCCCATGAACTGCAGCATGCCAGGCCTCCCTGTCCATCACCAACTCCCAGAGTCCACCCAAATTCATGTCCATTGAGTCGATGATGCCATCCAACCATCTCATCCTCTGTCATCCCCTTCTCCTCCTGCCCTCAATCTTTCCCAGCATCAGGGTCTTTTCCAATGAGTCAGCTCTTCACATCAGGTGGCCAAAGTATTGGAGTTTCAGCTTCAGCATCAGTCCTTTCAATGAACACCCAGGACTGATTTCCTTCAGGAAGGACTGGTTGGATCTCCTTGCAGTCCAAGGGACTCTCAAGAGTCTTCAACACCACAGTCCAAAATCATCAATTCTTTGGTGCTCAGCTTTCTTTATAGTCCAGCTCTCACATCCATACATGACCACTGAAAAAACCATAGCCTTGACTAGACGGACCTTTGTTGGCAAAGTAATGTCTCTGCTTTTGAATATGCTGTCTAGGTTGGTCATAACTTTCCTTCTAAGGAGTAAGCATCTTTTAATTTCATGGCTGCAATTACCATCTGCAGTGATTTTGGAGCCCCCCAAAATAAAGTCTGACACTGTTTCCACTGTTTCCCCATCTATTTCCCATGAAGTGATGGGACTGGATGCCATGATCTTAGTTTTCTGAATGTTGATCTTTAAGAATTTCTTCCAAATTCACATTAATTGACATTACATTTGAAGCTTGAAATTGGCCACAGGTGGAGTATTTATACCTGGAAACTAGCAAATGCCTTTTCTGAGCCAATGAGATAGCACAGAAGTTTTCCTGAGATGTGATCGGAGGTAGGATCTTTTTCCTACTGGAAGTGGACCAGGTCTGATATTTCAGGCCCTCATTCTGTCAATGTGAGGGAGACTTCCAAGGAGGAGGGAGCCAATATAGCAAAAGACAGGCAAGAGATGGAAAGAAACCTGTACCTGATGCCATTGTCTAAGCCCCATCTCCAGCAGTACTGATTTCACCCTTAGCCCTAGACCTTTTTGATTAAATGAGCCCATAAATTCCTTTTTAGGCTAGTTTGGGTTGACTTTTCTATCATTTAAAACTAAAAGCCTAAAGGATACGGCAGAATTGATAGTTGACCCTTAAAGAACATTAGGGTTTAATCTGGGTGTAATTTACAGTTGGTCCTCCAGGTCTGTGGTTCCTGCGCATCTGAGGATTCAACCAAACACAGCAGTACTATAGTATTTACTGTTGAAAAACATCTGCTTGTAAGTGAGCCCAGGCAATGCCAACCCAGATTGTTCAAGGATCAGCTTATCAAGTCCAGAATCATCCTCCTGGACAACAAAGAGCCTTCCTGGATAACAATAACTTAGTCAGAGGGATGCTAATGCTCCTGACCTCAATCTGGTTCAGCTCCAGTATTAGTTATAATTCTCTGTTGTACAAACATATTTCTTTTTCACTTAATATTTTAGCAAGGCTTATATCATTTCCCTTGCTGGCTAGGATCAGTTCTTATCAATGAACACTTTTGTTAGAGAGGCCTTCTTATCAGGCTACCTAACAGCTACTCTCTCCTACCCTCCTCTTTCTGGATGATGGAAAACTTTCATTCTGGTGGCAAAGCCCTAGAAGATTAGTCATGATTGTACTA
Source organism: Bos javanicus (assembly GCF_032452875.1). Classification (NCBI taxonomy): domain Eukaryota; kingdom Metazoa; phylum Chordata; class Mammalia; order Artiodactyla; family Bovidae; genus Bos; species Bos javanicus. The sequence continues at coordinate 52,992,986 of NC_083875.1, read as the reverse complement.
AACTCGTCATGGTAATCTCATATCCTTATACCAAAAACTTGTTTTCAAGCCTTCTTTACAGTTAAGCATGGCTGCAGACCTTGTTCTAGCTTCTACCCTTAGCTCCAAAGGCACTCACATGCAATGATTTTCATTCCTGTAAATAAATGAATGGCCTTTCTACCTAGTGTTGGTAACCAAGACTGCGTAAGTGAGTAAAACAGACTTCAATCCTCAACTCTTTCTTTACCTTATAACTTTTTAAAACAGGCTTCCTTTTCCATCACCAACTCCCACAGCTCATTCAAACTCATGTCCATCGAGTCTGTGATTCCATCCAATCATCTCATCCTTTGTCCCCTTCTTTTCCTGCCCTTAGTCTTTCCCAGCATCAGGGTCTTGTCCAATGAGTCAGTTCTTCACATCAGGTGGCCAAAATATTGGAGCTTCAGCTTCAGCATCAGTCCTTCCAATGAATATTCAGGTTTATTTACTTTAGGATTGACTGGTTTGATCTTGCTGTCCAAGGGACTCTTGAGAGTCTTCTCCAACACCACAGTTCAAAAGCATCAGTTCTTTGGCACTCAGCTTTCTTTATCTCACATCCATTCATGACTACTGGAAAAACCATAGCTTTGACTAGATGGACCTTTGTTGGCAAAGTAATGTCTCTGGTTTTTAATATGTTGTCTAGGTTTGTCATAGCTTTTCTTCCAAGGAATGTCTTATAATTTCATGGCTGCAATCACCATCTGCAGTGATTTTGGAGCCCCAAAAAATAAAGCCTGTCACTGTTTCTGTTATTTCCCTACCTATTTACCATGAAGTGATGGGACCAAATGCCATGATCTTAGTTTTCTGAATGTTGAGTTTTAAGCCAGCTTTTTCACTCTCCCAAGGTAGACATAGGAGGCTTTAAAAGTGAAATTCCAAATACAGCCTCAAATTTTTATCTCACTTCTTCAGTATCAGATGTTGTTTCTGTATGGTGATTAATTAGACCCAGAGTATATGCCAAGCATTCACTGATAAAATTAATATATTTCCTTTGGAAACACAATCTATTTACAGTTCTTACATTTCAGTGTAAATTGCAGGCTACTCTTTATTTCAGTTGATGGCATCTGAACTTCAGTCTTCAACTGGGTAGTACCCTAAACAGCTTCTTTTTCATGAGCTCTGAAGTATACCTCCTTAACTCTGAACAGATCTTAAAAGGTCTACTCCAATGTCAAGTGTTTGTGTTCAGCACCTAAAATCTTTATCTCCAGTTTCTCTAAATAGCAGTCTTCTTTCCCCACTTGATGCCCTTCTGATTTCCATGTTTGGAAATTCTTAATGTTTGAATTTTTTTTCTTTTATATGGTAGAATCTCTCATGAATACCTTTTATCTTTTGAAATTGTATTTTATTTTCTCATGAATACTTTTTAATAATTTGACTTATACACAGTTTATGTGCATAATTACCTAAAATTCTTTTCCTCATTACCCCTCAACACTATGCCTCTAGGTGAAATTAGGCACCTGAACCATAGGATCCCATGGGTGCTTCCCTGGCATCACTTTCTGATAATTCAAATTCCATATAGCTAAAAAAAAAAAATCCCCAAATGAAATCCAGGGATTACTGACAAAGGCCATATTCTTTCTTCCCTTAGAAGTAGGGTGGTACAGCAGAAGGAAGATGGACTAAAGTTTTAGGTTCACATCCCAATTGGACCACTCACACCCTGTCTGATGGCACTCATCTGTAAAGAGGGAGCACATTCCTACTCTACAGCATTTGTGCTGTAAGGATTCAATGAGGTCATATGAGAAAAGGGCCCAAGACTGTGGCTGGCACATAGAAGGCATCAAAAATGGTAGTTGTGTTATTATTTATTTCTCCCCCACTAGACTGAAAATTCCTCAAGTCCAAGATTTGATTGATTTCACTCACTGTTATTTCCAAAACAGTGCCTAGAATGTGGTAAATTCTTAATACACAGTGAATAAACATTATAATTATTGTAAAAGCCAGGTCAGCAACTTACTAACTCCACTGCCTTCCTTGAGGAATACACTCTGCATCCTCTTTTCTTTTTCAAATCAAATCCAAGCATGAGTCCTTTTCCCATGAAGCCATCCCTAACAAGGTCTAATTTGTGTTTATCTCATACTTCTCGTATTTAACTGACAGAAGCACCTGCACCACCTGCCTTATCATTTACACTCAAGACTAGGAATGGACTGCATAATATATGCCTATATCATCGCCTGATTACTTCATATTTATGAGTCCTGTCTTCTTAATATTCAATTCCATCAATATTTCTTGGTTGTTTATCAAATGCTGGACACTGTGCTAGGTTCTGGAAAGGAAATAGTAGTTGCCTCAAGAAGTACCCAGTCTCTTAGTAGATAGATGTACCCTGCCTCTTAGTAGATACAGATGTGAATGAAACAGTTATAACAGAGTATGATATGAAAGCACACTACTGTTTGCACATAGCTGTTGCTGCTGCTGCTAAGTCGCTTCAGTCATGTCTGACTCTGTGCAACCCCATAGACGGCAGCCCACCAGGCTCCCCGTCCCTGGGATTCTCAAGGCAAGAACAGTGGAGTGGGTTGCCATTTCCTTCTCGAATGCATGAAAGTGAAAAGTGAAAGTGAAGTTGCTCAGATGTGTCCAACTCTTAGCGACCCCATGGACTGTAGCCCACCAGGCTCCTCCATCCATGGGATTTTCCTTGCAAGAGTACTGGAGTGGGGTGCTATTGCCTTCTCTGATCTAGGTAGCAGAGAAGTGATAAACTGATTAACCTTCTTCAAGAAGGTCAGGGAAGGGCTCCCAAGAGAGGTTATAAGGGAATATGATTTTTAAAGAATGGTTAGAAATTTCCCAAGTCAAAGTAGGGGTGGGGGTAGAATATTCCAAGGAGAGTGAACAATGTATGCCCAAGGACATGAGATAACAAGATATACCCTAGAGAGCTTAGAAACAATTCAGTACTATTGAATGTAAGTAGAGAAGCTAGGAGGAGAAGGCAATGGCACCCCACTCCAGTACCCTTGCCTGGAAAATCCCATGGACAGAGGAGCCCAGTAGGCTGCAATCCATGGGGTCGCTAAGAGTCAGATACTACTGAGCGACTTCCCTTTCACTTTTCACTTTCATGCATTGGAGAAGGAAATGGCAACCCTCTCCAGTGTTCTTGCCTGGAGAATCCCAGGGACGGGGGAGCCTGGTGGGCTGCCGTCTATGGTGTTGCACAGAGTCGGACATGACTGAAGCGACTTAGCAGCAGAGAAGCTAGGAAATGAGGAGGGGCCAAGAACTGCTGGATGTTAAGATTTGAGATACAGGCAGTTGTCACATCTTGCAAAATTTTGAATGTTATAATCAAGGTAGGTGATGGTGAGCCAAATGCGATGATCTGATAGAACTTAGAAATGATCACTGATAGCAGGGTAGATAAATTGGGTGAAAGAGACTGAAGTTAAGTAATAAGTCAGGAGAAGTTTTATAGTAAAGGTCCAGATGAGAGAGACTAAGAGCCTAACTGAGCCAGTGATGATGGGACTGACAGATTGGATTTGATTTTTAAGAAGGTTTATCATTGATATGACTAACTCAGTCATTAGAAGTAGAAAGATAAAAGGGAGGGGAAAGAAGCACTTTCATTGCTTTGTACTCTTACTTGGTAAAGCATAATACTAATCACATAAAAAGTCAGTTCAGTTCAGTCGCTCAGTCGTGTCCGACTCTTTGAGACCCCATGAACCGCAGCACGCCAGGCCTCCCTGTCCATCTCCAACTCCCAGAGTCCACCCAAACCCATGTCCATTGAGTTGGTGATGCTATCCAGCCATCTCATCCTCTGTCATCCCCTTCTCCTCCTGCCATCAATCTTTCCCAGCATCAGGGTCTTTTCAAATGAGTCAGCTCTTCGCATCAGGTGGCCAAAGTATTGGAGTTTCAGCTTCAACATCAGTCCTTCCAATGTACATCCAGGACTGATCTCCTCAGAGGTAATTCATTAATCAGCTAGCTGCTATAGCATTATCTTGTTTTGATTTCATTTTAAATTTTAAAATTACTTTCCATGAACTAGAACTTTCCAAGCTCTTGCCCAGTTTCTTGGTGTATTTCCAGTCTATGAGGATTCTCAGTATTTCCAAGTTATTAGCAAACAGAAAACCAAAAGGTGACTTTGTTTTACAACTACATATTTATGTGTTTAGATAGTTGTTAGTGGAATATTCAGAAGAAGTCTGAGAATAATATGGCCTAACTGTGAACAAAGAAGGAAAGATGTCAAAGTACCCATGTACAGTTTGAGCCTTATTTTTCGGATCACATGGAGTAATGACACAATTTTCTTAGTTTTCAAGGTCATCTTGACCTCATTTAATGCTTAATTGTGTATCCTAAAGACAGAATTTTCTTGGGAAACGATTTCCAGGCTACACAAAGAAATGTCAGACTCAGTTTATCAGAGTTTTGAATTATCAGGGAAGACGCACAACACAATATGAACAAAATCACTTATTTCCATAGGCTACACTCCAATTACACAACAAGAGATGAAGAATTCTTCCATTGATAAAATGGCTGGTGTGTGCATGCTCAGTCACTCAGTCGTGTCTGACTCTTTGCAACCCCACTGACTGTAGTCCACCAGGTTCCTCTGTCCATGAGATTTCCTGGGCAAGAATACTGGAGTGGATTGCCATTTCATTCTCCATGATGAGATGGCTATCTTATATGTATTTCTATTTGTTTCTAAGATTTGCAAAAGGATCCATAAAGGGTTCAAATAGGTTTTCAGGGGGTGATTTTAAATGATCAAAATTTTTTGGAGCATATCATATGTGTCTGTGATATACATGGTCTCTTAGGAATTTCTGTCAACAAATTACAGTCTCTTGACCAAATCTGGCCCATTACCTGTTTCTGTATTTCTTGAGGCAAGAATGGTTTTTCACATTTTTAAGTGATTGAGGAAAAAAATCAAAAGAAGAATACTATTTTATGATATGTGAAAATTATCTTAAACCCAAATTTCAGTGCCCATAAATACAGTTTTCTTGGTGCACAGCCCACCCATTTGTTGTGGGTTGGCTGCACGCATGCCACAATGGCAGAGCTGATAGTTGCACAAAGATCCTAGAGTATTTAGGATCTGGCTCTTTTCGGAGAAAGTTTGCCAATCTTTGTTTTAAGAGCTTTCCCTTAAAGAAACACAGAGGCCTTCAGTAAACCGAAGACTTCTTTACAAAGATTTCCTGTGTCAGTGATATGTTTTTTTAAAAAAAGAAAATGTACACATTCAGCAAAGATAATAGCATTGCCATATCATAAAGTAAGATAGGCCTTTATTAGATTTAGGAGGCTTCTTTTTCTACTTCGTGTCAGTGTAGCATAGTTTTTAGGAACACACACTTTAGAGTCATCCTTTTTTTATTAAATCTTGATAAGCTTTCTGTGACCTTGGGCTATTTAACTTTTCATAAGCTTTGGCTTTCCTATTTAAAAAAAGAGTAATAATGGTACCAACCTCAAGAAGTTACAGTGATATTAAACGGGGTGAGTTTTTAAAAGGAATTATCTAGCTCAGTACCTAGCGCATAGTGTGAAATACATTTTGTGTGTGTGTGTGATTGTCCTCATTATCTGAAAATATCTCTTTCTGGTGGTTCACTCCCAAGACTGCCTATCACTTCTGTTTTGACAAGGAAATCCATAAAACCCTGCTTACTTAATTTCACTTAGTAGGAGCTCTTCCCTCTATTGCCTGCAGAAAAACTGTCCTGTGTGCACAAATCCAAGAGTGTACTGGACAGGAGGATGGAAAAAGGGATGCCTAGGATGTCTAGAAACAGAAATCATAGACATGAAGAGTGTTGGAAGGCTGATCCGCAGCTGGATTAAGCTGGTGAGCAGGATGTTGGAAATTTCCATGTTAGACTCCATCCTAACTTTTTCTGCGAAGAGCCCACAGTTCTGTGATGGGCTGTTCATAAAAGCTCTTTAATTTAGTAACTAAAGCCTTTTTTTAAAAAGAGTATTTCAAGTTTTTGTCATTTTATCCCATTTTACGTTAGGTTAACATTACCAATTTTCTTTCATTACTTGATGTTTTAGCTGATGTTTCTAACCAGAAACACCCTTAGAAAAATCATGAGAGTGTAAGACTGACATTCTCAGAAACAGTGATGTCTTTCCTCCTGGGCTTGCTGCCACCAATCTCCTGCCTGAGCTTGCTCTAGAATCATCATGACTATGGACTATTGCAGAGGAACCAGGGCGTGGAGGACACATGCTTCTTGGCAATGAAGCAACCTCTCATGTCTTTCCTCCTGTCTATAAATAGATCCTGATCAGCCTCAGCAGAGGTGGCCTCTATTACTCAGGGGTGAGCTGGAATAATTGGTATAAATGGCATGAGGAGGAGAACTTTCTTTAGTGGTCCCTTAAGGAACAAATCTCTGCCCAAGAGAACTAAAAGGGGAGGAAAATCCCCTAAGACAAACAGTTCTTTTGTCTCCTCATCCCCCCAAATCAATTACAGAAATATCAGAAATCGAAAAGGTAGCAAATATCTCTACAATGCAGCTGAGAAACAGAATTTCTATAGGTCTATTTCTTTGTTTTTAATCACATGAAACAGTTTGCACAAAAATTTCACTTTTTTTTTTTTTTAACTTCCTATGTTTTGTGTCTTGAGATATTGTTTTGAGAACAATTACTCTGAATTTTATCCTTGTCCCTCAGTCATGGTTGAATAATTATGGTTAATTGAGTTTAACTATCCAAAAGAAGAACAAAATATTTCAGCATCCTCATATACTCTAGCTGGACTCTTGGTTAAGAAGACAAGCACCCTCACGTCAGCCTGGTATGTTGGGATAAAATCCAACTTTGTAATGCTCACATGCATGCCCATGAGTGCAATGTGGTGGGGTGGGCATGGCCTCTGTTTACTGGTAGGAGTAGCTCTCATCATCGTATTCCAGGTCATCTTCATTGTCATCATCCAACAGCCCATATTTAAATTTCCGGTAGACAGTGCCATCTTGGCCCATGTAGACAATGTCATCATCATCATCCTCATCATAGTCCCGGTCTCTGTACTCAATCACTTGATCCTCTTCAAAGCTCTCACGATGGCTGCTCTTATAGGAGGAGTAAGACACGCTAGGTTCAGCCAGCTTTGCATAGCCAGCTTTTCCTGTTGACTTGGCTCTGCTCCGAGATTTCCTCCAGACAATCACAGCTGCCCCAAGCAGAAGCACCAGCATAATGGAGGAAGTGATCAACAGGGCTGTCTTGGAACGCTCACCTGCAGGCTCCACCTTACTTGCTCGAAGGATACACTCATCTGTTGGAAGATGATCCCAAAGGAAGAGGACAGAGGGGAAGGGTGGAAGAGAAGAAATGGAATGGAGAAAAATTAGTTTCTGAAGTAAAGGGTTTCACCTTTATCTTTTGAATCTAAAATAGTAGAACCACTGTCTTTGATTTCCTTAGAGAGCATATCCCTCTACAGAATTGCTGTGTGTACTCCAGGAGAGTTTCAGCCTATCCCAGATGATACCAACAAACTCTTCTAGGGTGAAAGTCAGTCTGAGGACCAAAGGGAGTCCCCCGTCATACCCATACCTCATGGGTCAGTTGTCAAGTGTCCAATGTTACCAAATCGATTCTTCTGTTTCCTTCTTGAGAGAAATATTCCATTTTGGACCAGGTTTCAGTTATTGTTAAATGCTCTATTTCTGTTTCAACTTTAGCTTTTTCTAAGACTGAGTCTTTTCCCCAGCTTTAAATCAGGTTTACATTTAAACCTGATTCAACAGGATTGTCCCATCATTCAAAGACAGGAACAGATTATTTATAAAACCATTGACTTATTGCTGTGTGGGGCCATAGAAATCACAGGTCATTCTGTTACTTGATAATTGAGGAAACTGAGACCCACAGAGAGAAAGTGAATTATCACATCATTAGAGCTTAGAAGTTGTTTGTGGAGTGATCAGAATTCAAACCCAGGAATCCTTACTTCAGGCTACTGTCTGGAGACAGTAGGGCAAAACACCGGCAATGTGTTTTGTTGTTGTTGTTTTACTTTCTGACATCCTGTGGACCTTATCTGGCAGGAAGAAAACTACCATCTTTAAATTCTTTTTTTCCCTCATCTTTAAATTCTGACTGCCAAATTGAGAGATAGATTTCTTCTATCATAACTAAGATTTCCGAAGCTGAGAGCTCTGCCTCTCTCTCATTCATCATCCTTGGTTTTGATGACTTAATTGAGAACATGGAGCAACCAAAACAGTTTCATAACTCAGTGATGAACTTATTTTCACTCATTTATTCAAGTGGTATGATGTACCTAATATTTTTTTCTATTCTTTAACCCACCAAATGGGAGTGTGAGAGTATGAAAGAACTAGAGAGAAAAACTAGCAGGCTTTACTGGATGTACAAGTTGAAATACAACAGTTCATTTTCCATAAATATTTTTTGAACCAACTAGTTCTGCCCTCAGGATGTTTTATGAGATTCTAGGTACATTATGTACACTAGCTTAATGAATGCAATACTGTGGCAGTTATTTTAGGGTCAATTACTTTTGCTTAATATATATTAGCCAATTAGGTGTGACTCATCACCACTCTGTGCTTCTTTCCTTCTCTTTTTGTTAGTGATAAGCAAGTTTTTAAATTTTATTTTATCCTAACTTTCATCCTTGTGGGATTTTGCCCATCAAACAGAATTTCATCTCCTACAGTAATGATACTATCATGACCACTTTTGTCATTAATATACTAGAACAGAATTTTTCCCCTGGAGGAAATATTAAAGCATTAGAGGGAAGGATAAGCAATAAGCAATAAGGACTGCAATCTGTGTGTGGTGTGTGCATGCTAAGTCGTGTTTCGCTTTGTGACCTTATGGATCATAGCCTGCCAGGCTCCTGTGTCCATGGCATTCTCCAGGCAAGAATCCTGGAGTGGGTTACCATGCCCTCCTCCAGGGGATCTTCTGGCCTAGGGATTAAGCCCATGTCTCTTGTGTCTCCTGCATTGGCAAGCAGATTCTTTACCACTGGAGCCACCTGGGAAGCCCTCTGTATGTGGTACTTTGTGATAAATGCTGTCTGAGACAGGAGACTCAATAAAAGACCTTGTGAGGTTCTTTCAATTAATAGGGCATCATATGCAATCCTGTCTTACTATCCTCCAGTCTTAGGTCTGGAGAGTTGGGTCAGCCTCTGTGATATGGGTTCTTCTTTGAAGGAGCAGAGTGTCTCAGTAAAGAATGAGCAGGTAATCAAGAGTATTTAGTCTTTTGAGTATTTAATCTTTAAGAGCTACAGAAAGCCCAGGAAAGCTGAATAAGTAGTTCTTAGTTGTAAAAGGCTTGCTGAAACTCTACATCCAACATGCACACACTTCTGGTTTCATTTAAAGCCATCAATGTAATGAGAGTTATTATTCTTAGCTGACACAGCATGAATATTAGGCAATCAGACCCTGAAGGTGGATGCGTGTGAATAGCTGGGGAAACCAGCTGCTCTGGGAGGCAGGATTGCTGAAAGGAGGAAATAATTAGTTTTTGGAAAGAGGATATTTAGAAGTAAGTGAAAAGGTTGATAAAAAATAAAATAGAAAAGGCTAGTAGTGTTTTGGGGTCTGGGATTTACTTTTTAAATAAATGGACAGACTCCCATAAATATGATGTCTCTTTTTTTTGGTCAAGCCATGATGTAGCTGAACCCCAAAGAAATGATATGCTTTTGCACTATAGAATGTTTTTAGAATTTATATTTTTCTTTTTAGAAGAATGGAACTGGAGGAATCAACCTGCCTGACTTCAGGCTATATTGTAAAGCTACAGTCATCAAGACAGTATGGTACTGGCACAAAGACAGAAATATAGATCAATGGAACAAAATAGAAAACCCAGAGATAAATCCATGTACCTATGGACACCTTATCTTTGACAAAGGAGGCTAGAATATACAATGGAGAAAAGACAATCTCTTTAACAAGTGGTGCTGGGAAAACTGGTCAACCACTTGTAAAATAATGAAACTACAACACTTTCTAACACCATACACAAAAATAAACTTAAAATGGATTAAAGATCTAAACGTAACACCAGAAACTATAAAACTCCTAGAGGAAAACATAGGCAAAACACTCTCCGACATACATCACAGCAGGATCCTCTATGACCTACCTCCCAGAGTAATGGAAATAAAAGCAAAAATAAACAAATGGGACCTAATTAAACTTAAAACCTTTTGCACAACGAAGGAAAGTATAAGCAAAGTGAAAAGACAGCCTTCAGAATGGGAGAAAATAATAGCAAACGAAGTAACTGACAAAGAATTAATCTCAAAAATATACAAGCAACTCCTGCAGCTTAATTCCAGAAAAATAAATGACCCAATCAAACAATGGGCCAAAGAACTAAACAGACATTTTGTCAAAGATGACATACAGATGGATAACAAACATATGAAAAGATGCTCAACATCACTCATTATCAGAGAAATGCAAATCAAAACTACAATGAGGTATCATCTCACGCCGGTCAGAATGGCTGCTATCCAAAAGTCTACAAACAATAAATGCTGGAGAGGGTGTGGAGGAAAGGGGACCATCTTACACTGTTGGAAATGCAAACTAGTACAGCCACTATGGAGAACAGTGTAGAGATTCCTTAAAAAACTGGAAATAGAACTGCCATACGACCCAGCAATCCCACTGCTGGGCATATACACCAAGGAAACCAGAATTGAAAGAGACACATGTACCCTAATGTTCATCGCAGCACTGTTTACAATAGCCAGGCCATGGAAGCAACCTAGATATCCATTGGCAGACGAATGGATAAGAAAGCTGTGGTACATATACACAATGAAATATTACTCAGCCATTAAAAAGAATACATTTGAATCAGTTCTAATGAGGTGGATGAAACTGGAGCCTATTATACAAAGTGAAGTAAGCCAGAAGGAAAAACACCAACATATATATGGAATTTAGAAAGATGGTAATGATAACCCTATATGCAAGACAGCAAAAGAGACACAGATGTATAGAACAGTCTTTTGGACTCTGTAGGAGAAGGCGAGGGTGGGATGATCTGAGAGAATAGCATTGCAACATGTATATTATCATATGTGAAACAGATCGCCAGTCCAGGTTTGATGCATGAGACAGGGTGCTCAGGATTGGTACACTGGGATGACCCAGAGGGATGGGATGGGGAGGGAGGTTGGGGGGTGGTTCAGGATGGGGAACACATGTAAACCCATGGCTGATTCATGTCAATGTATGGCAAAAACCACTGCAATATTGTAAAGTAATTAGCCTCCAATTAAAATAAATAAATAAGAATTTATATTTTTCTTTTTAGATGATATCACTCCATTTTGGGCCTTTCTAAGCTTGTAGCCAATGATAACCAAGTATGTGTACAAGTAGGGTTGGGTGGGGAGACAGTTGGGGGGTTGGAATTGGTAAATTGGGTTTTGTAAGAAAGCTTTCAATAAAAATTCATTTATAAAATGTCTTAAGTCTCTAATGGGAGCCCTGGATTTGAACTGACTTCCACAGAATGATTTTTCAACAGAATCAAGATAATATTGGCATCAGTTTCTGTGATAGATGATTCTTTTCCTTTTTTCCTAAGAAAGGAAAAACCAAAAAAAAAAAAAAAGGAATAAAGTTTATAAATTTATAAAGATGAAACTTTAGACCAGCTTGAGTTTGAATCTGGGAGGCAGCACAGGAATGGAGATAATGCTGGCTTTGAGTCCAAATGATCCATATTCTAATTTCACATGAGCCTTTTAACATTGGTATGGAGTCCTCTGCCCATGGAATTCTCCAGGCAAGAATACTGGAGTGGGCTGCCATTCCCTCCTTCAGGGGGATCTTCTCAACCCAGGGATCAAACCGAGATCTCCTTCATTGCAGACATATTCTTGACCGTTGGAGCCACCAGCGAAACACTTGGGCACACTAATCAAACCCTTTGAACCCAAGTCTTCTCATCAGTAAAATGGGATTGATAATATCTACTTAAATAGTGGACAGAAAGTTCCAAATATACTAGACATATAGTAAGCATTCAATAAAAAGGTAGCTTTATCTTATAATAAACCATACTAGAAAAATATGAAAGACTATATATTATATATATGTATCTTCCCCCATGGCTCAGTGGTAAAGAATCTGCCTGCAATGCAGGAGACATAGGTTCAATCCCTGGGTCAGAATGATCTCTTGGAGGAGGGCATGGTAACTGTTCTAGTATTCTTGCCTGGAAAATCCCATGGACAGAGGAGTCTGGTGGGCTACAGTCCACGCAAAGAGTTGGACACGACTGAAGCAACTGAGGATGCAGACACGCATATATATAACTGAATCACTTTGCTGTACACCAGAAACTAACATTATAAATCAACTATACTTCAATTAAAAAATACACTTAAAAAGTCATTAGGAAAAAAGGTAGCTCTATTGATCCTCTGAAACGTCCCATCCCTCTCTCCCTCATGCTCCTGTGAGCATCCTGAAGACATGTCCTTCCTCTGGTTCTGCAAAACTCTTCCCCTCCCCTCACCTTCGGTGTCATGGCAGTCACAGCACTCCTGGGCATCGGTGGGATCGGAGGCACTGCAGCAACGCAGGCAGCGGCTGTCGTCCATGTGCAGCACCAGGTTGGCAGGACACACGGTACAGTTCCTGGTGCCAGGTCCCTTGCATTCTATGCAGCTCTCGTGGCACTTTTCACAGTTAAATTTCTCCCCCTGTTAAGAACAATCAGATTCATTTTAAGTGTGGAGAAATTAACAAGGCACAGAGAGTTCCCAGATGGGGGTTCCCTCTTCTCTGGATAAAGGAAGGAAGCAGGTTGGGGATAGCAGAAAGGTGATTTGTTCTGGGTCCATTTTAACTCCTCTGGGTGAAAACAGAACCAGCTGTCTGCACTCGGTGGAGCCAGTGTTGAGCTTCTCCTCTGAGATCTGCTGGTAATAATAGTGACAGAACAAGCTTCTAGAATAGCTCAGGTCCCTGACCGCCATGTGCTGTACCTGGTCAGGGACAAGTTTTGTTTGGCCCGTACTCAATTGGATTTCATGGTTTAAAAAAATTTGAACTCATTGCCTACATTTCAAAATTGGGATATTTCACACATAAGTCAGTTCTGAGTTTCTCTTTCAAAACTATCAGACTTATCAACACTGGATTCATCACTCCCATATCACAGATGGAGTTGAGTGGCAGTGGCCCCTTTTTATGCTCTCCTATTGGATACAATCCTCACAATGTGCTCCGATGTCACCAACACATAGATGAAATGTCATATTCTGCCTATGGTCAAGTTTGCAGGTTTTTTTTTTTTTTTTTTTGACCCAGTACTCTTCACTCATTTACATGATCTGCCCTGCATCTGTGGCTATTAAGATTCTTGTGTGCCTCTGCCCTCAGTTCAGTTCAGCCACTCAGTCGTGTCTGACTCTTTGTGACCCCATGAACCGCAGCATGCCAGGCCTCCCTGTCCATCACCAACTCCTGGAGTCCACCCAAACCCATGTCCATTGAGTCGGTGATGCCATCCCACCATCTCATCCTCTGTCGTCCCCTTCTCCTCTTGCCTTCAGTCTTTCCCAGCATCAGAGTGTTTTCCAGTGAGTCACATCGGGTGGCCAAAGTATGGGAGTTTCAGCTTCAACATCAGTCCTTCCAATGAATACCCAGGACTCATCTCCTTTAGGATGGACTGGTTGGATCTTCTTGCAGTCCAAGGGACTTGCAAGAGTCTTCTCCAACACCACAGTTCAAAAGCATCAATTCTTCTGCATCCAGCTTTCTTTATAGTCCAACTCTCACATGCATACATGACCACTGGAAAAACCATAGCCTTGACTAGACAGACCTTTGTTGGCAAAGTAATGTCTCTGCTTTTTAATATGCTGTCTAGGCTGGTCATAACTTTCCTTCCAAGGAGTAAGCGTCTTTTCATTTCATGGTTGCAATCACTATCTGCAGTGATTTTGGAGCCCAGAAAAATAAAGTCTGACACTGTTTCCACTGTTTCCCCATCTATTTCCCATGAAATGATGGGACCAGATGCCATGATCTTCGTTTTCTGAATGTTGAGCTTTAAGCCAACTTTTTCACTCTCCTCTTTCACTTTCATCAAGAGGCTCTTTAGTTCTTCTTCACTTTCTGCCATAAGGGTGGTGTCATCTGCATATCTGAGGTTATTGATATTTCTCCTGGCAATCTTGATTCCAGCTTGTGCTTGATCCAGCCCAGCGTTTCTCATGATGTACTCTGCATATAAATTAAATAAGCAGGGTGACAATATACAGCCTTGATGTACTCCTTTTCTTACTTGGAACCACTCTGTTGTTCCATGTCCAGTTCTAACTGTTGCTTCCTGACCTGCATATAGGTTTCTCAAGAGGCGGATCAGATGGTCTGGTATTGCCATCTCTTTCAGAATTTTCCATAGTTTATTGTGATCCAGACAGTCAAAGGCTTTGGCATAGTCAATAAAGCAGAAATAGTTGTTTTTCTGGAACTCTCTTGCTTTTTCGATGATCCAGTGGATGTTGGCAATTTGATCTCTGGTTCCTCTGACTTTTCTAAAACCAGCTTGAACATCTGGAAGTTCACGGTTCATGTATTGCTGAAGCCTGGCTTGGAGAATTTTAAGCATTACTTAGCTAGTGTGTGAGATGAGTGCAATTGTGCAGTAGTTTGAGCATTCTTTGGCATTGCCTTTCTTTGGGATTGGAATGAAAACTGACCTTTTCCAGTCCTGTGGCCACTGCTGAGTTTTCCAAATCTGCTGGCATATTGAGTGCAGCACTTTCACAGCATCATCTTTTAGGATTTGAAATAGCTCGACTGGAATTCCATCACCTCCGCTAGCTTTGTTTGTAGTGATGTTTCCTAAGGCCCACTTGATTTCACACTTCAGGATGTCAGGCTCTAGGTGAGTGATCACACCATCGTGATTATCTGGGTCATGAAGATCTTTTTTGTCCAGTTCTTCTCTGTATTCTTGCCACCTCTTCTTAATATCGTCTGCTTCTGTTAGGTCCCTACCATTTCTGTCCTTTATTGAGCCCATCTTTGCATAAAATGTTCCCTTGGTATCTCTGATTTTCTTGAAGAGATCCCTAGTCTTTCCCATTCTATTGTTTTCTCTGCATTGATTGCTGAGGAAGGCTTATCTCTCCTTGCTATTCTTTGAAACTCTGCATTCAAATGGGTATATCTTTCCTTTTCTCCTTTGCTTTTCGCTTCCCTTTTTTTTCACAGCCTCTACCCTAGGATAATATAAATTGTGACTGTTTAGCTAACACAGTGAAATATCAGTGGAAAGATTCTTGAGAGATTAGATAAAGTGATTTCCCTCCCAATAGGCTGCTTCGTTTCACTGGTGCTGAAAATGTGGACGAGGGAACATAACTTCTTATTTCACTTCTGCACTTTGGAATGCAGAAAAAGAAGGAATGGAAATTGCCACTGTTTGGCAAGTTCCAGGTGTTGATAAGATGCTTTCTCAGCTGAGATTTCATCAAATCCTGGATTAGGAGTCAGAACCCCTGGGTTTAATCCCAACTTTGTTTTTTACTAGTTGTATAATCTTTATCAGTGTACTGTATTTAACCTCTGAGATTCTCAGTTTCTCCCAAGTGTACTCAGGGCTCTTATCCGAATTTAAAGAGAGTGGCATATGTGAATATGCTGGGTCATGTGAGTTTTACCATTTACTTAATTTCTAAAGTTTGGAAACACAATCATGAAGTTAGTGAACTCAGGTATACCTATGGCTGATTCATGTTGAGGTTGACAGAAGACAGCAAAATTCTGTAAAGCAATTATTCTTCAGTAAAAAAAAAAAAAAAAAAAAAAAAGCCTCGGAATCCATGGTTCCTAGGCTAGCAAGTGAAACATCTCTCTCTCGATAGTCTGTGAAGGGAGGAGGTGAAGGACCAACATGGGTTGTGTAGTTCTACCATTCTTCAGATGTTTCAGGTTAGTCAGCAGAGGGGAAAAGAGAAGACAATTCTTAGTTCTGGCATAATATTCCTGTGTAGACCTGAAACTTCTAGGGTTGTGAGCAGTATATTGTTGTCCTCATTAAATAACTTCCCATTATTTCTCTCAGGTCTTTTCAGCTCCTTTGATTGGAATTAAGGCTACAGATGGGTAGTACCATTATTCCACAATGCAATGGTAGAAGATTTACAAATATTAAACCTGAGCTATAGTGTGTGTAGCAATTTTATGATTTGTTTGGACTTTGCCCAAAATGACAAGCAGAAACTAGCTCACGTCCCTCTGCAGCAACGGTTGAAGGCACACCACACCCAGCTCTGTACCTCTCCCACTCTGTACTCCCCCACAAGACAGTCCGAGGTACAGAGTCCTCCCGCCAGGTGGTAACTCCACACACAGGATAAGCAGTTCAATGCTCCTTTTCCTGAAAAAAAAAAAAAAAATTCCAAGTTATGAGACTGACCTTAGATTTTACCCTCTGTCTTGGATCTGAAACAGGAGCAAGGAACATGTCAAATAACTTGAAATAGAAAGGTGAATTGATTGAGGATATGGAAAAACAAATTCTATGAGATATCAAGTAAAGACCTAAAAATTATCCAGTTAGTCTAATCAACATAAACTCTCAGTTTGGAAAATTATGGGTTAGGAGATGACAGATATTTTATTACAGCAAAAGGAAAGATTTTCAGAGAATGACAAATCATGTAGAAAGTTTGTAATAATTTTTTATCATTCTGCTTATTGTTTAACTAGTAGAGAGGATGAGAATGATTTGGAGGGCTCCAAAACTTTATGAGTAAATCACGAATGGGCAGTTCCTAATTAAGATACAACACCAGACTTGCAATTTAAAATGCTAGGGCTAAAAGAATTTAGCAGATCATTTTGTCCAGTAGTTCTTAATTTTGAACATTGTCATGATAGGTTCCTTTGAAATTCTCTAGAAAGCAGTCAACTCTCTTCTCATAAATTTGACATCCTATTTATTTAATTTTTAAATAAATGTAAACTAATGCCCAGACACGTGAATTCATCACTCAAGGTTACATGGAGAATGGTTGAGCCAAGAGTTAGACCAGGTTTGTTGACGGACAGTGCAGTGCTCTTTGATCATACTACTTGCCTTCACACGTGAACCAAGTAGAGGAAGTCTGCTGCCTGTGGAGGTAATACACTTCTCTCCTAATTCAGAGACCGAAAGAATGACTAACCCAAGCATTTCTTTCTATGTAATTAGCAAGGGATAACTTCTGGAGAGAGTTTGG
The DNA here is from genome assembly GCF_032452875.1 of Bos javanicus. Classification (NCBI taxonomy): domain Eukaryota; kingdom Metazoa; phylum Chordata; class Mammalia; order Artiodactyla; family Bovidae; genus Bos; species Bos javanicus. Next base: position 52,975,654 of record NC_083875.1, on the reverse strand, counting down.
GAACAGGAGAGCTGAGCTTTAGTTCACTGTGTTAGAAAGAGAAGCAGGAGCAGGGAGATAGATGAGGCATGGAATGTGCCTGATACCATGAGCTGGAACATGATCTATAGATCTTTCCATTAGAAAAATATTGTAAAGGGTGGTTAGTTGAACTTGAAGTAGAACCTTGAGTCCTCATCTTAAATTCACTATGGATTTCAATCTACTTTTCATATCTGATCTATGAACTATCATTTATAATGTTTCTATGAAAAAATGAATTCTGACTTCTGAACAACAGCTCAGATAATAAATCTTTATTACCAAACTTCTTAGATTGGGGGCTGCCTATAATGATAGAAATTCAAAGCCATTCTATTTCTATATTCCCTCCAGCTTCACACAGAATTTCCTACATGTTCCGAACACAACTGTGGTCTCTGATGAAAGAATCAATCTTCTCCTACCTCTTTCCTTCCCCCTCGCCAGTTTTCTAAAATACATCTTCAGTGTTTTACTCCAATTTTAAAATACAAAACTGTGGGGTTTTTTCCTTTATGAAGAGAAATTAAAGGTAGGAGAAATTAACAGAGGGGGGGAAAGGGTGTAAAAGGTTAGATTACAAAATTTGGGTTGTAAGTTTGCTTACATTTACCCAGGAGGCCAGGAGAAATTTGGTTTGGATTCTGGGAAATTCCCAAAGGTACTACCTGTCATTTCTGGGTGACAAGCCAGGACTCCATTTACATCGCCTACACTGATTTGTTACAAAATCTGCATACTTAGGGTACTCTGTGTCTTTTGCAAAAGGTAGTTTGTTAATTTCCAGAATGTTTTCTATTTTTTTTTTTCAAGTTTAACACCTTTCATTTATCATTGCTTTGAAGGATCTGTAGGAAACTTGGGACCTATAAAGACAGCTTTGGTATTTCCCTAAAATTCAGAACAGCTCACCATCTGCTCTCCCTTGGACTGACCCCCATGGGATGAATTCAATAATGCAGAGCCACCCCAGGGTCTGTCTGTGGTGTCATTCCACACTGGAAGAGAGAGGCAGCTTGAGAGAGTTTGGAAGCTTTGGTTAACCAGCCTAGATTTTTATTTAAAACAATTTTGTGTGGAGGATAAATACAAAGTGAAATGCATGAAGGCAAGGAAAGAGCTAATTATAAAGAAACCTGGTGCATAAAAGATACATACTGGTCCTTAGTAGGTTGTCCTTCCCCAACGCCTTTAGTTCTTTTAAGTATTTTGTAACAGCCTAATATTATTGGGCAGTCAAATGTGAATGAAACACAATTTACTTGGTAAGTTACTTATTTAGGGTGGGAAATTTTCCCTGGACCCTTTATGCACCCTCATTTCTTAGTATGACAGCTAATACTTTAAGAAGGAAAGAATTCATCCTTTGTTTTTTCACCCAGTTTACAACCCAGGAGAAAACTTGTCCCCAAATTTTGTAATCTCTATATTGCAAAATCAGAAGGCAGTACAAAGATTCATTAACCAGCAAAGGATGTGTGTGGTAGGTGAAGAAAGGATGGCAGAAGAAATGAACATCAAAGATAGAAGGCATTGACCAGGAATACTCGGGGTTCATGTCAAATACAGGAGGGGAGGCACAAACACTCAGGGTGGCTTTATGATTCACCCAGCTATGCCCTGTCATCCCTGGAATACAATCTTAGGGAGGTTGTGTTGATGAACTTTATCTTTAAGACTTTACTATTATTATTCATTTAGAGCAGTTTTAGGTTTACAACAAAATCTTTGACAGAGAGGTACAAGGATTTCCTGTATACCTCCTGCCTTCACACATGCATAGCCTTCCCCATTAACATAACTCACCAGAATTGAATTTTTTTTTTAAACAAAGATAAACCTTCTTTGACATATTATAATCACCCTAAGTCTGTAGTTTATGTTGGGGTTCCCTCTTTGTGTTGAATATTCTATGGGTTTGAACAAGGGTATAATTACATGTATCCATCATTTTAGTATCATACAGAATATTTTCACTACCCTAAAAATCCTCGCAAGGAGATCCAACCAGTCCATTCTAAAGGAGATCAGTCCTGGGTGTTCTTTGGAAGGAATGATGCTAAAGCTGAAACTCCAGTACTGTGGCCACCTCATGCAAAGAGTTGACTCATTGGAAAAGACTCTGATGCTGGGAGGGATTAGGGGCAGGAGGAGAAGGGGACGACAGAGGATGAGATGGCTGGATGGCATCACCGACTCGATGGACGTGAGTCTCAGTGAACTCCGGGAGTTGGTGATGGACAGGGAGGCCTGGCGTGTTGCGATTCATGGGGTCGCCAAGAGTCAGACATGGCTGAGCTTTGACTAAAGTGAACTGAACTGAACTGAAAAATCCTCTGTGCTCTGCCTATTCTTCTCTCCCTATCCCACACCCCCTGCCCCCCCCACCCCCTCGAAACCACACCATTTCCACAATGTCACATAGTTGAAGTCATACAGTAGGAAGCTTTTTCAGAGCTGCCTCTTTCATTAATAGGTATTTAAGTTTCCTCTGTATCTTTTTATGGCTTGATAGCTCATCTCTCTTTAATACTGGCTAGTATTCCATTATCTGAAGGTATTGGTGAATTTTTGAGCCTGGGAATGCTCCCAACCCATCATCATTAATTCACTCAGGAAATCCCAAATCCAAGTAAAAAAATTTATAGTTTTTTCAAACTGTGCTGACATCACTAAAAATTTTTCCAATCCCTACAAAATTCTTAAAAAGCTGGTGCTGCCCTGTTTTGATTGACTGATGTTAAGAGACATTAACTTACCTAATGATGGTTGCCTGATCCTGATTAGAAACTATTAACAAATGTTTCTCCTCCCCCAAGTAGCACTGCACTGAACTAGGGAGTTAGGACTTGTGTTTTTATATGTAGGAAATTAAAATACAGTATTTTATCTGGCAATCCTAGATGGAATGAAAGCCCCTAGTATCTAGTAACAGTGGCATCAGAGGTACTACCTTCAACTTTCCAAAAAACCTCATAGAAGGTCAATATTTACTATCACAGGGCCAATGACAATGCAAAGTTCCCACTACTCTCCCACTTCACCCCTAATTCACTGTAATCTCTTGTTTGTTATCTGATCCTGATTAGAAGTTCTGAGCAGCAATTATACATGCCTCTGAAATGGAAAAAAAAAAAAAAGAACACAAATTAATGATTAGTTAAATGCAGTTTGTTTGGAAGGTAATTCTTTGAAAGATTAAAATCAATTGTAGATGAGTGAATGGATACCACTGTATGCTATGGATTTATGGAGCTACCTCAAGAACTGCCTGGAAGTGCTTGGGAGGGGACAAATGGGGCATCAGATGGGGCTCTGATATCCTGTTCTGCTTCAATCTGAGCAGCAGCAGCAGCCCTGATTATTTACATAATAGGATTCAGCCAAAGGTTTCATCTGAAGAAGATGGCCTACTGCTAAAATACAATCTGCAACCGCTGTTCTAAATTAGAAATGAGCTGTCCAATATGGTAGCTCCTAGCCATACAGTTGGAGAAGGAAATGGCAACCCACTCCAGTATTCTTGCCTGGAGATTCCCAGGGACAGAGGAGCCTGGTGGGCTGCAGTCCATGGGGTCTCACAGAGTCGGACACAACTGAAGTGACTTAGCAGCAGCAGCAGTCATACAGTGACTATTGGACACTTGTAATGTAGCTACTCCAATTTGAGTTGTGCGTAAATGTAAAATAAACATCAGATTTTGAGACTCAGTACAAAAAAAGAAAGTATAATCTAAATAATTTTCATATTGACAATATGTTAAATATTTTTATATGTTGGTTAATATATTATTAATTTTATTTGTTCATTTTTAAGAATGTGACTATGAAAAAAACTAAGATATCTGCCTTAGATTATCTTTCTATTGATCAGAGGTGACACACCATGCTGTGAGATACATAAAAGAAATTCTAGGACTACTATGAAAAGCACATGACCACTCCTAGGATAGTTGAGGTTGTCCACTAGCCTATAAGCACTTTCTAGCTATGAATAACAGAGAAGGCGATGGCACCCCACTCCAGTACTCTTGCCTGGAAAATCCCATGGACGGCGGAGCCTGGTAGGCTGCAGTCCATGGGGTCGCTAAGAGTCGGACTCGACTGAGCGACTTCCCTTTCACTTTTCACTTTCACGCACTGGAGAAGGAAATGGCAACCCACTCCAGTATTCTTGCCTGGAGAATCCTAGGGACAGGGGAGGCTGGTGGGCTTCCGTCTATGGGGTCGCACAGAGTCGGACACCACTGAAGCGACTTAGCAGCAGCAGCTATGAGTAATGTAATGTTTATGTTACTTAGAGTTACTTTAAAACAATACAAAAACTGTATTGAGCCCTCTCACCAAGTTTTCCCCCACTTCGTGTTAAGACAATTGAGGGGTGGGGGGTGGAGTGTTACGTTGGCAACCAACGAAGAAGGAGAAAGGTCGTGGCTGGGAGTTTCAAAAAAACCCCACAGGTTACATCTTAGCTTAGCTGGAAGAGGTGGTCCCACGCTGGAGATGGAGATCGTGCGCCACGCGGGGCAGTACCTTGGCCTGGCTCAGCACCTTGGCCTGGCTCAGCCGCCCCGCAATTAGCATTATGGGCTGCAGATTCCTCCTGACCTGCTGTGGTTTCCTTTCTCTGTGTGTGTTTTTTTGTTTTTTCCTCGCAGCATTTTGCTCCTTTACTTGCAGCTTCTAGAAAGATTCTGATGGAATTCCCAGCCCTTCTGCTTTAGTTCCCTCATGCGGAAGCTTCTCTGCTTTCTCTCCAATTCCTCTAGTTCTCTAGTTTTTCCTGTTTTCCTTTTGCTCCTCCTGTGCCTCTGCCTCTCTGGTGCTCTTCTGCTCTCTGCTGTTTCAGCTGCAGAAACTTCTGCCGCTTGAGGAACCAGTTCTTAATTGAGGCATCACTCAGGTGTTTGGTCTAATCAAAAGAAACCTGGAGGCCGCAAACCAGGGCTTTGTAAGCCTCGCCTGTGTACGTGAGCGTCACCCCGCGCAAGGCGCCGGCGGCTTGGAAGAAGATCCGTCGTGCTGGACCTCAAAGGTCCAGTGTCCCCCAGATTGAATGTGCGGAAGTTCGGGTCGGGCATCTCCTCCTAGCCTGGGTCACCTGTCGTGTTTCCTCAGACTTAGACTCCTCGAGCAGAACCTCCTCGCCCAGCTTCTCCGAGCCGTACTCCTTCAGGAGGAGCCGTTTTCTGGGCTGCCCTCGCTGCCACGTGAATCGTGTTCAGCCTCTCGCGGCAGCGTTTCCTTCACTCCTTCCATCACAGGTGAAGGAGTCCCAGTCGTGGCGGGTGGTGAAATCCATTTTGAACTCAGCAGTGCTCACCTTAAGGACGTCGGCGAAGCTGCTGAGCTGAATGGTCTTGCCCTGGAGGCAGGTGAGGAAAGAACTGACTATTGTTGTCTCCACCTCACCCTTGAAGTGGAGGAGGCATGTGGTGCTCTTGGAAAGCCGGTGCGTGCGCCATGCCCTCTAGCTTTTCCATCACTTCCCGGTTGGAGATGGACTTCTTGCCTGCCTTAGCTGCGGGGGGAGGGGGGGGGGTTGGGGGAGGGGGGGGGGTTGGGCGGGGTGGGGGGACGCTGATGGTCATGATGGATTGAGGTAGAGATTGTACAGAGCGCAGAGCTCCACTGCCTTAGGTGTGTTGAGGACTGCGGTCAGTTCAGTTCAGTCGCTCAGTCGTGTCCGACTCTTTGCGACCCCATGAATTGCAGCACTCCAGGCCTCCCTGTCCATCACCAACTCCCGGAGTTCACTCAAACTCATGTCCATCGAATCGGTGATGCCATCCAGTCATCTCATCCTCTGTCGTCCCCTTCTCCTCCTGCCCCTAATCCCTCCCAGCATCAGTCTTTTCCAATGAGTCAACTCTTCCCATCAGGTGGCCAAAGTATTGGAGTTTCAGCTTTAGCATCATTCCTTCCAAAGAACACCCAGGACTGATCTCCTTTAGAATGGACTGGTTGGATCTCCTTGCAGTCCAAGGGACTCTCAAGAGTCTTCTCCAACACCGCAGTTCAAAAGCATCAATTCCTTGGTGCTCAGCTTTCTTCACAGTCCAACTTTCACATCCATACATGACCACTGGAAAAACCATAGCCTTGACTAAACTGACATTTGTAGCTGCTACCATAACCTGGGCCTTGGGCAGGTGTGGGGCTCTGCCTGCTAACCAGACCTCTGCGGCCCTGGCTTGAGGTCCCCACCATTGCCTGCAGGAGCCCTTGAAGTAACTCACTGCCACTGCCACCCGTTCCCTTGACCGTGCCAAGTGCTAGAGAAGCCAAGGTAAGCAAGACACATTACTGTGTGCATTTGAGGATCTCAGTCTAGAGGAAGAGAGACAAAAAAGTAAGCAATCAATTATAAAATATGCCCTTTTGACCGCAGGGAACCTGTTTTTCCTGTTCACAGTTGTATTGGCATTATCTGGGTCATAGTGCTCGATGAGTGTTGCATAAATAAAAAGGTGAATGATTGTAGTGTACTTATCAAACACAGATAAGTGGAGACAGGTTACAGGAGGCTTTCTAGAGACAATGCTGACTCTAATGGGCGGAAAAGAGGTAGCCAGACAAAACAGGCTGGAGAAGTACCCCAGAAGGAGAAGCAGCATGGTTGGCTCAGGTTTACAGTAAATAATCGTGTTTGGATAAGAGGATGGTCGGAGAAGGCAATGGCATCCCACTCCAGTACTCTTGCCTGGAAAATCCCATGGACGGAGGAGCCTGGTGGGCTGCAGTCCATGGGATCGCTAAGAGTCAGACACCACTGAGCAACTTCACTTTCACTTTTCACTTTCATGCATTGGATAAGGAAATGGCAACCCACTCCAGTGTTCTTGCCTGGAGAATCCCAGGGACGGAGGAGCCTGGTAGGCTGCAGTCCATGGGGTTGCTATGCAACTGAAGACTGAAGCGACTTAGCAGCAGCAGCAGCAAGAGGATGGTGGTGGAGGAGGAGGAGGGATAAGAGGTGACTATGAGCAGAGTCTCATTATGAAGAACTTCCTATGCAAAGCTACTAAGATTCTACCCTGAAATCAATGGAGAGTCTTATTAGCAGAGAGACGTCCTTACACTATCAGTCAGGTAGAAAAATAAGTCTGAGAGCTTAACAGAGGACTGGT